>NC_135013.1:24035301-24635301 GCF_051020955.1 Megalopta genalis | reverse complement strand
TGTGCAACACAAAAATACAGTCAAACAGATTGCAAACAAAGAAAGAAAGAAAGAAAAAGAGAAATGTTATAACAAATGATGTGGTTAAGATATGACACAATAAAGTAAAAAAATCCAGGTATCTGAAGATAAGTGAAAAGCGTTAGACATGGCGATACAATATCTTAACTGGTTCAGCAATTTTACAACAAATAGGATAAAAGAACGAAGCTCAGTGTTGAAGGAACGTTTCGAACGGAAGAACAATTTACACGCAACAAAAATATTTTTACACGTCATTTTCTTTATGAAATTCTCGAAACGCAGGAAAAATGAAACTCGGCGGCGCGGTTACGCGTTCCGATTTGAATAGCCTGATGTTACAATAATGTGATTCGTGTTTGTTGGCGAGGACTGCCCGTTAAATGAATGATTAGGTCGAGCCCGAATGGGATCGTGATATCCTCCGGCTGTGCGCTGACTTTTTTTTTCACGTTTCGAGGCCGGGTACACGCGGATCAATCGAGGCGAGTGTATCATTCGAAATTTTGTACACACATGTCCCTCTGTCATAAAGTTGTACGTGTATACAGAGGGCGGGGGCGGACAGGGGGTTCGGCGGAGTGAGGGGTTCGAGCCACGCATGCCGTTATGCAGAACGACCGCGCGCGTGCAGCGCCTTTTTTATTTCCAACGGGTGTTTTAACCCCTCGCCAGACGTGCTATTTAGGGTCCGATTTTATTTTGCGCCAACACACCAGCCAGAGTCGACTTTCTCTAACGAAAAATCGTCCGTGATATTTCCACCTAGCATCTGCTCGCTGCGTGGCCTTCCGTTCTCGCGATCTTCAGCCCCGCGGAACAATATTTTTTCTTCTAACTGGCGTGTTCGTGCGCCATGATTGGTTAGCCGCTACTCCCGGGGATTATTTATCAAATGATACGCTATAATCGGGTTTTTATTGTGCTCGGAGATCGATGAGAACACGCGAACTTGCTTTCGAGGGACCAGTGGTGGGGGATACAGTTGGAGCAGGCCACGTTTTCGAGGTGTAAAGGAAAATTGGGAGATCGTAGTTCGGAATAATATTGATTAGGTTCGTAGAGTTTCAGATTAGGCCTGAAGATTGAATATTTTTGACCGGCTTCACGCAGGCGATATACTGTGTCGATTTTAGGGGTTACTTTGAAATGATTTTAGTTTGCTTTCTCGTGGAAATTTTATAACTTCTAAGGTCTTAAATTAAAGCTGGAAGAACGTACTTTATGGCAAAATCATATTGGTCCAGAGAAAAATTCGAAACCGTGTCATAAAATCGATAAATCCCGAGCTCGTTGTAAAACAATTCAATTTTGATTGTTCACTTGTAATCAATTTTAAAATACCTCCTCGTAAGAATTTTTGAACCTTATTCAGCTTAAATTAAAGCTGGAAGAACGTACTTTATGACAAGATCATATTGGTCCAGAGAAAAATTCGAAACCGTGTCATAAAATCGATAAATCCCGAGCTCGGAGTAAAACAATTCAATTTTGATTGTTCACTTGTAATCAATTTTAAAATACCTCCTCGTAAGAATTTTCGAATCTTGTTCAGCTTAAATTAAAGCTGGAAGAACGTACTTTATGACAAGATCATGTTGGTCCAGAGAAAAATTCGAAACCGTGTCGTAAAATCGATAAATCCCAATCGCGAGCTCGGAGTAAAACAATTCAATTTTGATTGTTCATTTGTAATCAATTTTAAAATACCTCCTCGTAAGAATTTTTGAACCTTATTCAGCTTAAATTCAAGCTGGAAGAACGTACTTTATGACAAGATCATGTTGGTCCACAGAAAAATTCGAAACCGTGTCGTAAAATCGATAAACCCCAATCACGTGCTCGAAGTAAAACAACTCGATCTTGATCAGTTGCTCGGAATTAATTGTAAGATCCCTTAGGAATTTCCGAACTCAATTAGACTAGAACTACAGCTAGAAGAACGTACTTTACAGTGCGTTCGAAAAAGCTTCGACATTCGAAGCTGAAGTAAGAGAAGTATACAAAAAGCGTTGTTCCATTAAAAAGAAAGGCGCGATCGCTGGATAGGATATTCAGCGATTAATGCGTGATCCGAGACGGCTCCGCGCGTTGATCTATTAATCAGCGACGTAGCTCTCGATGACTCCGAGCGATATCTCTTGTCTTAAAAGTTCAAGTGACTCTACGATCCATTACGGCACTTCGTGCATCCGCGGCAGGGCTCGCCTCTCCCCTGTACTTTTCTCTGCGAATTAACGAGCTCCTAGTATCGCAGCCGACTAACGAATCGAAAAGAAGCAAGCAGAAATAAAACCGAGAGATAGACAGGATAAAGAGAGAAAAAGAAGAGGGGAGAAAAATTCCAGGATGTATAGGCCTGTGTATCGGTGGGTTCGGAGGTCTCTATCGCGGGTTGAATTTGAATGCGACGGCGGGTTTCGCGGCGCCTCGAAACTTTTTCTGTAAGACGGATACTCTTGCAGGTATTCCTTTACCTGTGTGTACACGTAACCGAACGATATAAATGTAAGAGTCTATCGGAGGTCGTTATTCCATCCCCCTCTCTCCTTTTTTTCCACGATCATTAGTCAGGCCACTCGAGCCGTTGGTGTTTGTGATGCATATACATACACTCAATAGTCTGATCCCGCGAGTAAATGCAACGATAAGCGTCCTGCGCAATTAGCGTCAAGTAGCCTCGTGAATTCTTTCTTGCTCGTTATTCCGCCTATCCTGGCCGATCCACATTGGGAATCATCCCCTTGAAATCGTAGGTTCTTTGTGCCCTGCCCCATTCATTTAACAATGAGAAGACCAACTTTCGGTGTGTGGGAGAGGAGACGTGGTAACCTGTAACAGAAGGAAACGGCCGCGGGATACTTTCTCCCTTTCGTCTCCTTCTTTCTTCGTTTCCCCTGTTTCGTTACCCCGTATTTTCCTTACGTCGCATTCCGGATAAACAAAGAATATCGGAGAGAACGGGTGGCGCAGTCGCCAAGGTAACAGCTACAGTACGTCGGAAACAGCTGCATCAACGCGAATCCTCACATCTCGGTGGAATGTTTTATTTTCATTTGGTATTTGATCAACATTGCTGAGCGTAAATATCCAGTATTCACCATTCAACTAATTTTTACTAAACGAGTTCAATTTGGTTTAAATGTTAAAGGAAATATAGTTTACTACGTATATATGTTCTTTTCTTAAATGTTCGTTCCAGATTCAGATAAAGAAGTTAAAAAATGAGAGTTGTTTATTTTTGTTTTGTCACTCCGAGTAATAGCAAAATTAGAGAAAACGATTTCGGTCATTGTACAATAAAATAGTCCCTTTAACATTTAAAAAAGATTCAGGTCATTTCGTGCAGTTTTAAAAGGTGTAATTTTTATGTATCAATTTTTGAAGTTGCTTATTTTAGGCGATTCACGCTTTGTTCACGTAGAACGCCATAATTATGGAAGAACGAATTTTAGTATTTCTCGATTGTTTTGATTAAATTGCAAAGTTTTATGTACAAAGGTTAACTACGTTAACGAGTTAAATGAAACAATATTTTTCATTTGAATTAGAACAAAATTGTATTTCGAGGGTTCAACCCTTTGGCATCTAGAGCAAAGCATGCTCGCAGATGGCTTTAACAGGAGCAGCCTGCTGAATCTCGCCCATTACGCCATCAGACTAATTGTATAATGTATACGTGTAATTGCATAATGCGTTTGCATGGTTGAGTGGGTAATAAAGCCATAGTCATAACGATGAGGCATGGACTATGACTAAGGTAAATCCCCGAGGGATCCAAGAGTAGCTGTGGACAATTTCGGCTAGCACTTTCTTCGGGATAGAATGCCACCCTGAGAAATTCATACATATTTTACTATTTTTGATTTACTATCTTCAGAAATTAACTGCAAAATTAATTACGGTAAGAACATAACGATCCTGAATATTTTCGAATCTCTGTAATAGATATCATGTGAACCTCGTTATAAAGAGTTCGAACATAATCTATTCAATACAAATGTTATTCGTTTATTTAAGTCGAAATAAAATTCAATTTCTTCAGTTTATAATTTATAACCATTTTTAATTGTCATACTCTTTCACTATAAGTTCACGGAAGAATTAGTGCTCTACAGGATTCATAAATCATAAACATTAGATTAGATTATTAGATCATTATCATTATCATTAGATCAGATTAGACAATGACACAAAATAAATATAAAATATAAATATAAAAAGTTCTTTAAAATAAATATATCCCTTCCCTCCTAAGAAATTATTAACGACGAGGAGGTTCAAGCGAACTTCTAAACAAATCGTAAGGCAAGGGGTTAATGTGGATAAAAATAAATATAAATTTTCTTTTCCGCGTAGAGATCGACTAACGACGAAGAAAATGGCATTTCAAGGAATTAACATTTTACAAAATATTGCGAATGGTATTTCTGAAGAGCAAAGGTTCCTTGCTTGCAGTAAGCATTGGACTGTCGCGATGGTGTAACGAACAATCAACCCTTTCGATGCCAAAAATTAAGATCGCGTTAAAAAAAAAACAACCAAATATCGTTAATCCGTCCCATAAGAATTGAAATGATTCTTCTGGTAGACAGCAGTTTACGGTAAGTTCCAGGTCGAAAATGAGTTTAGTAGAAGCCTGGAGACCGCGCGGTGGCGACCGGGTAAATAAAGCAGGGGGTTAAATAATAAATTGCGGAGACCCCGAGCACGGGTCGAGTCGGTTAAGGTTAGCGTGGTTCGCCTGACTTATTTAGGGACTGTCCAGTTTGCCGGACAAAACTGACCGATTAGAGGTACAAAGCGGGGCTGTGGCCAGCGCTAGGACGTCCGGCGGGGGTGTAATAGAGCCGGGCTGCTCATCGTTTGTACGACGTAAACCGTTTTCATAAAGGTGCACGCCTTTGCTGCGACGGGGTAGCGCCGTGGCAAAAGGAGAACCGGAGCCGGTGCCAGAGCCGAGCAGCAGCGGCAGCAGCAACCTTTCCATTCCGGGGTGGCCGACCCATATCTTCCGCAAATAGCTTTCTCATTCGACCGGCGAGATCAAGAAAACGACCGGGAAAGGTAGAACCAGCGGAAGGATGGAAAGAGAAAGAAAGAGAGTGAGAGGGAGGCAGAAAGCGGGATCAGAAATAAAAGAAAAGAGACCGAGTATATTTACGCTGGCGTGTGTACACATACACTCCAGGCCATAAGTATACGGACACCTAGCAAATAGTCGAAAGCTCGGATCGAAAAATGTTGTGGAACCCTTGAATAGGGTCTGTTCCATAGCTGAACCTTTCTCGACAACGTTCTCGCATCGCGCGTTCCGACGGGAACAGAAATGAAAGTTCCAATTAGAATTGATCAGTGTTCACGTTGTTTCAGGATGTTAGAATGGTTCCTCTTTATCGCAGCATTATTGAATATTATTTATTAATAAATATGTGTTTACATATAATTTATTAATAAATACATATTTATACATGAATATATTTACGTTGAGTGCCTCTTTCGGGACCTTCCTCAATGGACGTTCTAAGATTGTTCTAATTTGTTCCAAGATAGTTTTCGATTGTTCCTCATGTTCTTCTGACGAGACCTTTCACAATGAACATTCTAGAATAATTTTAACTTGTTCCAACAAGCTTATTTATTATTTCTCATGCTCCTCTCATCAGACCATTCTCAATGAACGTTCGAAAATAGTTCGAACTTGTTCCAAGAATTCCATTATTTCTCATCTTTCGGTCATGGAACCTTTCGCAGCGGACGTCTTAAAATAGTTCTACCTTGTTCCAAGACGCTTATTCATTATTCCTCGTGCACCTCTCGTCAGACCTTTCTCAATGAACGTTCTAAAATAGTTCCACCTTGATCCAAGATGCTTCTCCATTATATTTCCAACTCCTCTCGCGAGACCTTTCTCAATGAACGTTCTAAAATAGTTCTACCTTGATCCAAGAGTGAGAGAGAGAGAGAGAGAGAGAGAAAGAGAGAACCTTCTTCATTATATTTCATATTCCTCTCGCGAGACCTTCCTCAATGAACGTTCTAAAATAGTTCCACCTTGATCCAAGAAGCTTTTCGATTATATTTCACATTCCTCTCGCGAGCACTTTCTCAATGAACGTTCTAAAATAGTTCCAGCTGTTCGCAATAGTTCGCCTGTTTCTTCTCATTCATTCTTCGAAGGCACGTTCGAAGACGGTTCTACCTTGTCCCAGAATGCCTTACGATTGTTTCTCGTGAGCGCGCACGATTTAATTTGCCGGCGGTTGATGTTGCACGTGTTCGATTCGCAAACCTGCCAGTTCCATTCGAAGCAAGTCGACCGAGATCGGCCAAAGGATGATGAACTCCGGGTGCAGAAGCAGTAGTGTCCGGATACTTATTGCCGGGGGTGTACGTGTACACTGCTGTCGGAGAAAGAGAAGGCGAATCGGCCGCGATGCAGGTCCCTTCCCACGAAAACGACTGAAACGGGAAGACGAAAAAAGGAATAGCAGAAACGGTGGTATCTAGATGGACTTTGAGGTAGCTGGTGCACACAGAAAGAGAGAGAGCGAGAGAGAGAGAGAGAAAGAGATATAAAAATAGAGAGAGTGGCCCGCGGCGCTATGTATCACTCCAACCCTCTTCTTTCCAACCCTATCTCTCTCTCCTTATTCCCGTTGCAGCCTGGTTTTTAGCTAACATATCGTGCAGATTACACACGACCTACTACTACTAGCCAACCCCGGCAGCCGGTTCCGGTCAAAGGAAGAGCGGGAATCGCCCGAATAAATGTATTTCAGTATCTATGAGTCGAAAACTCGCGCGGAAACACCCTCGCCGATGCCGGGCGCGCGCCAGCTCGCTTTGACGGCGAGGTCCGCTCTCCTCTTCACCCCCTCGCAACGGTATCATCATCGTCGTTGCCGGTGCGCAAGTGGTGCCGGGGCTGCACAGGGAAAAATTAAATGTTTGCGCCGTTTGCCGCGTGCACTTTGCTCGCCCGATGCTCCCGCGACGTCGTCCGCCTGCAAATTATGCCGTCGTAAGTTGCGTCTCTTTCTGCCAGCTCCCTCTCCGCCAACGGCTAACTCCCGCGATCCGGAAATTCTGGACCTTTTTGCAACTGTGCCGTCCTTTGGGGACCGTCACGGTGGGGGGGGGGGGAATTCAAAGGAAGATATTTTCGGCGCTGTTTGCAGCGGTTTGCGAGTTTTCTTTGATTAGCGATTTCAATCGCTGTCGGCTCGGCTAAGCCAACGCGGACTCGTCGGTTGCATCCTGTTTTGAAATTGCGTGTGCATTACT
This sequence comes from Megalopta genalis, assembly GCF_051020955.1. Classification (NCBI taxonomy): domain Eukaryota; kingdom Metazoa; phylum Arthropoda; class Insecta; order Hymenoptera; family Halictidae; genus Megalopta; species Megalopta genalis. The sequence goes on along the minus strand of NC_135013.1, from coordinate 24,627,993 downwards.
GAAGTTGCATTTTGAAAATGCATATTTTGGATGCTGCGCGGTTTTAGCGAAATAATATTTGGTCGACCACGGAGTATAAATGTTTCTATTCGATTAGTTTCGAGCTGGTCGATTAATTCAACCGTTTGCAGTCGGACCCATTTTAGCTCGACATTCATAATGGCTTTCTGACCTATGGTATTTCTATTTTATATAACCTAGTGACCCGTGAAATGGTTACACTTTCAACAGCTTTTTTTTTATAGTATTAACGTTATTTTGTAACGTAGCATGGCAATTTTTAGTTCCGCCTTAGAGTCACCTCTCGACTGCAAAGGGTTAGATTGTCTCACGTTTCATTACGATCTATGGAAAAATTGTCGTGTCTGAAAGAAGTGCCTTAAGAAGTATGCGGAACAAAATCGATAAATGAAATTATAAACGATCCTAAGCGTACACAGTTATATATTTCTGAAAAGATCCATCATTCGAGTGTTAATGAACGATTTTCAGAATCATTGGTCCAATAAGAGAGAGCCGAACGTTTCAAAAAAGAAACCTCGAAAAGAATTTATCTGTAAATGTTCTACTTTTTGCATCGACACGGCCCAAACTCCAAGAAACAGTGCCAAGAATCTTACTTTCTCTATGCAAAGCATAATTACGTAGAACCTACACGTAATTTCCAATTATCATGACGTATCAAATTGTAATATCATCACAGTATCGAAATTTCTACAGAAATCTCTTCTCGAAATAACCAGCGTTTTGGATTCGATAGAGATTTTTTCCAACCCTGCGGTAGGAAGTCTTCTTAAAAAATTTGCAGTAATTTCTCTCTAATTCGCGCTCAGATTATGCATAAAAATGGACAATTTGGAAGAAGGAGATACGATTATATTCGAGCCTCGAGGCTCATTTCTATAGTTTCCGATTGTCAACAACTATTAAAACGAGACTCAAGGCTCGAATAATCGTATCTCCACTTCTCAAATTTTCCATTTTTCTGCCCAATCTGAGCGCGAATCAAGGAGAATTTACTGTGCTTGTAAAATTTCGAGGAGAATGATGAAACGTTCGGCGATGTCCTACGGCGTTCGCAGGATTCGCAGGGACGGGAACGGGTTCCGAGACGCCTCTCCCCGTTGTCATTCGTAGCCTATATAAGATCGATCCGTTTCAGGACGCCATTTCATCGGTGCTCCGGTGTGTTTTCAAGTCGGTGCCACAAGAAACCTGTGTGTACTCGTTTGCGTGCAATTGAAAGCGCGGTAGCTTAAGACGCTACTGGGGTTGACCAATGGAAACACAGTGGTCGCGTCAGTCTCTCTTGTCCAAGAGACGTCGTCGGGAGACCGCGGTATCTGTGTACTCCAGAGGTGCGCAACCTGCTTCAAAACCAGTACGATCCGGCAATCGGAACTCGTTCGTCTCGACTACCAGAAAACTCTCTTCCATTCTGGTACGTTTCATTAGCACCGGAACCCTTCGAAATGACGAGATTCTTTGGTTCACGATTGCTGAGGCTGTGAAGATGATTTCATCGGCAATCTAATAATAATAATATATATATTACATATATATAGTGATATATAGTAATATATATAGTAATATATAGTAATATATAGTAATATATAGTAATATATAGTAATATATAGTAATATATAGTAATATATAGTAATATATATAGTAATATATATAGTAATATATAGTAATATATAGTAATATATATAGTAATATATATGTATAGTAATATATATAGTAATATATAGTAATATATATAGTAATATATAGTAATATATATAGTAATATATAGTAATATATATAGTAATATATATAGTAATATATATAGTAATATATATAGTAATATATATAGTAATATATATAGTAATATATAGTAATATATAGTAATATATAGTAATATATAGTAATATATAGTAATATATATAGTAATATACAGTAATATATAGTAATATATATAGTAATATATAGTAATATATAGTAATATATATAGTAATATATATAGTAATATATATAGTAATATATAGTAATATATATAGTAATAACAATTCTATTTATCAACGAAATAAACCCCAAAAATTAGAAGATACGTCTATTCTGTATCAGGCGAATATTTACAAAATATTTAAAATATTTACAATTTTGCAGCACTTTCAGTGCTCATCTTCGTGTCAGAATTTTAACACATCGAGAACGAATGCCAGGACTATAGATTTTTCATCAATTGCAAGCATATAATTTATGTACGCAGTAAAAACTCAACGTATAATGTTCACATGTATCGTTATTTGATTTTGTGATGCAGAATTTCGTTCTCTAAAAAGAAAATATTCGCAGTACTTCGAAAAAATACTCGTCCGTAAATGGTTAGGCTGCAGAAGGGTTGAAGGAGTAACTAGCAAGTTTCATAGCTCCAGTCTCGGGTTTCAATCATTTATTTTCGTTCAACGGAGGCCTCTGGAAATCTTCGATCAGCAGCGGACGAGTTAATCGAGTACCAGCATTCCATCGGTCCATTTTGAAAGACTAATTAAGTGCTCGGAAAATGAACACGCAAAGCCGTAAATTGTTCTTGCTGTCTTCAACTGTGTAGTTACCAAAAAGCTCTGTGTCCACGAGAATTGAAAACGTAAAATATCGACGACCAAAAAATCTCGCGATGCTTAGATAAACACATTGAGGGTCGAAAATGAACCCCAAAAGTTCCCACAAAATCGAAGTGATTTAATTGATGAAATCGAAACTAGATACATAGTTCGAATAGATCATAGTGGACGGCGCTTGAACTCTTTGCATTCTAAACTTCCTAGTAAAATTCGGTTTGTTTCAATTCGTTGGAATAAACGAGGATCGAGAACTGATTGTAATAATTGCTGGTTTAATCGATCGATATCCTGAGGATTACAATAAAATGCAATCTGCTGGATACATTATGACCTTTCAAAATTAAAATTAAAGCTAGAAAATTGATCACAAAAATTGATAGTTTCGCGCATTTGCGTCCTGACAATTCTAATAAAATACAGTCTGCTGGATACATTATGACCTTTCAAAATTGAAATTAAAGCTAGAAAATTGATCACAAAAATTGATAGTTTCGCGCATTTGCGTCCTGACAATTCTAATAAAATACAGTCTGCTGGATACATTATGATCTTTCAAAATTAAAATTAAAGCTAGAAAATTTATCCCAAAAATTGCTAATTTCACGCATTTGCATCGCGACGATCCTAATAATATGCAGCCTGCTGTATTAAATTAACCCTTCGCACTCGAGTGGTGTCACTGAGACACCACTAAAATTTTCATATCACGTTCCAACATGATTTTTATATTATTAAAGTTTACATTTAAAAGATTGTTAAAAGCGTAACCGTTGTGTAAGTGACAAGACTCAATTTCATATGCATAAAATGCGTTTTGTCGCATAAAATGGAAACACTATAAGTCAGAAAAATTATTTTAGATTTACAGTTAAAACGGCTTCGAGTGCAAAAGGTTAACAGAACGAACTCCAAACTGGAAGATTGATCACAAGAATTGCTAGTTCGCCAGGTTTGCATCCTGGGGACTTAAAAAAAATGCAGTCTGCCGGATGATAAAAATGAATTTATGCCCGGCGAATTAGAAATCCAGCGAAAATATCGTGTCTTCGAAATTTAATCTATACGACGATTCTGCGCCAGCGAAGCGCGCGTTGCGCACCTCTGCCGTTCACGAAGGAGGCGATTGAACGCGCGCGAACGAGTCAACAGTGATCTCATCCCTTTCCCCTCCATTGCTTGTCTTCTACCCGATGTCATACCCGGCGTGGCAAAGGGTTCCCCTTGCAGGAGAGACCAGCCGGGAGCGCGTCTGGTAGAAAATGGAGACTGAAAGACGTCACTTTTCGAATTATCCTACGCCCGAGCGTAAAATCTTCCGGCTCCGGATTAGCCGAATGCCAACAACGGGCGTCGCGTCGCGTCGCTCGTGCACCTGCTGCACGCATAATAAACTTGTGTACTTTACGGGCCGCGAAATATTTAATGGAGGCGTTAAGTCCGGTCGACTGGCGTTATTGATTTTTCGTGCTTGTAATTAGACTGTGGGCCGTGTCGGGCGAATGGAAAATTCGCGGCTCGTCAGGGAAGGGTTTTATTTGACCGCGGGGAGGCGATAAGAGGCTTCGGCGAAATGTATGCTTCGTTCCGGAGATTATTCGAATCGATCGTGAAAATGAAGAGTTTCGTTACGGAGCATCGGGACCGGTCGCACAGCGATATACCCCTTGGCTCGTGATGCAACGTGAAATAATTAGTCATTTTTTTCCACGTCGGGAATCTACGGTCGCGAATGTGCACACTCATGTTTATCAATTAATTCGGATACGGGAGGCTCTGCCGCGTGCACGGCTTTTTCTGTTGCCCTAAGAACGATGGCCTCGATGACTTGCGTTTGTTGCGCGACGAGAACGATCCAGAGAGCTGGATTACCCGCACAGTTGCCACGGTGTAAGACAGATGCGTTTAGATTGTATATACACGCATTGAGTTGGTCGTGTTTCGGATACTAGAGTTGTTCGGCCGAAGTGAACGACGTTCTTTTCGTATTTCTTGAACACCGAGCACGAAACGTTACTGATACGTATCGTTTTATAACAACAAGATTGGTCGAGGGAGCGTCGAACTGCTTCAGTGAAGAAGTTTACAAAAACATTTCTCGCAGAAAGATGTCTATAATTTCAATAAACGCGAAAGAAAAAATTAGAAATCGGTCATTTCGACTGATCTGGTAGTTTTAGTGTTAAAAACCGATGCCTGGTTTGTCCACAAATCGTTCATTTTTAAAGGTTATATATACACGCATTGAGTTGGTCGTGTTTCGGATACTGGAGTTGTTCGGCCGAAGTGAGCGTCGTTCTTTTCGTATTTCTTGAACACCGAGCACGAAACGTTACTGATACGTATCGTTTTATAACAACAAGATTGGTCGAGGGACCGTCGAACTGCTTCAGTGAAGAAGTTTACAAAAACATTTATCGCAGAAAGATGTCTGTAATTTCAATAAACGCGAAAGAAAAAATTAGAAATCGGTCATTTCGACTGATCTGGTAGTTTTAGTGTTAAAAACCGATGCCTGGTTTGTCCACAAATCGTTCATTTTTAAAGGTTATATATACACGCATTGAGTTGGTCGTGTTTCGGATACTGGAGTTGTTCGGCCGAAGTAATAGTTGTTCTTTTCGTATTTCTTGAATACCGAGCACGAAACGTTACTGATACGTATCGTTTTATAACAACAAGATTGGTCGAGGGACCGTCGAACTGCTTCAGTGAAGAAGTTTACAAAAACATTTATCGCAGAAAGATGTCTATAATTTCAATAAACGCGAAAGAAAAAATTAGAAATCGGTCATTTCGACTGATCTGGTAGTTTTAGTGTTAAAAACCGATGCCTGGTTTGTCCACAAATCGTTCATTTTTAAAGGTTATATATACACGCATTGAGTTGGTCGTGTTTCGGATACTGGAGTTGTTCGGCCGAAGTAATAGTTGTTCTTTTCGTATTTCTTGAATACCGAGCACGAAACGTTACTGATACGTATCGTTTTATAACAACAAGATTGGTCGAGGGACCGTCGAACTGCTTCAGTGAAGAAGTTTACAAAAACATTTATCGCAGAAAGATGTCTATAATTTCAATAAACGCGAAAGAAAAAATTAGAAATCGGTCATTTCGACTGATCTGGTAGTTTTAGTGTTAAAAACCGATGCCTGGTTTGTCCACAAATCGTTCATTTTTAAAGGTTATATATACACGCATTGAGTTGGTCGTGTTTCGGATACTAGAGTTGTTCGGCCGAAGTGAGCGACGTTCTTTTCGTATTTCTTGAACACCGAGCACGAAACGTTACTGATACGTATCGTTTTATAACAAGATTGGTCGAGGGAGCGTCGAACTTCGTACGGTTTCTATGATAATATATGCTTCAGTGAAGATGTTTACAAAAACATTTCTCGCAGAAAGATGTCTATAATTTCAATAAACGCGAAAGAAAAAATTAGAAATCGGTCATTTCGACTGATCTGGTAGTTTTAGTGTTAAAAACCGATGCCTGGTTTGTCCACAAATCGTTCATTTTTAAAGGTGCGAAGAGTTCGTTCGGTTGGAAAAAAGGGATGATATTTTGACAATTTTCAAAATGAATGCTTAAGTTGCTCGCAAGCTGTGGATTTTTGTAGATCTAAAAATTATTAGCATTGTTAAATCGAAGTGAACATCGCTCTATGTGTTCTCGATATCAATTGTACAACACATTCTAGGCGATCCTCAGTTTATCAGTTGTTCAGTCGATTGTTGCTACGTTCGTTGCGATATAATGGCGCACGTGGCTCTCGTATACCACCTTTACGAATTCGATACGATTATGTAGTTTCATATAAAGTGTAGCATGTTTATACAGTGCGCATTAATTCTCATCGAGCATCAACCAGAAATCCGTATTCCAGTTCGCTGAGAGCTCCATTAGGATCCGAATAACGTAAACGACTTGTTAAACGATTTATACCGAGTACGGAAAAATGATGCAGGTATCGGAGTGTCTACAGGTGCATTAAAAATACGATATTTTCTGTCGGCGGCATACCGGGATCGAATTCCGTGCGTCATTCGACTCCAAATGCAGCTAACTGCAACCAGAGCCAAAATCTTGGTGTAATCTTTCTCGAAGCCTTAAAACAGTGAGAAGTTTCCTCACTTTTTTTTTTAGCGACACCTTTCTGAAACACAGTTATACCTAATGTCGCGTAATAAAACATAATATAGCGAATCATAGTTGCGCTGATCTGCCGTTCAAAATTTCCGGACGTGGACGAGTCGTGATAATTCTGTGAAATGCGATATGAAAAAGCGTCGTCTCGCTAATGACGAGAAACTAATGAAGCTAGAGTTACGCTACTCACGCACAAAACAGGCCGTAGATTAAGCCGGCGAGATGTGGTGTTAACCCTCGCACGTTCTTCAGAAATTGTTGCGCAAAAGAATCTGGGGTAACGCTTCCATCTAAGCTCCGGTAGAACAAATTGCGGTCCATTTAGAATCCTCGCGATTTCATGGCGAACTAATCGAGCACTAATAGCGACAAAATTAACTTCGTCGCGAGGAACGTACGTGGATTAAACCAAACAGAGGAGAAACTGGCTCTCGCCGTGTTTGCGGGCAAACGATTCGTCGATGGTTCCTCAAAAGCACGAATTAGTATAAATATTGATAGTTCAACTGTTTGCTCCAACGTAATCGGCCATCAATTTTGCGCAGTAATTAATAATCGTTTTAGAAAATGATATAGCAATTTTTCAGATAGTCAATTTGCTCGAATGCGTGGATAAAGTTAATAATTCTATAAGGGTAGTTTTTCTGTTCTAGCAAAAACCAGCACCGCATCAAGCTAAATCAAGTAGACAAAAGAAAAGTAGACTAAGAAAATTCACCATCTGTATTAACAACGACATACAACAAATCGAAAACGCAGCCAAAATGAATTTCCTAAGGGCAGTTTTCGGTAAACGCCAAGAACCGGCACGAATCATTCTCCACAATTACAACAATTCCCCAAAAATCGAATCACCCTGTTCAGTTCCCAGATTTCCTCGCGCTCCACGAATCCGCATAATCCAACGCGGTTTTAACGAACCACCGAGTGCAGAATTTCGTTGAAGCTGATCAGATGAGCCGCAGGTCCGTAGAATCGTCGAGGAAGAACAGTGGCAAAGGACCGCTTGATCAGGCTAGGATCAGAAAATAGTGATATTACACTAGCGTTCCTTTTTCTCCCTGATATACAAGTTCCCGGTGCGGAAGGGCAGATAGGCGAGCAAAAGAGAGAGTAAGAGAGAGAGAGAGAGAGAGAGGGCGAGGATCAGAGGGGGTGGCAGAGAATCGACGAGGGTAAGCAAGGACGACACGGGGGAACGAGCAAGCAGAGGCGATGGTGGTGGTAGGCGATGGTGGTGGTGTGGTAGGGGACATACAGACCACCGGGGGAAATAACGATAGCACCAGCGTCGAGCGAGCGGCAGCAGCAACGCCAAGGGAGGACGTTACGCGTTATCGACCGCTCGAGACGGAGACGGGAAACGAACGTATACACGTATACGCAGGAACGAACGAGAGAAAGCGCCGTAGGAAATATACGAAAGGGACGAGGTAATGCCTCCCGGTGGAGGGTCGCGATAACGTACGACGTCGTACATTCGGTGCCTAGAGGAGCACAGGCCAACGGTGAGAGAGTAGACCGAGACAGAAACAGAAAATTCGAGAGAGAATTCGAGGGAGGAATGGAGGCAGAGAGAGAGAGAGAGACAGAGAGAATTCCAGAAATAAACAGAGAGAAAGAGACAATATCCCAGAAAAAAACAGAGAGGGAGGAAACGAATCCCAGAGAGAATTTGAGAGAGAGAGAGAGAGAATCAAGCAGAGAAAGAATCTCAGCGAGAAACAGAGAGAGAGAGAGAATTTTAGAGAGCAACAGAGACAGAGAATTCCAGAAAAAATAGAGAGAAAGAGACAGTATCACAGAAAGAAATAGAGAAAGAGAGAGAATTTTAGAGAGCAACAGAGACAGAGAGAATTCTAGAAACAACAGAGAGAAAGAGACAGTATCACAGAAAGAAACAAAGAGAGGAAGAAAACGAATTCTAGAGAGAATTTGAGTGAGAGAGTGCAAAAGAGAGAGAATTTGAGAGAACAACAGAAAGAGAGAGAGAGAATTTTAGAGATCAGCAGAGAGAGAATTTCAGAGAGCAACAGAGAGAGAATTTCAGAGAGTAACAGAGAAAGAGAGAAAGGAACAGAGAATTTTAGAGAGTAACAGAGAGAGAGAGAGAGAGAGAGAGAGAAAGAGAGAGAGCCTACCACCTTATTCCAAAGCACGTCCGCCCCCTTCGTGTCCACCGGAGTCGCGCATCAGTTTCGAATTTTCCATATCCCGGCGGAACACCGGATAGCAACCCCTATTCCAAGGGCTCGGGTCAAACGCGCGCAGGCCAGGATTATTCGCCGGAAGTCGTTCTCCGGCGCACAACCGCCGCCGCCGCCGCCTACGTTTTACAGTTCCTTCTTTCCCTGTTCTCCTTTTTTCGACGGTACAAGCTGGAATGGCGGAGCACGCGGAATTAGGTCTTAAAGGATCCGAGACTCTGACTATCCGGCAAGCATCGACCACGCTAAGGGTAGTTTCGGTTTCAGTTTGCGCGAAACACGACGCTCTCGGCTTTGCCAACTTCGTCGGCGCACCGGCCTCCGAATCCTCCGACTTTCGTCTTCGATAGGTTTCTAGGCAGGTGTCTTTTGGGGTGGTTTTGTGGACTCTGGATTATTGGATGGAGAGAGGCTTCGGTTTCATGGTGGTTTTAGATTTTTAACACGGGTTCTGTTTGATGTAGGATATTGTTACTTTGTCAGGGGATGACACTTTAGTGATTTTTCTTCGGTGTTTTCTTTCTTTGAATTAATATTTCATGCGTTCATAAATGCTGAAATTGTTCGCGAGTTATGAATTTTTGGAGATCTAAGGGCTTTTGGATACTTAGTTTTTTTGGGAGGAAGGGTGAGGACTATCCGGGATGATACTTTAGGGAGTTCCTTTGGCAATTTTCGAAATAAATGCTTTAATGGTTCATGAATTATTTTTTTTTTAAATTGAATTTCTAAAAAAATGTAAGAGTTTTGTGTCACTTTATCCTTTTTTAAGTACTGTAAGAATTACCTAAAAATTAAAAATGATGATACTTCAGTGCCCTTTTCTCATATTTTGGAAAAATGAATACTCGATGCGTTAACGAGTTGCCGTTTGCCTTCTTCAGAAATCGTAAAATGTATCAAGGACTTACGCCGTAATCTTTCGAGGAGCCTGGTGGATAAATTATGTATTTTCGAGGGTTCGTTCGAGGATTATTCTCGCCTCTCCCCTTTTCGAAACTGTTGAGAACACTCGAAGATACCGGGCAAATGTTGCGTCAGCAGGAAATAAATATTTGATTTGACCTGTAGGGGTGGATTTTCACGGCCAGATGCCGCGCCGTGCAGAGTTGGCTCCTCCGAGCGCGAGTCTTGTCCCTGCAGAAAAATCATGCGAACGTTTCCGCGACGTAGCTGTTTTACGCCGAATGCATTATGCACAAGGTCCCGGTAGAGTTGAAGAAAAATTGCTCGGGATATTTACGTCAATAGAAATCTTATTCCGCCGCAGACTTGGCAACCGTTCAGGACCGGTAGCCAATTTTTTTAATTCATTCACTATACCAGAACATTATATTCTGTAGACGTAGGATTGCCAGGAAACCCGGAGAAATATTCTTGTCTGGCGAGGCCGTTTGCAGAAGTTGTTTATTGCCGCTTGTATTTTCCAGATTGGCAACTATCGCACGTGAAATATAGTAGATTATGAGCAAGTTAATCGATGTAAAGATATTCGAAAAATTGTTCGAATGTATCGCCGTGGCAAGTATCAGAATATCGCAAACTCTGAGAATGATTTTATGCATGGAAATGCATAGAGATCGACAAAAATTTCTTTTACTAGCACTTTGTATTCCGGAGGTGGCAAAAAGTCGTGAAACTTTATTGAACGTTTTACCATAGCTGGTTTTAGAGCGTCGTAAATTTTGAGCATGATTTCATGCATAGAAATATACACATAATCCACATATACGTACATACATAGAAATGTATCCAGATCCGCGGTCTATGTTTTGAGTAAATCTTATGCAAACTCAGACATTTTCGGACAAACTGTGGAGAACGAAAATGGAATTAAAATTTTCTTGGTCACTGGATTCCATTTTAATGAACGACGAGACGAAGATTATTTTGACTTTCGGTAACGGATGCTTACCAGCAGGAATTTTAATGAACCAAAAGCAAAACGATGATTTGAAATGTTGGAACCGAGAGGACTGGATAGAAGAACCAAACGAAACTAATTTTCGATTCATTTCTGCGTTTCACTAATCATTTTAACGAATGCAGGAACAAACGAGACTATTATAAATTCCAATTGACTACACGTTTCATCTCTCTCTCTCTCTCTCTCTCTCTCTCGTTTCTGCACAAATAATTAAATATTTGTATCAAAAAAATTGGACAAATCAATTCATCAGTGTTTTCACGTATAAATTAATTTTCATGCAAAGGGGTGAATTTCATTTTCAAGACCATGAATAAAACCTGGGCAATGGGATTAATTCGATTTGATTTGGAAAAGGATTAATTTGGACTGCAAAGGATATGATGTACAAAAGGATTCGTTTGAAGCGCAAAACCTGCATTGCCTTTTTAAAAAGAAAAAACACACAAGATTGCATTCACACACACACACATAGAGGCATTTCATTATAAAACGAAGCTGAATAAATAGTTCCATGCAACGAATACTTGCAAAAGCATCCTTGCAATCTCAACAACTTATCTGAATTAAATTAAATTAAATTAAACTTGATCAGACGTAGGCATAATTATTTTGAAATTGTGAATTCGTCATTTAGTTTTTATCTAGCGGTCGATATTCGCTGCTTTCGATTCCTACAGATTTGTTTACACACATATAAAAGAATTCTGTCTAGAGAAGATGAAGGATCGGTGTTTGTAGTGTCACGAGGGCGACATTGCGGAATATTCTTAACGGGGTGAGTGCCGTGTGAACGATCTCGAGCCGCGAAGGGTTAATGACAGAGGCTCGTGAAAGGTGTCGGAGGCGGCAAAAGTTCGGCAATATCACGTACCTCGGCCGGTTGATGGAGGATTTGATGGGTACCCGATAGGCGGTTGTGCCTGTCGCCTCTGTGTACTCCGGGGTGTTCGGGACGCCCACTCGATTCGCTCCGCCGGCTAATTGTTATCTCCGTTTCTGTTCCGGCGAGCGCTAAATGAGACAGTTCTCTATTAGACCGTGAATATACTCATTAGGGTTATTAACAGGCCGGGCTGACGAGCGAGGTGCTGTGCGTCTTGCCGACAGGCGTTGAACGAAACTTTTAACGAAGCAAATAATGGCACAGTGCTCTCTTTAAACCTTGCGCACTCTTCGGCCGATTGTTGATTCAAACCACCATTTTTCGTCGCGAAAAATAATAAGGACGCATCGCGGCGTCCTAATTATAAAAGCATTTCTCCCTCAAGCCGGCTGCATTCACAATCGCGAACCGATGCGAATACCGTACAATACGACGAAGCGAAACAGTTACGGTAAATTCTTCCCAATTTTCCTACAGTTTGTAAACAAAAATGAAGAATTTAGGAATATAAGAGATACGATTATTCGAGCCCCGCTGCTCATTTTTGCAGTTGTCGATTGTCCATGATTGTGGAAACGAGGTGAAAAACTCGAATAATCGTATCTCATCTTCTCAAATCGTTCATTTTTGTTTACAAGCTGAAGGAAAATCCGGGAGAATTTAATGTAAATATTTACTAGAGAGATGTTTTTTTTTTCTTCGAACGAATTGTTGCGCAAACCGATCGCCATTTCGTGAAAGTGGGTTGCAAATTATGCGCCTGTTAGTCTGTTGCGAAAATTTTTCTAACGAGGATATATTTCTGTTCGGCCGACCTTTAGCAACTCTTTTTCCTTCCGACGTCAACTTGTATTTTTAATTCGACGATATTACACACGATGGCGAAATGTTGCCGTGCCATTAAAGTGATCTTTCGCGGACCTATCTCGCGATCTTCGCGAAGACCGACTTTACGCTTCGAACGGAATTACTATATTCGTAAATGAAGTCCTTAGATGATCAACTTAAATTTTGGTTCTCTATTTAACCGTATCATTTTCTTTCTCGATTCTAATCATTTTTTACTATAAAAAGGATTACTGTGCGAATACATTCATTTCGTTGATTAATTGAAATATTAATTGAATATTGATGAAAGAGGCTTAAAAGACCGGAATAACGTCTATGCAACACAATTATTAACAAAAATCTCCACGCGTTAGAATCGTCGAAGCACGACGATTAAGGAAACGAAGATTCTCGTTAATAAAATTTTGCATAGCGTTCGTGAAAACGTTCGCGACGATTTCATCGTTCTTTCGCCGACCGCTTTAACGAACCGAGAGCGAGAAATCTTCAGCAGTCGGGACACGGCCTCACATTTCATTAGACGATCTCCGGTACGAGAGCATTCGACAATACGTCCCGTTGTTTCAATCCCCTTTGTTCGATTTCTACCGGAGCAATTACGAGTTCCATGGGCATTCAGTGTTCCCGATCGTTTTCTCGTAAGCGCGCGCGCGCGCGATGTATTTTCCGGTGCCGGCTGCGAGAATCGATAATCGCTCGCTCAGCGACTGGAAAAAATTAATTTAAGTCTAATCGAGCGTCGCCTCGCACAGGCTTGTGTAATTATTATCGATCGGAACTTATCGTCGCCGAAGTAATTCCTTTGCTTGTTTATCGGCGTGCAGCGTCGCCGCAGTCTGCGCTAAAACGATTCTTCGCTGTCGTGGCTCTGAAGTTCGCGACTCCCCTCTCGTTCATTCGGATACCACCAAAAATATTTGTACTCTGAAAAGAATGTTCATTTGCCGCGAGTTCAAACATTTTCGAACATAGTTTAACGGAGAAATGTCGGAAACGTTGTTTCTTCCACGTTGAATTACAGATTAGAAATATTGAAAACGCTGACTATGTCGCAGAACGTGCGATTGCACAGCTTATCGCTATTTTATGTCTCACGCAGTTCGGTCACTGAACTTTGCCCCACTGGATTATCTTCTATTCCAGTTATTCGAACATCATTTTGCCGATGCCAATTTAGTCTCGAAAGCCACCGAATGAACGTCTCGCCACAATTCAGTTTGGACACCCGTTGTACGGCGAATATTAGCGATATCAGGTGCAACGTTGTCTCCCACACTACATCGTATCCCTGATTTCGTTTACAAACGAATCCTAAACCGGTTTGAAAAGATGCCAAATTAATTTCTCCCCTCGTTTCAGCGCGACCAAAGAAGACAATACGATTTAGATATAGTTCCGGCGACGTTGGTAACGAAGTCTTCAATAGTCCCATCGAGTTCCCGGTTTTTCTCCAAATAAATGCCCAGTTCGTTCGAACAGATTCCAAATTAATTTCTCCACCCGATAGTTTTCTTCCTAACAGACTTCCAACGTTTCTCGTAACGAAAAGTCTCCAACGAAAGTTCCAGAAAATTTCGGACCATCCTGCGGCTAAATGTTAAATTCATTCTCGAAAGCGACCGAACGAAATCCCCCAAACGCAACGATCCTCGTCTGACCAGAACGGAGAACGAGTTTCGGACCGTCCACCCCTATCCATCGAATATTAGAGAAGCCGGTGGAAGGTGGCCATCGCGGGGAGCAGTTTGAAATTTCGCGAGCCGTAAGAAGGACGCCTAACGGCCCCGGCAGCTGGTCACCGACTTCATCTCGCGAGATCGCAAGAAAAGAAGAAAGCCGAAGCAACAACCCCCGAGTGAGGTCTGAAGTGGGAAGGAAACAGCATCACGGCAAAGAGAAAATGCGGGAAAGAAACGGCACGGCATCAAAGAGAAAAAGAGGGAAAACAAGCGAAAGAACTCGGAGGAGCCGTTCTCCTTTATCGCCGTCGGAACAGAAGCTTCCCGGTTTTTTTCCCCCCTATCGTCTGTTTCCATGGCTGATACTACTGTGCCCGTGCAGTCTGCTAGAAGAGACGCGAGACGAGACGGTACTTATTATCGGCAGACTCTTCCATTCCCGATCGTTTTACGGGAAGAGACGGAGAGAAGAGCTCCCGTTCGGTTGGTCCGCTAAAAAGTCGGTAATACGGTGCTCCGCGTTCAGACACGCGCGTTGAAAGGGTTGATTGCTTATCTAGGAAGACACGGGAATCCAGCCAGCGTCCCTTGCCCCGCCGCGCTCGGTCCCGGCACGGTATTTTCGTGTGCACGGCCTCCTCCGTCCCTGTCCTTATCTTCTCCAGAGCACGGTAGAAAGCTTTCTGCCAGTTTCTAGTATCACGCTCTCGAAAACCCTTCCCTTTCTTTCGGCCTCTTCCACCGCCTGTAATCATGCTCTGCCGGCGCTGGCACTGGCCAGGGGGAGAGAGAGGGACCACCGGCACTCATTGTCAGCAGACATTACTCTCCCCCGCAGACACTCGTTGCGCCCTTTTTGCCGTGGTTGAATCTCGTATCGCGCGGGGGAGGAAGGATAACGGAAGAAACAGAGGCGAGCTACGTGCCTCGAATTACTTACGCCCACGACGGATCCACTCACTTATCCGCCTGTATTCCACTCACGCGTCGCGGCCATCGATGGGCTTCGATTCCTCTTTCTCTGCTGCCCTTCCTTCTCGGCGTGTACTCCTCTTCGCTCCTCCATCGGGATGGCATTCCCAGAAATCGCCGGATCGATCTTGCCGAATTACACCCGCCGCCGAATTGCTCCTTTTTTCCAAGCGGCTTAACTTGATTTTTCGTGTTTACAGCTGACACCGAGTTTCAGGCAGCCTTCGGCTACGTCTTTTGTGCTTTTCTGAAATAAAGGGCATTTTCGGATTACAGTAAATTCTCTTCAATTGTCCCTCGGCTTGTGAAGGAAAATGGGAAGAGGAGATGCGATTATTCGAACCTCGCGGCTCGTTATTATAATTGTTGACAATCGGCGACTATAAAATAATCGTATCTGCTCCTCCCAAATTGTCCATTTTTGTTTATAAGCTGAGGGACAATTGGAGAGAATTTGCTGTAGTTCTACTTTGTACAGTAACGTGGTCCTTAACTATGGACATTACAGGATCTTTTGCTTAGAAGTATTAACGATTTCGTTTCATTTTCGTACATAATTGTATTTCGTTGTTTCAGATATGTCGTTAAACGTTTTCGTTTCAGAAGCAATACTTTAGATAAACATACACAAAAAATCTTTAAATTCGATTTGACATTAAACACAATTTCTTATGCAGAATCTGACAAGATAGAAAATACAACAATAAGTTTATTCATATATTGTATACAGTTGACAACTCTTTGTAATATTTGACATAAATGCTTTTTTCGAGAATTATCCTCGTTGGAAGGGGGTGGAAACATCCCCTAAATATACTTTGTATCTGTAACTTTAAAATATAAATATAGAAATATCAAAATCGAATCGAAAGGTTTTATGAATATATTTATAAGTAGCCCATAATTATTATTAATTATTAATTAATTATAACTATTCATCTAAGACATTGTCTTTCATTCGAAAACGTTCAACGATATTTCCAAATGAAATGAAATCGTTAAAATCGTTTTAGTGAAATTGTTAATTCTCTTCTTCCATAAAGATATAACATTCGTATTTAGTCGATTCCATTCCGCGATCTCTTCAAAATCGAATATTAATCGGTTCTTATTCAATTATTCAATTCGTGTGTCGCAACAGCTCAACGTACAATTTTATTATTCATATTTTCCGCATTTCCGACTTCGATCAAGCCCCCCAAGGACTATGCGATACTTGTATCAGATCGATTAAAAGCCCTTCAGGATGAATATTGATGAAGGATCCTCAAGGATCAATGCTGAAATGTTCTCGCAGGCGATCGAGTATCATCCGAGTTTTCTTTTCGTTTCGATTTTTATAGACCAGGTTGACTCGGAGGTACCGGATAAAGGCCGGTGTACCGACTCTAATTTTATTGGACGGCACAAATGGCTCGGTGGTGACCCGAGGGGGTGTTGAACGGACCATTGGCGACCCAACCGGAGCTGAATTCCCTTGGAAACCTCCGCATCCGAAGGCAGCTCTCGAGGATGGTCCTTTATTACCATGCGGAGCTCGCGACTCCAACGAGCCCATGTTGCACGAAGAATTGCGACATTGCTTCAAGGGTGTCTACTTTAGCGCACACTGGGTATACAGAGTTTCCTTTACAAAGGATATCTTCTTATAACCGAAATATTTACTTATGTATATTGTTTTTCTTTTTTTGTTTTGCTATCCTAGTGCCCCCCTTGCAAGGCATTCACTCCACAACTCGTGGACACGTATCAGCGAATTCGGGAGAGGGGCCACGATTTCGAAGTGATCTTCGTGAGTTCGGATAGGTAAGACAATTTATATTTGACTTCATAATATGAAAAGTATAAAATACTACACGTACGAAGAAAATATAGTAAGTACTATGAAATGAATTATTGTAATATAAACATTGATTACTGCTGTAAAAAAAACATGTAAATTTACTGATGTAATTTATTGATGTAAAAAACCATGTAAAAAATTGATTCATCTTGATTGGCGCATTTTTTTTATCGAGATGCAATGTGTTCGCAGGAGTGAAGAGTCTTATAACGTTTATATTGAATCGATGCCTTGGTTGAGGATACCTTTTAGTCAGGAGGAAAGACGACGAAAATTAGCGAGAGCCCTCGACGTACAAGCAATACCAACTTTAGTGATACTCGATCCCCGGGATAATATTATAACTTTAGATGGTCGGGCGGAATTGATTGAGGATCCTGAAGGACTGGTAGATATAAACTTTCTTGAATGTCTTGTGGAATTTCTACTTAGAAGTTCTCAATTAAGTAATCTTTCTCCGAGCACTTTCAACTACGGCCATCTTCGGGCTGCCACTCATTCGAATCCTTAAAGTATCACGAATTAACTTCCCGTTGTTTCTGTCACACTAATTATGTTTCCATTATTTTCCAGAATTTTCCATGGACCAGTCGTTTGGTAAATATCTTAACAGAGAAATATGCAACTTCGTTGCACGACGCACCAGCTATCATACTTTTTGTAGGTGAGTTCATCCGAAACATTGTTTGTTTTCATGGGTTGTACTTGTCATTTTGATAACGACCGTAGATAACGAAAGCTATTATTTCGACAGAAGGTGATGACTGCGAGATACAATTCGCGGAGGGCGTGCTCCTGCCTGCTGCACAAGCGTACAGGAAAGACAGACCTGACTATGATCCAAATTATGATGATCCAGATGATATTTTGCAATTTTACGTAGCGTTAGATGTGAGTATCGTTCTAAGTAAGTCGATAGATGAGAGGTATCATCGATATCGCTTTCTATGGAGAATGATCATTCTTGAAGGGTGAAACGTCGGACATCCTTCGGGAATTCGTGGGACTAGACGATGCTGTGCCTCTTCTAACGGCGATCGACATACCTCGAGGAGTTTACGTCGTGATGGAGGACGGCGCCGAAATCACCGTGGATTCTGTACAACAATTCATAGACGGGTTCCGTAACGACAAATTGCCTATAAACAAAATCACCACGGTCCACAAAACTGACAAAACCGACCACGTTTCTACTTGAATCCGTGACGAATCGACGGATGAAAAGTTTTATACAAATTATATTGAAAATCATACGTGAAAGAAGGAGCAGTTAGGTTCTTACGTGGTCATTATACAACCACCGAATAAAGAAACCCCAAGTCCTCTCTTCTCAATCCTATCTCTGTGATACCATTGCTCCTTTGAGTAGGAAGGATATCCCGCGCAGAAATTGCGCCCTGTATTCGTACACCCCTTGTGGACGTAACCAAAAGACATGTATTATATATATATCATAGTCAATAAAAATTGAGCGAATTGTATTTTCAAGTGTACACATGCGCACGGATATGTTTAATATATTGTAATGTATTATTTAATGATCGCCAAAACGGGCACACGTGTCGGGCGTGTAGTACGGGATACAGAATGCTCGTCCATCCTGTTCCACCGTACAGGCAAATAAGAATGGTCGTCGATTCTCGTAGAATCTCGTGTCTTAAGGTTTAACAGAACTTTTGCAGAGTGAAGAATAAACGGATACGAAAAATCGAACAGCTTTATTCGTGATCTCTCTTTCGTTTTATTTTCTACGTTCAGTTATTTTTATATAAAAAGTATATCTATATGGTCACATTTCTTTACATTACACGCATATTATACCGATAATCGATTCACTCGCGTGGTTTACGTTTTCGTAGGTACAGTTTTTCGTTTATCGAGTATAGTTTAATTCTGTCTCGCATTCTCTTGATGTGTGCTATTCCTCTTCTTTTTTTTTTTTAACGCAATCGGTATTTTCAATTAGGCGTTCCGTATGAAAACAAAAATGTTCTACGATATACGTTGCAATAAACTGTACTTTATACACATATCTACAGTATGATTAAAGCTACGTGTCATTAGAGTTAAAATGAATATTACTAAGTCGAGTTTTATGAATGAGTTCCGGCATGTCACGAAAAATAAAGCACATTGAAGCAATCCCGTCGCCGTATTTTTTAAAAAGTCATAACTGCCGCTATCTATACTAGTTTTATCTACAAAATAAATAATAACCGAAGAATTCTTATTTTCATACGTCAATTAAATCATAAAAAATTTTACGCTAGGAGAGCTGCCAAAGCGTCCATAAATTTTGGTCTTTCTTCCATTTTCAGTCTTAGTACTGAAACAAACAGAGACGTTCTCTTCAATAATCGAAAGCATTATTAAAAACAAAAATCGTGAAATTCTCGAACAATACTTACTTGTAGTATCAAAGTAGTCTGCTTCTATATAACAATTTGTATTTTTAGCTGCTTGCTCGAAGGCTCTTCCGAATAGACTGTAATAAATGAACATTATTGTAATTAAATGAAATATATTTACGATTCAATGATGGTTCAATAAACATCTACCTCCTTGGTTGATCTTCGCATACCGGTGGTATACCAACCATCAGACATGTACCAGTTTCTGCATTACATACTGAAGAGACAACAAGCGGCCATTCCGGTGCTCTTCTAATTTTCGTGGAGTCGACATAAGCTTTTAAAATGAACTGAGCTAACATCAACAATGAATGCGGATGCGCGAACACTTGATTATCAACGCTTCCTTCGGGTATAATTACATAAAGAAACGAGCCAGCGCTTCTAATTTGTTTCATTTGCAAAATGCTCTGGGCAGTTTTAAAGATACTGCTAAGCATAAGTTTCGCTTTTTCTATACCAGTTTGTAAAATCTCTTTTTTCGTGCGCGATAAGCAGTCTAAAGCATCCAAAAAGCAGCGTTGTGGTAACTTATCTTTTGACTGTAAAATCAAAACGGTAACGTGAGCAACAATTTTCAACATTTTAACGTTAATAATGCACGATAGTTTCTGACTTACAGAAGATTCTATTAATGCAAGCATTGCATAAACTATGTCCGAGGCACAGTACTTGAATCTGTAACCATACTGAAGAGTAAAACTTGTGCCGATGATCGTGTCTACTTTGTATTTTCCTGCGAACTTTGCAATCGTTTCTCTGAACTCTTGTCTAAGCGCCAGGTCCATTGCAGAAAATCGTTGCTTCGACTGCGCTAAAGGCAAACCCATGTCTGCTAGAAGCTGCTTTAATCTTTGCTCTCCTCTAACTGACCACAATCTCAGTGATACTGCAGTTGGTACTGAATGCCTCATACTAGCTTCCACGGTCCAGTGCCGATACAACGCTAGCGTGAGACTATAATTTATATATAAGGAATAATATTATTCTAACAAGGAGAGGTCCCAAGAGGTGACATTCACTTTTTGATGAGATTTGGCACAGTGATAGAGTTTATAAAGCTGAATCCAATGATATTCGGTTTTAGGTGCAGACAGCTTATAGTTTTAGAGATATTTAATATTAAATTTGTTAATAAAAAAGGCCAGAATTAAGAAAAAGAAGGGTCGGAAAGATGCGCTGGATTACGGCGCGGACACCGTAAGGTAGAAGGAGGGGAGCGCGCCGCCGCGTCGGTTCCAGATCGAGCTTCCTATCTTTCCCCACTCCTTAATATTTCTGTTACTGTGTTCCTGCCGAACAGTGCCTCGCGCCGTAATCCTGCGCATCTTTCTTAACATCTTCAACATTACATGTCTTAGAAATATAAGCCATCTGCATCCAAAGTGAATTCAACTTTATAAGCTTCATCATTGTGTCAAATCTTTCATCCTTGGGGACCTCTCCTTGTAAGTTGAATACAAATCCGAAAAATTCAACATAATTGAATATGATCTTGATAAAGGATACTCTTTATCATAAATAATCCGGACTATACTTTGTTGTTTCTGATTCTCAATGTCACCTCCTTGTTTATGCGTTAATCTAGATACATGAGAATGAATTCGTCCTTCTTCAATAACACTCAATCTCGTTTCTATCTTGCCAAGAATGGCCTGTTCTGTACAGCCAACTATAGCCCACCAAATCATATCCAAATTGTCTTTTGACATATTCCATGCCATTTCGAAGACAGTCATTGCACTCTAAAGGAAGAAAAAGTATGGTGAAATTGATGATACATGTTTGCATCATTTGCATTTAACTTATTTGTTGTATATATTTTAAGATACCGATCTGCCATAGTAACTGTACTGTGTGTAATTGAACAGGACAGTTGTTCTATTTTCAGCCCATTTTCTTCGTTCTGCTCTTTTCATGATATCTTCTTCATTCAATCTTCGTCTTTTTGATCTAGAGTCTTCACTCTCTAAATCTTCATCCTCATCTTCATCAGACTAGAAAACAATAGCATATAATATATTTTTTATTGCAAGCTTGGTATATACCATATTTCAATTAATGAAAGAAATTTACAGAATCATCCCTGAAGATATCATTATATTTTGGAATTTCATCATCATCCTCACCAGGTATACCAAGTATACGAACTTGATCTTCTGAATATACATTACATAAATCATAGGGCCTATGGCTATCAAGAATATAAAATATCACAGATTCTGCTGGTTGTAGCAACTCCACTAAATCTAATGTGCCACCACAATTTATAAAAATAACATTTTTTATCTAAGGAAATAATAGGTATTAATTGTTAAGCTTATTGTTGAAAATTATGTTTCTTTATATTTCCATTACCTCCTCACAATTTTCCTCAAAGGCATGAATCATGTCCTGAATCCCTTGGACGGGCACTAGAGTATATATCATGGTATCATTTTTAAAAAGTTGTTGCAAGATTCTACAGGCACAAATTGCATCAACATCAAAGTTGACCAGTAACAAACATCTCTACAATGAAGATATTAGAGTCATTTTATTAGATTATATTTTTACGAATATTATAATCACAAGTAAATTAATTTTTCCATTGAGTGTCAACAAATAATACAAACAATTTCATAAATGTACGTTTTTTACTTATCAGTAAAGTACAAAATTCGAATATAATTAACAAAATACAATGTTAACCGAACGATAACATTGAAGTAAACTTATATTGTTGCTAAAAATACAATAAAAAACAAAAGGAAATTAGAGCATTTAACCTATAGAGATAAATTAGATCAACGGAATTAAAAAGATCGAAAGTAAAAATGTTACTCACGTCGTCTCTCAACGATTGGTAGAATCCTGTTACTAAGTTTTCCACGAACATTTTGCAGTGATTTTCGACATGGGAATACTTTTTTGTATTTATTGTGTTTTATTTGTGTACTTTACTATTACTGGACGCCAGCGAGCTGTTCATAGGACTAAATGCACAACGATGCACCGCTTGGAAAGCAAAGCATACATATTGCAATTGAACATCTATGAACAATCATCACACCATTTTCTATCATCCTCTAAATAACTAAACAAATGTCACTTTTCATTCTAAGTTTATATACAAAATTGCATTGTTTGAGCTTCAGATATGCGAAATGTATCACTTGGGAGTTGGAGTTGGAGGGAAATTGGAGTTGAATTTGAAAATCAGTCGCTGCATAACAAATGTTCAAGATGGACTAGTGTAGTGCATACAATTTGAACGTAACCATACAGTAATGGGTCCTACTCCTGCACATCCCTAGGCCGCAACTTGATCCGTTAACGAGAGTCGGTGTAGAAATTTTCATGACTCTGATTGGCTGACGAATCACTGCTGAGACAGTATCCACAGCGGATTGGATGCATAGTAAAATCGTATGGTTGTGCGCATGAGTTTAGGGAGTAAGAAAAGCGTGCAGGAATAGAACCATTACTGTACATATTCTTATGTGTACGTTTACAAGTGAAAGTTCTCATGTGTACACTGCATTTAATATGTTTAATGATCTCTTTTAGGTATTTTATAGTATTGCATGTGTAATTAAAACTACAACAAACAGCTACTGTACATCCTTTTTTATTGTGCTATTAAAATATTCACTTTATACCACGGATCTACATTGTACGTAGTTCATGTGGTTAAACTAGAAGAGAACACAAAGAGAACGCAGGAAGCAGACCACTGGCAGACACTCCCGGCACTCTCGCGTGTTCGAAGCTCTGTTGGTTTACCGAAGCACACGTGTTCGTTCTACATTTCTCAAAAATGGCAGAAGATGGTAAATGTTGTTAAATTAATATGTATATTATGTTACTTAATAAAGTACGTATCATGTTGTTCTTATTAATTCAACAGGATTTGTTTATTTCATGTATAAAATTATGCAAAGACATTTCCGTTTCAATTTGAATGTTGCTTAAATTCATAACGGTAGACACGTGTTCCTATGTTCGTAGAAAGAACCGTTTAATGATACTATTTTAAGTACAGCGTGTTACATGTGCTTTTCGCATTCGCATGATGGTAAAATAATAATTTTTACATAAATACATGGACGCTACACTGTATTATTTTATGTTAAGAATTAAAAGTAACAAAAATTCTGTAGGTTAACTTTTGTGTTTCTGTTATGCAGATAAAAAGAAAACTAAAAAGAAGTCACTTGGGGAGATGCAACTGGAATTCAAGTTTGAAATTGAACCTTCTGATGCGCCTGTAAAGATGGAACATAAGGATTGGCCTCTCCTGTTTAAGGTATACAGTGCTATTACTATATAACTAACTAAATTTAATATTGTATATTACTATATAAATATATATAAATAACTATATATATATGTATGTATATAATATATAACTATACATAATTAAAATCCAAAAAATTTCAGTTTTCATATATAAGGTAATATAATAATAATAAATGAGTTAATATAATAATAAATTAAATATGCCATGTGCAAAATTATATTAAGAAACAATATAACTTTTTAGAAGGACAGATTATGTTTACTCCGAAACAAAAAAAAACAGCAAAACACTGATTCGTTTCAGTATTATAACTGTAGAACCAAGGCTGTAAAGGTCATTTTTCATGGATAGGTATAAAAAACAATACAACAATGTCTGATTGGAAGTATAAGAAATCGAACATTTGAACTTATTGAAAATAGAGGTGAAACCGAATTACTAAATTATTGTCGTATTTTCATTTTATTGTATTTTGCATTGTATTTTTATGTAATCAAATGTTCTATTCTATTATTGTTATTATAGTTATAAAACAAGAATATAATTAATTAATACAATTTATCCCTTATATCATATTTTGGTGCAATCTTCAGTATGGCATACTCCATTCATTATTGTATTAACTACGATGTATAACAATGGAAATTTTTGGATGTTTTACAGCTATGAAACTCAGTGTATAAAACAATAAACCATTTTTGTACATTTATAATAATGATTTTTATAGAATGATAATTTACAATGAATTTAATGTTATTTCAGAACTTCCATAAGCTGCTCACACGAACAAAACATTACACTCCTTTAGCTAGTGGCTCAACGCCATTAAATAGAGAATTATCAGAGTACATAAAATCTGGATGCATTAATTTAGATAAACCATGCAATCCTTCATCGCATGAAGTTGTTGCATGGATAAAAAGGATTTTAAGAGTAGAAAAGACCGGTCATTCTGGCACATTGGATCCTAAAGTATCTGGTTGCTTAATAGTGTGCATTGATAGAGCAACTAGATTAGCTAA
This sequence comes from Megalopta genalis, assembly GCF_051020955.1. Taxonomy (NCBI): domain Eukaryota; kingdom Metazoa; phylum Arthropoda; class Insecta; order Hymenoptera; family Halictidae; genus Megalopta; species Megalopta genalis. Next base: position 24,603,161 of record NC_135013.1, on the reverse strand, counting down.
AGCACAGCAATCTGCTGGGAAAGAATACGTTTCAGTTTTTAAGTTGCACTCTGCTCCTGAAAGTGTACTAAAGGTAATCGCAGTATTTTATGTATCAAAATTGCTCATTTTGATAAACTAACTTAATTTTGTGCAATTGATGTAGGTACGTCAATCACTGGAGAGATTACGTGGTGCACTGTTTCAACGGCCTCCACTTATATCTGCAGTTAAGCGTCAGCTTCGCGTTAGAACGGTCTTCAGTAGTTCGTTCTTGGATTATGATGAAAATCGACATATGGGCGTGTTCAGAGTTAGTTGTGAGGCTGGTTCGTACATCAGAACTATATGTGTTCACCTTGGTCTCTTCTTAGGCACCGGTTGCCAAATGCAAGAACTACGTAGATGCCGTTCTGGAGTACAATCCGAGAAGGATGGTATAGTTACCATGCACGATATACTTGATGCTCAATGGTTATATGATCACCATGGAGATGATACATACTTAAGGAGAGTGATTAAACCTCTAGAATGTCTCCTTGTAAATTATAAAAGAATTATCATGAAAGATAGTGCAGTATGTATTCCTCATTCATTCTTGAAAGTGAATTTTACTGTACAGAAACATTTATTTATAATCTCATGCAATTGTATTGATAGGTAAATGCTATTTGCTATGGAGCTAAAATTATGTTGCCGGGTATATTGATGTACGACGATGGCATAGAATTGAATCAAGAAATTGTATTAGTAACAACAAAAGGCGAAGCTATAGCACTTGGTAAATATATTTTCAGAGTAATATAGCAAAGCCACACATTATTTATAGTGTACTTCAAACATTGAATATTTTCGTTTTTACAGAGAAACTAAATAATTTCTCTTATTTCTGCAGGGATAGCATTAATGACATCTCCTACGTTGGCTACTTGCGACCATGGCATCGCCGCAAAAATAAAAAGAGTCATTATGGAAAGGGATCAATATCCAAGAAAATGGGGCCTGGGGCCTAAAGCTCTCATAAAAAAACGCATGATTCTGGAAGGAAAATTAGATAAGTATGGAAAACCAAATGAAAACACACCTATAGATTGGGTAGTTGATGAAAGAGGACTTACTACTACCACTGGTGTTTCTGCATCAACTGCTACTATTACTACTACTACTCCACCTGTTACTAAAATTGAACAGGTATTTAGTTAACGTTCGCTGTTCTCGTATAACTATGTTTTTGCAAAGTTTAAATAATTAAAATTTCGTTTTTTCACAGCCTGAAGATGAAAATGGATCGCCTGATGGCGCTGCAAAGAAACGCAAATGGCAGGAGACAAAACTAGTTGCTTCATCAGAAGATGTAGTAAAAGAACCGGTTGATGATCCAGAAACGATATCGCCCAAAGGGATAAAGAAAGAGAAGAAAGAGAAGAAGAAGAAAAAGAGGAAAGAAAAATCAGCATCTGAATCAGAAGATTCAATAGTAATGGATGTTGAAGGCACAGTTGAGGTAGGATTATTTGCAATTTTACTAAACTGTATAAAATATTAAACGATATTTTTATTTATAGGAAACACCGACTAAAGAAGAGAAGAAAAATAAAAAGAAGAAGAAGAAAGACAAAAATAATGTAGGACCAAATTCAAATTGAAAATAAGGAATTATGTTTTGTAAACAATTGTTTACAGAATATAATAATCTTCCCACAAATTTATACAAGAAACACGTGATCTCGTTCATAAGGACGCAAATCCTCAACAGAAAGACCATTTACGAAAAGTAAATCTGATTTTACGGGATTTGATTTTTAGAAAAGTTTAATTTTCTTTGATACGTATTAGCATATTAAATTGAAGAGAATATGTATTTTGTATGTCTGTAAACTTGTACAGACCGTAAATCAAACTGTCACTATTTAGTAAGTACTTAGAATGTACTGCAAAACTTAACTTACAGTAAGACTGTATCATTTTTTACAAATGGAAGTTAAGTTTCCTTGCTGAAGATGTGTATTGGTACGCGGGATGAATTTTATATCTGTACTTGTACATAGTTAAAAACCTGCATTTGCAAATATCATGAAATATTTCTTTATAATTTTAATACAACATTATTTTTTTAGTTTCCATTAACGTCCGACATCTCAAAACATTCAAATTCTGTATCACTTAACATTATCGTCATATACTAGCATTTACGTCTGACATGTATATTTCGTTGTAACAGATGTTAAGTTATATATGTACTGAATGTATGTAAAACTTTACAAATCCATCAAATAAAAATATATAAATATATATTTCCAGATTTTTTAGTCTGTTCAATTTAAACAAAAAGTGTAATAAAACGTTTGTGTATTGCGTCTATTGTTTTTTGGGTACAGATTACAAACACATTTTAAAAAGTGTATATATTTTTAATAATATATTGCGAATGTTCTTTTAAGAAATAGTTATTTGAATACGACGGTATCGAGCATAGCACCCAGACATTGAACAATGTTTGCAGTCATTAGTGTGTCCACTTTCTCTTCTAAATGCCGCTTTGGATCCTGTTTGCCCACATTCTTTATAGCTAATTGTTCTGGTGTCATTTTTTCTTCATCTTCTAACGCCTATAAATAGGAATTAAAAATTATTGAATACATTCCAGACCTTCAATTTCATTTTGAATATAGCCTCAATACTTTACCTTGTTGTAATTTTTGGCAAGTTCAAGCATTTCGGACACAATGTTTTCATTAAGTCTACTGTGTTCAGAATATTCAGCAAGCGTAAGACCATCCATCCAGGTCTTTTTGTGTAGATTTAACAGCATTTTCTGTTCTAATTCATTCTTGCGATAGTTGATGCTAATGCTATAATAATGACGATTTAAACCGTGAATTAAAGCTTGAACAGAAGGTTTCTGTAAATGACCTAAATTGGATGTGGTTTGACGAGGTTCTTGTCCTAAGACCTGCAAAAAAATATATATATTTATGTATATTCGTGAATTAAGAAAAAGATTATTAGATTATGTTTATAGATTAAGTATTTACCATCATGTTTGGATTAATTAATCTAAATGCATCAATAACAACCTTTCCTTTCACAGATTGTATTGGATCAATTACAACAGCCACTGCTCTTTCACTAAGGGCTTCAAAAGATTGCTGTGTATTGATATCTACACCTGACAGCCAACAACCAAATCCTGGATGGGAATGATACCATCCTACAACCATTTCTGGCCTACCAGTTTGTTTAAGCATGTCTAACATTTTTGCTTGAAATACTGGATCAACTGCTTCTACACTGACACCCTGTGTGATTGTGTACAAAACAATATAATTAGAAACAAATCACTAGAAATATATGATAACAATTATTTTCATATAGAACAATTTCTGTTCTTACAGTTCCTGTTTGAGGCATAGCAAATACATCAATAACACGAACAGTATAGTCATCAACAAACTCTCCAAGCATCAGACCCATTACTTCCATAGGAACACCAGCACGTCCATGCTTAAGCATTTTTAAAAGTGCCAATGATGATATGTATACCTAACAATATCAAAGTAGAAATATATTAATAATTCTTTAATTAATTGTTGAATAGACTATTATATTACTATATCACACAAAACTTCAGTTGGACATTTTATTATTGTTATTTAAACATTAAGAAAATAGAAATACATTTCTGTAATAAATGGGATTAATTTCACCTGCTCAGCGGTGTCAACAACTGGAGCATCTGAAGGAGGAGGTCCTTGATTCACGCCTGGCATACATCCACCTAATCTCAGAAGTCGCTCCATACTCGTTTGCCTTTTATTTTTAAAACGTTTCTGAAAATATTAAAATTTTATATAATCACGGATAAACAACAGGAAACATATTGATTGTTAATTAAACATTCGCGTTCAACGTACATACGTCTTCGTTAAGGTTAAGTTTGTCACTTGCGCGTCAGAAAAGGACTACATCATTTTAAAAATATAAATTATATTGCTTTCTTTTCTTACCTATTACAGTATATTTTTGACAATAAATAATATATTTTTTTGTTTGTCTACACTATCAAACACGTTTTTTATATACTTTTCGAAGCAGCTATTGACAACTCTCAAATGTGCACAATCATGAGCGCGGCCTATAGAGGGACCCGACTACCGTTTACAGACTGTTACAGACTTCACAGTTCACGAACTTTTCCGACGAGGGTAGGAAGCGAATGTGCAGAAATGGTGAACCAAAACGTAGAATATGGGTTACATTCGCTAAAGTTTAATAGTGGACCACATAATTTAGGTAATTTTGGAAAATAAATTCGCTAGCTAAAATAAGTAAAGGTAATAAATATGAAAAATGTAAACTAAGTTAAACTTGATTCCCGATGAAATGAGGTTATGAAGCTGTAAGTTTACTAAAACCGAAATATCGAAAAAATAGTTTAATAATTCGCTTAAATAACACAACATATTTTATTTTGAAATATATTACTTGCTAGCGATATTATAGACCGAATGCTCATACGTAAACGGATCTGAAAATATTGTTGATATTATATTTTGTTTAGACATTGTTTATAGGTGATCCCGATGATACAACATTGAGAAAGGTAGAAAAAGATGTACTTATACCGCAATTAATCCGAGACAAAGCGAAAGATGAAAAATGCAAGGAAGAAGTTGCGGGTAATAATATATTTAAAAATAATTATTATACATGCATTTGGATATGTTATGCAATCCTATTATCCATGTGCTTATTTTATAGAATTTTCAAAATGTTGTGCGGCTAATAATGTTTTTATGGTCGTTAAATGTAGAAATGAAAATTCTACTTTAAAATCATGCCTGACAAAATGGTTCAATGATGAAAAGTTCAAAGAAGAATGTAAACAGCTATATTTACAAGACAGAAAACGTTATCGAATGACTGGTGTGCCTAATAAATCAAGATTTTCTCAATTAAAGTCCTCATAAGTTTTATTGTTCTTTGATGAAAACAAGCTTAGAAATATATTATAAATGTATAAAGTATGAATAATAAATTGTTTATTATCTTTTGCTTAATAAAGTTATTAACTTCTTCAGCAATGAGAACAATAAAATGAGGTATATAATCCTTTAAAAAATGTATACCAAAGCTATAATGTAGATGCATTTATTTGCAGAAATTAATAAATACGTATCACATACTGTTACCATGAATCATAATCAGCATCATCTTCATCTTTATTGTTCTTGGGATTCCATCGCCTCCATAATAGTTCTCTTACAGAAAACTCTGATAAAGAATCCACACAAAGTGAGTTTGAAGTTTGTAAAACTGAAGATGGCCACAATACTTGAGCAAACAATATTTCCTAAATTAAGAAAACAAATTAAAATTCTATGGAGTTTATTAATTTAAGAAAAAAGCTAGTTTAAATTAATTACCTTTGCAGCAGTCTCGGATAATCGTTCTAATCCAAATAAATTATTCCATGTTGGCTTATGCATAGATTTACTTTCATCTCTGATCAGTGAATCTGCTTCTAAAACATCTACTAATACAATATATGATGCATGATAAAACGGTGGTCCTTGTTTATAGAGTACTAAAATATTAAAATTTATTAGTTACAAATATACCTAATAATTTAATTTTTTATTTTATTAATTGGGTAATAGAGTACAATGGATTAATTCTTACAAAAGTCTCCACCATATTTTAATCCTGGTTTCACAACCCATCCTTTGCTTCGAAAATAGTGGTATACAACATATTTCTGTACAAAGTTTTTATCAGCTTTGCAAAAAATACGCCAAGCACTATCGATGTCTAACAAATTACTATCGAAGTCTATTAGATTTAAGCATCCTAAACCATATAAAAGAAAAAATGTTTCTTCAAATGTAAGGTGAAGAGTTTCTTGTACTGGAAAACTTTCACTTTCAACCTTGGGTTTTATATTCTTTAAATAATTCTCAGTTTCTGAATCACTATCTGGCAAAATAAGTAATTTACTTTGAACATCAGTGTCGTTCATGTTATATTGATCTCCTTCTTTGAAATCAAAAGCTTCTACATAATAAGATTCCTCTTTCTCTTCACTTTCAATGCACTCCTCAACATCATCTTTAGTCTCCTCAGACTTTTCATTAGTAGTTTTATTTACAATGACACATTCCTCATCTTCTTTCATTGAATCAAGATTTACTTGACTAATTTCTATTTCCTTATCGGATGACTTATCTTCTTTTTGATTTTTGTCAGAGGATTCAATATTTGTATCTATTTCAATTATTTCTGGTATAGTTTCCATTTCTATAGATTTGGAAGAATTTTCATCTTCAAGATTTACAGCGCTAGACTCTTCACATTTGTTTTCTTCCATATTTATGGATTTACTATTATTAGGTTCTATGCTTAGTTCATTGAATTGCTCAAGCCATTCTTGTCTGCGAATCCATTGTCTGTTTCTTATAACAGGAGGTGCTCCATATCGTGCTTTTCCAAATGAAGGAAAACCACGTGACAATGAACCTTTGCCAAAATATCCCTAAGCAAGGTAAATTCGTTCAATGATATTTATGCTTACAGGTTAAATATATGCTGATAATTTATTGTTACCATGGAATGTACTGCAGCAATTTCATTTGGATTAATTATACATGATCCCACATCTGTAAGATAAGCAGTATAATTTACCCACTCATTTTTATCACCAATCACAATTGGGAATGGTGGTTGCTCTTTTACTTTAACCCGTCGTTTTTTCTTTGGTTCCCGCAGATTCATGTTATTATCGTTCCTAATGATGATTATAAAAAACATTAAATTCAGTTTTTCATTCAGCTTATTATGATGTTACAATATCAATATATAAGTAAGGTTATATTTTATAATTATGCATTTTTAGTACACAGTTAGAAGATTCGGTCAGCAAGTAAAATTTTATAATAATATAAACATTATTGTAATTTATACAATCTTCTACTTACAACAGTTCTTTATTTCAGTACCTATAAGCGTCTGCAAGTTTCACATAAAGAAACATGTAATCTAGTTTCTTACATATTATGTTTCACTAAATTTCTGGTTTTAACGTTTTTATACAGAGTATACATTATAGAACAGATGTATTATTTAATGTACAATTTGACCAATTATTATAAGTGTTATTTTCGTGTATTATTATTATTAGTGTATCATTACTATCTTTTTTATCATTCACAAAATCACCGACGGAGTGGAGAATGACGAAATGTTTAAAAATGGCGCCGTTTTTTGACAAATTAAAAACATGAACAGAAATCATATTTTCAATCATTTTTATCGAAAAAGTGAAAAGTAAATTATATGATACATTTATATTTAAAAGTGTATCTATAAAGAAATAAATATCATTCACAATTATAGATATCCTTAGAGTACATTCCCATTGCAGCGATCGACGAATTTAGAAACCAATACTACCTTTATGTTTTGATAGTCACGTCTCTTGTACGTATGAACATAGTCGTAGGTCATGCTTTGAATATTTGCCGCACAAACGAATCCTAGTGCAGTGTTCTTTTCAAAATTAATGTTGCTCTTCGTCGGAGACCGTCCGTAAATCTCTGTTTCTACAAGTTTATAACGAAGATATTTACAATGTCCGTATTTAACGCACGGCAGTTCTTGGATGCATTGTATAGACGTTACATAATTTCACTGCCATCGATAAATTTATCTAGAACACAAAAAGCAAGTATCTCCATTTGAGGTTAGAGTAAATATATTTACATTCGGTATTTTCAACATTACATAATATTAAAGAATGATTTTACGCATTCAGTAAATTATGTTAACGTTGTTGATCGTCGTAGAAATTTTATGTGTATATATTCGAATGTTTACTGTAATTCGATAGTTTTTTAGTATCTTGTATTTTTGCAGATTTTTATTATATGTTTAACTGGAGGATCATTGCTACTGGGAGGCCTGGCACAGTTTTTGAAGAGACGGAGAAGACATCCTCTTCCTCCTTCAAGGAGACCCTTGAGGGACTTAAAGCAAAGATTTGCTAATGCAAAGAATTCTAACTTTGGTAATTTATTAATGCAATGTATGAAATTCTAAGTAGGAATTATAAACATTTTAAGTAGTATTAAGTTCAAAACATTTGCAAACTAAGTCGTGAATGATTTGTTTGTTTCTTTAATTGAAATTGTTTATAATTTGAAATATTACTATTAATTTCTGTTATCTGGAATAGTTATGTTTTATTCATGTTGGTAGATGCAGTTTCGCAAGCATCATGGGCAAGAAGAAGCGAAGCAAGCAGTAGGAGTCATATAAGCGATCGAGTATCGCTTATATCCTCTGTTCCAGGGGGTCCAGATGGAGATGTTAAACTCACTCCACAACAGTTTGGTGTTCTTGGTAAGTCAGCATCTTATATTAGTACATTAAATTTTTTAGTAAGTTTGTAAGAATATAGTAATTGTAATTCTAAATTATGGAACTATTGATTCAGTGTGTACATAATATTGTACATTAAATGTTAAGGATATAATAATCATGATTAATATACTGATTTGTCAATTCATTCATTTTTTTGTTATTCTGATTGAAATATTGGTTTATTTTTCTTGGAAAGAATATCATATGTGTATGGGGGATTTGATCAGATTTTATTTAAGAAAGAAAATAACAATATAGTGTGCAGTATTTAACATAAAAAGAGATTATGTTGTGCATGCGTTCATAAATTATTCAAGGCTGAGTACATTTTTACATACATGTATGTATATAGCATTTATATTTACATGATAATGTACAGATATAGTAGATTATTCACAAATAACATGTTTGTTCAATGCAGATAGTCATAGAAGCTAAGGACAGTTTTTGGCATTGCTAGAGTTATTTCCACTGTAATTTTTATTTAATATTTTCTCCATGGTATACAGAGGTATTAAGAAGCAAGTAAAAAATAAGCAGCAATAGTTTGCATTTTAATATAGACTGTTCTATGCCTTTAATCATTTCATTCGTAAATTTATTCCGAAAATGTATTATTCTTTCAGTGTCCATTACCTTTAATTATTCATAGTGAGAAAATATTGCTCACAATGTCAAACATCATATCATCTTTCATTTTCTATCTATCATTTTCTTTTGTTTCTCATGTAAACGTGTAACATTCTAAAACTCGCATGTCTCTATCTCGCAACAAATTACTGCCTTCTATGACAATTAACAAATTATTCAACAGAATATGTCACAATCATATTACATCTACGTAAAATTTCATTGAGTATCACAATATTGTGATTAGGCTTACCTTGATGCATACTCTTACAAACACATCTGGACATTTGTTCCTGTCTGAAGTAAATATTTCATGTTACTTTGATAGGTACTACAATAGAATAAAATACATGATAATCATACAGTATCAATACCAATATCAGGCGAAAACTATTAAATGGTTAAATAAGTGTACAACAATTATGTCTAGCAAGAATGTAGAAACATATTATGTACATACCAAGTAAAAATTTTTCAAGTAAAAATGATCGAAAATACAAGAATATATGAAAATATCATTTCTTTTGTTATGTGCTTTAATAAAAGCACGTTTAAATTAAACACAAAATTAAATAAGTCCATATTTCTCTTTGACTTATCAAAGAAAGTATAACTTACAAATTATTAACGCATCTATACAAAAGTAAAATACTGCATTCCTCTTCCATTACAATTTCCATTAATAGTAATCTAGGAATCTGCAAGCCCTATCACTTTACATGGGAGACAGATGGGTACATAGTACTCTAGATGTTGTATTGATTTTATAACAAAGCGTTAATAATTTAAGAATTTAAAGTTTTGTTGAATATTACTCAGACTCTGTACATGGTTAAATTCTGACTCATCCTTGAAGTTACTTCACTTCAGTTCTATTACTCTTATATGGCAGATTCTATGCAATTTACATCAGTCACGTAAACGATATTAAAATAGCTTTGGAAAATAGTTGTACCCATCTACCTGTTATCTACGTATTCTTACTTGCTATGCCATTATAAATCTTACAATTTTCTAAAATTATACTGCAATCTCAAAAATATATCGTAGCTGCGTTAACTCTCACATCTCTTTATCCTTCATTGTCGTTTTTACTCCCCTGATCTCATTTATAAGCTAGTTGCCCGAGACAATACCTGCCGTAATTACAATTCTCTTTGAGTCGAACCTTGAAAGAAGATGTCATTCGTTTTCAAGCTTTCCATTCGAAGTTCTTCTAGAGGGTGTCTAGAATTACACTTTGCAAAGGCATAAAATAGATTAGCTGGAGAATCGTTTCCACAGCGGAATTAGTAAAGACGGAATGTCGTAGTTACATTCAGTTATTCAACAATAAAGGTAATGTTAACGAATCTTCTGTTAACATTTACATTGGCTGCGGTCGCTTGTACTTAACATTGTCATGAGACTAGCTCATCATTAAGGTATTTCTTCAATATCCTAAACGTGTATATATATATATTTTTATGTATATATATATAATATAATATATATATTAAATTATATATATATATTAAATATCAAGTTTTCTCGAAAGGCAAGCATGTCAGCGCTGACATCACAGCCCGATAGTCAGCGATTTAACCAAGGAGCTTTATTTCGTGCCATAATTGCTATGTACGAAATTACAGCAACATTTTAATTTTTTTTCAATTTCTTTTCTTTTTTTTGTTGTTTTTGTTATCTTTCTTCAATATTGCTCTACGAATATATTACTATTGCAACTTAGGACTTCTTAAGAGTCGTATTTTCACGTAATTCTATGGACGACGATCGTTAATAGAGGTATAAATATAATGTTTAATGTATGTAAACATGTTCCAGAATGCGAAGCTTCTACCTTGTTTTTAAGTGACAAGGGACCACCGTCATCGCTTTGTATATTCATATCCGACTTCTTCGGCGGTACTATCATATTTTCATCATGGTCTTCGTTTTCCATATCCGTTTTACGGGGTTGCTTGCTGTATTCATGTACTGTCGTAGTGGTACTTGCTTCGGTAGTGGGCGGTACAATTGTAGTAGGAACTAAGCTATAATTACTTAAGAAGTAAATAGGTCCGAATACTGGAGTTATGTCAAACATGCTTTCTTCTCTACGTATACCGCTGATCCCACGGGATCTTGTTTCTCCGTCTTCATAATAAGAGATCAATGTTCCTGAGTAGGGTACTTCCATGTCAGAGTAAGTAGCTTTCAGAGTAACGTTTATTGCTGTACCAGGCTCCAAAAATATCTCCACCCTGTCAACAACAACGAAATTAGACAGATCAAGGGAATAACGTAACTTCGGAGAAATATACATGGAGAACACTCACGTATAAACATCGCTGCGATTACTTTCTTCCTTCGTACCCCACATTACTTTCGGCAAAGCTGTTCCATTTGTTAAAGTAATCGATGTATTTAGACCCTTCAAGATAGCATGGCCCTGCCCCCAGTACACAGAATAATTATACGTATAGCCAAAGGCTTGTGCCACGATTGCACCTTCCTGTCCATTATTAGCAATCGTTGCTTCCCCCAATATACTGGGTGTATGCTTCATTGCACGCTTTTTAGGCCAGTGCAATTTAACTCTTGTCAGATTGTAATATATTGGCTCTGTTTCGACCAGAACATCACCAGACTTTTCGCTTCCCTCCGTGCCATCCTGGTACAAAAATAATATTCTATTAACAGTTGTGCTACTTCAAACTATTATTCAAAATTACTTTTAACACTTTACTTACAAAGGGACATTACATAGATTACGTTATCCTATGTAACTTAGCGATTAAATCATGAGTTATAGGCAAATCGTTAATAATGTTTAATAGACTCTGACTGTATTGTAAACACTTGCAGTCAGTGTTCTTGCACACAATCATCACCTGTGTGTACAGCAATTACTCACATCTTTCACGTAGCTGATAGAGCCGAGGTTGTCGTATGAATTCAAGGTTCCGATATAATGGGTGTATCGCGGCGCGCCGTCTGCGCCGTCCTTGTCATTGTGAACCCTGTGACGAGCTACGAACATCTTTTCCGTGGCCACCGCTCCTATGGGAGTCGGCTTGTATTTGTCCCAGTACTCCCAGTTGACGCGGCCGGCATTGTCGACGTTCTCCAGCAATTCGTATTTATCGTACGACTGCACGCTGCCGTGAATTGTCACCGTGCATCGTTTCTCGTCGCCTTTCTGGCTACCAGCTACCCAGACCGTGGTGTGCAACGCCCGGCACACATACAGCGGCTTCTTCACCGGTTTCTCCGCCTGGTTGTGCAAATCCTCTGCGAGATGTTGACAATCGTTAAAAACGCGTCTAGACTCCGAGGGTGGAGACAATCGCGATTCAAGTTCACCGAGACGGAAGGCGGGAAGGAACTCTGTACCATTAGGCGGGAATAAAGTTTTACTCTGGCTTTGAGTGGCGGTTGGTATCACTGCAGGAGAAAAAATGTGGCGACGCTGTAGCGTCGAGAGAAAAGTCATCTTTGTGCGCAGAAATCACGCTAAATCAACCATCGAATATGTATATTTTTATATGACTTGTATACCGTTGAATAAATTAGCCGGTTAAACAGCTTGGGGTACAAAAGTCTTTAACACCTAAGCCTATCACAATTCTTGGAATTGATTTAATAAATTTCTTAATTAGAGCAAACTTTAATAATAAAAATGGCACCAAGTCTAGGTAAATCTAGCGTTATCATTCTTACACGTCGGTCATTTTTAGTTCTCGGTAGATTTAGCGGTTTCTTCTCGCAGGGATACCAATCGTTACCAATCGCAAGACACCTCGATGCTAGATTGCCGATTGCCGAACGGTGTCAGCGATCACGATCGCGAATTTTGAAATGCTTAACACGTTTGCAGATTCGAGCGCGTAAAATCAGCGATTATTGTTTCTGATCCCAGTTGAACGCACCTTCGGTCTCGATCTCAAAGCCGCCGATCACTATTTCCCTCGATGGATCATAGTGCGCACGCGGCAGCCAGTTAAGGGTAGTCGAGGTGACCAGTTGATACTTTGACAGAATGTGCACGCTGTTGTCGGCGTTGGTCAGGAGCAGCGCTAGACCGAACAGTCCCAGGGCAAGGTAGACTCTTTGCCAAGACATCTGAAAAAACGTTACAGATCGTTCGTTGAGAGAGCGTGCGACACGGCGACAGGCTAATTCAGAGGTAACATGAAACTTCTTAGTCGGAGTTATGCGAACGGCTTTTAACACTGTATCAGCAATTCGCGACGAGCGTGTTCGATTGGCCTGCTGTGTGCGCGAGGAACGCCGTCGGCTGTCTACTATCCTACGAATACAGAAAAATATTTCGAGATGCCGCGCATGCGTCCTGTGCCCGACGTACTTTTTCATATCGAGCAAATTAACAGGCTTGTCCGACGGCGAAACGGACAACGCGACGTTTTACCAGTAGCTTTTCGACTTTTTTCCCCGCCCCGCCAGCAATAATTCCGACCGCCAAGAGAGAATTACACGAGTTACGTAATATTTCAGTTGCACCGTGTTTCAGCGACCTTAACTTTTGTAACAGTAATACCGCTCTTTGTGATTATGTTTCTTGCTTACAGAGCGTAACTTTAACACAGACCGAGTATAACTGGATCTCGCTCGGGCTTGCTTTCGCAGATTATTACCGTCAAGTGAATCGAGCAAATGATTTTTTTTCCTTCACCGTCCCGACGATGCTTCGAACAGATTCAAACCGCGGGGAAAAGAAAACATTTTTATTGTTTCAATCCGATCTCGCGTACGAGATAAATTCGTAGGAATTGTATCGTTACGGAGTATTAACGGAAGGGGTACATATGTATATGCATATATCTTGGGAGGATTCGATTCTTTGGAAATCTGTACAACCATTTGAATTATTCGTCCCATGAACACGCGGCTGTGCCAGTTATTTCATGGCGTGCCCGGTACACCTTCTGCCTCAGTTACCGTAACGGTTCCGTGGCGTATCCGTTTACGTGATAATACACTTATTTTATAACGTTCATGGCCCACTGCATCCGCGACTTCCTTTTCTCGGATAACTGCTGAACCCGAGGCCAAGAATACGCGCATAATGTTACGCATAGTTGTTGTACGGCTGCGCGCGCGGCAAGAATCATTTGCGGTTCCTTGATTTCCAAAAGTAACAAAAACAGAGTTCGAAAGGCTTGAAATTAACATCTTGATTGCTGTGTAGTTTTGCAGTCACACATTTGCGTTTGGATCGGCGTACAATTTTACGATAATTCTGATTGAAAAGATTGTCAGAATTTTAGCCGGTTTCTGCGGCTCTGATCGCATCCTTTTCAATCTTATGGAATTATTTTAAACGTTATTATCAGACCATTGTTTGAACAAATAAATAATTCTAGAACAAAGGAAGAAATAGTTCGAATCGAAGAAATTTAATCAATTTTGAAATCGCTAGCTTTGAAAGTATCTTTGATACTTGGTCTTTAAATTTTTTTTGGGGGTTGATCCGCAGTTCGAATTCCAGTTCCGTTTTAATCAACGTTTTCAAGGTTACCCAGTGAGCAGAAGGTGGATAAAAGCGAGTTTACCGATTTTCGGCGCCCGTGCCGTATCACAAAGACCGCGATAATCCACTTTGACTAGGTGAAAGAGGGCAGAGGTGGCGAAAGAAGTAGACTACCTTTGTCTCGTTGCGTAAAAAGCCGAACAAAAGCGTGACGCTCTTTGCCCCGCGGGACAAAGGAGCATTTGTGCGCTCCTCTTCCTTTAGAAACGATTTTCGGGACGTCGCCGAGATCGGTTTCACCCCGTAGAACATCAACGGCTCGAATCGGTCTTTAAGCTTTCAGTGAACTCTTCAACGCGTTCACTGGCAGCCGTGTACGGTGTAACAAATTTCGTTAAATTGCTCTGACTTCAAGTAAACAAAAAATGAATAGATCAAATACAAAACTGTAAAGATATTAGAAGAACACCTTACGTTCGATTTAATACAATTATTAAAGGAGGAAAGAGATTTGCACCCAACTTATCTTTTCTTCAATCGACGCAGACAACTTTTATTTCGCAGAAAGATCCACAGTCTGCTAATAATCGTTTCGACAGCTTAGAAACAATGTATGTATGTACTTCTAAATTCTTTGAATCTTCTTGCCGGATGAGATGTTGCCAAAAGTGCAATCGAACGGTGAGTCACCGGGATGACACACGGGTCGTTACAATTGATTCTCAGAGAAGTTAACGTCTACATGATACGAACCAATAATTTCGCGTTCCAATCTGCGAAGCTTGAAATTCAATCTGCCCACTTTATCGGCTCGCGAATCAACGAGCTCGTAATCTTTTATTGAGGAAGGTAAGTATCTTCCGGTGGAGGAACGGTTCCCAACCGAAACGGCGACGACTCGGCCGCCCGTGGGACGGAGTTCACCTCGTCCTTGAGGCTTCCTCCGATCCTCGACTGTTCCCCGATAACCAAAAGCTTTTGTAACGGCCGCGGTGACGTCACTCGGGGTGCCGGTTGCGACCAACCGTTTCCGTTCTGGCGCGCAGTTTCCGCGGAAACCAGCATTGTTCGTGTACCAATCGAACCGCCGACAAAAAACGGTTCGATGCTGCCAGATATCGCATTGTCCGCGTCGCGATAGAACCGTTGACGGTCGGTCGGCCACGTTGAATTAACTCGCAATAAACCCACGACCCCCCCTCCCCACCTCGCTCACCCCCTCCCCCAGGTGTACTCGTTCTAAATCGAAACACGAACGAATCGAGTCCGACGCGATCGTCCGACTTGTTTCTGCCTGGTCCAATTTGTTTCGGGACCGGGGCACGATACCGCTGTTTAGGCGAGTTGGCGCGAACGATCGAAACAAGAATTCGTACCGAACAGAGATCGGTATTCGGCATTTTTTTATCTTTGCAGTGCGAACGTTGTGAAATCGGTCGAAACGCGCTTAGAGCAAAAGCTTGTGCAAGCTGTTTTAAAGGAACTGTTGAGAGTTGATTTTTTGAATCTCTGGTAAAATCTCTAGAAAAATATCTGGTAGAAATATAAGCTGTCATGTATAAAAGTGGCTGAAATGTACTGATTACGGTAAAAAATGAGATATGCTATTAAGAAATCCTTTTTCGAAACTTCTACGGTAATTTATCTTGTGTATCGTGGAATGTTCACTAATTTTTTCGTTGATAAATATCGGCTAGAAATGTGGACATTCGCGTGTAAAAGTGACCAAAACGCAGTGAATGCGAGTATGTTAGAAAAAGAAGGAGAGAGTTTTAATCGCATGTCGATTTTTTTAAAAAGGAACTGCGAAGAGGACCGTTTTAGAGACACCTAGGACAATTGATCTAGCGTCTAGAGAACGTGGACGAATCGTTACGTTGGAAAATATCTAGTTATAGCGCAGACGTCGGAAACGAAACATAATTCGTTACTTGAACACGCGAATTGCAAGCATTACCGCAGGACCTTTTATGCCATTTCCGAGAGGGCTGCGATGGTCAACCTTCGCGTAAACCGGCCGAAAACCTCGGCGGCAATTCCAGAAGATCGCCGGTAATTGCCGCGATTCCGCGTGGAAGCCGGAAAACTGACGTAACCGAGGATACTCGGACGTGACCCGCGTTCGAACGAGCGAAAATGAAAACTCGTGCCGGGGAAAAAATGCCGGCGGCTCGGCGCACACGAAGAGGAGGGAGAGAACAGACCGGAATACGTTTCGCGAATACATTAAAGAGAAAAACGAACCGCGCGAAAAACCGCTCGGCTCGCTGTTAAACTCGCGCTCGAATGCGGTGAACGTTAGGCTCTCCTATGTGGAACCGGTTGCGAGGCTTGGCGCGCGCGTTCTGCAACTTGTTGACGGGCCACCTACTACGGGCGCCTCTCTTCGTCGCATTCGGTCGAATGGTAATTAACTCGCCCCCGTGATACACCCGGTACGTCACTGTCACGGTCGTCGCGTCTACAGGGTGTTTCAGAACGAACAAATCGGTTCGAAACGGCCCCATCCGAGCACCCATTCGATAGGAGTCGCTGATTAGTCGACTGCGAATTTGATGCATTTACGAGAAAGACGGATAGATCAAATGCGTCAGAAGAGTGCAAACATCGGAAGAGTTTAAGATTAAACCTCAGCCTCTCATTTGATCAATACTCTAAAGACGCTTTCATGAAAAATGATTGGCTAAATTATATCACATTGGAGCAAGTATTACAATGAAAACTACAAAATTAATGAATAATATTATTTTTGCAAATACTTCGATTGTATTTCCTTAGCTGTAAATTAAATCTCTATTTTATATTATTTGTGCATATCTTGTATAATGCATTAATATCCTATACAATTGAAGTTGAATAAGATTATAAAAATTATAATAAAATTATATATTATAATTAAAATTATAATTATAATAAAATTATAAAAGTTTCCAAAATGATACCACCATATATTTTCCTAATTCACTCAGGTACAATTTAAGCGGATATTCTAATTACTTTTACGTGGTAATGCGCACCAATCATTTTTCCTTATGGTAGGTTTACTGTTAACTATTCCCTTGATTTTGAATTTAACCTTGACAATTTTTATTTTCCATAAAGATCCACGCGGTCCACTGTTCAGACACCCCCCTAAAACAATTCTTTTCAGATTTTATAAAGTAATCGTACTCCGTAATATCACTCTGTAATCAACAGTTTCTGAAACGAGTGTGGCATAGTTCGCGATTCAGATCCAATTCAAACATAATACACGTTTCAAGATCCTTGTAAAGTGGGCAGACTGCCATCGCGTACGCTGGTTTACAATGACTGCGAACGATGGCCTCTGGGAAAGATACACATACTCAAATATTCCTTTGAGTTCAGCCCCGCGAAGGTGCGGGCCACTCGGCTGACACTCCTCGTGAGAGGTGTAGCCAGGAAGCGAAAGTGTTCTTAAAATCTTAAGGCCGGCTCACACACGTACCCTCGAGAAAGTACGGTTACTTTGGAGAACGCTTGAGAACAAGCGCTTTTCCTAAGGTTCACGATGATGCGGGGGTTAATCCTTTTTGTGGACTATCTCTACCCGTGCACCTGGTAGGAGGTAGAGGGACCTTCGTGTCGTATCGGATCCAGGATTAACCTTTTTATCTGAATACACCGCGGCGATCCGAGTTTCACGGTTTTAGGAGGCACTCGTTCGAAGGGATGTTCCAATGTTCGACTGGAGCCACGGGTCTTTCAGAATTTCGAGATTGAATCCTGCGGGGTCGACCCTCTTTCAGCTCTTCGGTATAATGGGGTCTTCGAAACCCCGTAGAACTTTTCAAACAGCTTTCCCCTGTATATCTCTTCTACTTTAGGAAGCTCTTAGGTGTGCAGATTTTTAAGCGGGCTGCAAATATTTGCTGCTTCATTTAATCAGACGTTTCATTGATTACACTGCACGCGTAGTTTTCCGTAATTGTTTCGAAGTATCGAAAAATACCTGGATTTTATAGAGACGTTTTACGCGGTTCTTTATCGGCAGAAAAAACTGTTCGCCACAATTGCAACAAACAGAAGTTGAACAACGCGTTATTTCCGCTAATTGTTGGTTTCGCTAGATTGACGACAACGTGACGCTATCTTCGAACTCTGTTCATGTATTTATTCTTGTTTTTTACTCGCGAATCGTACCACTTTGAATCTAGTTTATACAGTACATTGCCAGTTATTCTAGCCGACAATTAAATCTTCCGCCGATAAGGGATGTTTTTACTAGCGCGGCCGGCAACCTGGGTCTTTTAAGTCCAGGCTTGACACTTTTTATTGTTCTGGGCTTCAAAAAAAATTGAAAAAATTTCGGAATACTTATGGAAGTCTCTGCTTTAATGTACAATCGTTCATATAAATTACAATCGTACTAAGAGTCTAGACTTTTTCATTCAACTTATATTCCTTACGGTTAACTTCGACGATTTTTATTTTGCATAAAAATCCGCAGTGTAATTTTCAGTTACCCTAGCCGACAATGAATGACAGATTACTGAGCAATCGGACGCAATCGAAACGAGTTTATCACTCACCGCGCCCTCCATCTTCGCCCCTTGCATCGGCCGGGATTAACGTCTTTAATTTAGGATGTCGTTAATGCTTTCAGGGTTTAAACCCTGGGAGCACCTGATCCTTACACCGTGTAAGAGGGATTCGCGATATTCCTGGGGTCGAGCCTTCCAATCTAAGACGCGCACGAGACCGCCGACCCTCGACGGCGACACTCCCGATCGTTCCAACCTTTGGCAAGAGACCGTACCCAAGGTTATGCGACGTGTCAGGCGATGCATGATCGCGCGGCAAGGTCGCCGCGAAATTTCTTAGAGGCTCTAAAGGGGATAATCGGCGCGGCGCGTTTCATTCGCGCGGCTACGATCTCAATTAGACAAACCCGGGCCGGCCAGGCCGCCGCCGCGGAGTGTAGAAAACTTGTGTACAGTTAAGGTCAGTAGGTCGGCGTCGGATCAAATGAAATATACGAATAGTGTCTGACCGAATTACTCGAAGGACGAGGCAAGCGCGGTTTAATAATGCATGCGGCACACATAGTCTCCTTCGTGCCCTGTAGATCTTGTCGGATGCTTCGCTGATGCGTCCGTGACTGGGGTGCATTCCGTCAGGCATGTTCCAATTTCCTGCGAGTTCCTTCGTTTGCTGGCAAATGAATTTTTTGCCCTTCGGAGCCAGCCTTTCGCCGGAGAACGCGCGCGTTGCTACGAGCGGCACGCGTTTTACGACGAATGAAACGATTTGGTCGCGATTTATTGTGAAAATTCGGAGGGTTGTTGTTGGAATTCGCGGCGAAATTTTGTTCGGTATTTGTGACGACGTGGGTACGAAGAGATAGGAGCGTTTAAAGGTTACTGCCAGTCTTATCACTAGAGTGCGAATTTTTATGCAAGATAAAAATTGTCTACGTTGATTATAAGAATCGCGAGTCAGTCGATAATGTTTTCTAATAATAATTTCTCTTCTAGTAATTTCCATAGCTTGTACATAATATACAAATATTCTATAAAAATATAAATATATTATAAGAATTCGCAAGTCGGACGAAAATGTCTTTTCTCTTCTAATAATTATCATAGCTTGTAGATAATATAAAAATATTCTCATGACTTTCTAATTTTGTTCTCCATCAAATCATTTCTGTAAAAAAAGATGCACAAAATCTGCAGTCTAATAATAACCGAACTACGAGTTTCACGCATTTATGACAAAAATAAGTGGATCGAATACAAAACAGTAAAAGCATTCAAAGAACTGAGGAGTTGTGTTGCATCGTGTTCAACTCGTTAGGCTGATTAAGAAACGAAATACGTGCGGACGATGTTCCGCAAAATATCTGACGAAGAACGCGGCGGCTCTTGGATCGAACGCACCGAAAACCGTCGCAGCTCGGCATTTGCGCAACGCGGCGTCAATTAAAAATACCTATCCGACCTTCTGTTTAGTCAATAACAGCGTGGGATGCTGGAAACCAACCATGAATATTGATTTCATTGAACACGGCGGTCTACTTATTGCCACACTTGAACGTATTCGCATTCCCGGCGTGCAGAAGCTTCTCTGCTCCACATTTATTCTGCACCCGGGATCGTTCGACGAATTTCACGAGGGTGCTTCGCGGAAGAACGAGACCGCGGGAACGGTAAAATAAACGACCAGCATCCGATCTCCAGGAAATTCAACGCTAAACCGACCGAGCCGGTCAAAATGACCGGTTTCACATTTTCTTTTTTGTTTCAGAGTCGATGAGAAATTGCGACGGCTCTTTCATGGAAAATTATTGAAGAAATTTCTTAATCCAAACACACGTTATAGTAAAAATAGCGAAGGGGCTAGAAAGATAATGTCTTCCTAATTATAAAGGAACACGCGTTAGTTACGTTTAGAGCTCGGTAGGTTTGTTGTTAATGCTAAACCGACCGAGCTCTAAAAGTAATTGATACGAGTATTATTATTATAAGAACAGATATTTACGTATAGACTTTGTAAGACTATACCGAATTCATTTCAAAGATTTTTCTTATTATAGCGTGTGCTTGAATTGTGAAACTTACCCGATCCTTTTCTACGTTAGAGTCTCCGTAATTTCAGTAAGTTTCAAATCAAATGTACGAAACCGGTAATTTTGACCGGCGCGGCTGGTACTGTGTTAAACCGCAGTATCTCGACAGTGAAAGCACGCGAGTTACGTCGTTTTCCACCACAGACACACGTTCGTTTTTCATTATCCTGGCTTTGATGTGCGCCGCGCGCACTAAATCGCTCAGTCTGGGGAGGAACGTACACATGGGACTCCGGAAAACCGCAGCTCTCTTTTTACGAAACAATGAACGCCGATTGCGTCCAGCCTTTGACCAGCCCTGAAATCGAGCACTCGTGGAAATCAAACGGTCCGGCGGCGTCATCGAAATGATGGAAGGGAGCGTTGATTACTCCGAAAATATTGCTTTTGCGGTTGGCCGACCCCCGTGGTCGATAATCGTGCCGGAAACGGTCGGACACGCTTTTCGACTCTTATTCCTTCGGTTAATTAGTCACTGACCATTTACGGTGCAATGCCCTCCCTTTTATTTCGGAATTTAATACCGCGACGTTGTCCCGCGTTTGGACAAAATTTTTCCAAATAATTTAGAACAGTTGTGTGAAGTAGGCACACGATTATCCTGGCGCAGCTGTCGTAATGTTTTATCGAGGGACGAATTTTTTCAGTTCAAGTGTCTCGGTTTTAGAAACGATTATGCACCGGGTCGTTTAACAAAGTTGTGCAAGTGTTAATTTATCGTATCGCCCTATCTTAACGTGCAATCTGAAACTTTCTATTAATTACACGCTGCGTAAAATATAACGAGACCGTGGATCTTTTTCTACATTCTACAAGTACGAAGATTGCTTTGAATTTAGAACGAACGAGAAGAAGTTCGGTTGGAAGATATTTTTTGTAGATATAGTAGAAACGACGTTCATTTAACGTTTTCTCTTGCTTTAGAAATTTTTTTGGGGGAAAATAGTCTAATAACAGCCGAGCTGTTGAACCACGTTTTTACAGATCGCTTTGCAACGCGATTTAGAACGATCAGGCTGTAACGATTGATGATCGCTCGGGGCAAATGTTAAGCAAAACTGCGACAATGTGCACGTTCTCTTGCATTCTACAGATTTCCATGACAAATGCTCGGTTTCCGATCTGCAATCTCTAATCCGGCGATAATAAACCGAGTGTAAATGAGCGTTCACCGTCGACCGACCGACCGCCGGTAGAAATAGGAGCGAGTATTTACTCGTTGCAGGGACACGTTCGCGATTAGGGCCACTTTACAGTATCGCCTGTGAACGTCTTTGCGCGTGCCACAAACGCAGATGTCCACGGTGCGGTATTGACCAGCATCGATCATCCACCGACAGAGAGAGAACTTTCTAAACGTACGACAGGAGAATCCATAGAAAAAAGGTGTTCAGTCTGTTCACCCTTCCAGCCGGCCCACCGGAAACAAGTTCAACCTCTGATTACCGGCAATTTCGTGGAACGACCCGCATACTCGCGGCGCGAAAAGGGAACTGTCCCCTAAATACTGGCAATTTGATGACGAAACGATACGCGATCATTACTGAATAACAAATGCACGGTCCGCCGCGTCCGGTCGCATCGGTGAAACGAAACGGTACCGATCAAATTAGATAATTGACTTTCACGAGGCAAATTAGCCGCGGCACGGCTCGGTCCTCGGATGCCCGGCAATTTAAGAGAAAGTCCTGGCATTTTCTGGATTCGATTTCCAGCGATTTCGATCGCCGTTGCACCGTCGCCGCGGTTTTAGATCGCGATTTGCCTTCGTCGATCCGTACGAAACGTGCATCCATTTATATAACATCGTATCGACGGAGAAGTATCACTTCCTCTAACTACAACGTTTCTTGCCGTGAAAATTACTTTCTCGAGTTTGTTAACGCTCTATTCGCCCGCAGACTTTTCACGGCACTCTCGAGATCAGGGAGCAACAGAGTCGAGGATTGTCCAAAAACTTGTTCAGAATTTTTTGGAAACTTGTTCGGAATATGTTAGAAACTTCTTTATCCAACAAATTGTTTGGATTAACATAATGCAACAGCTTCTCCTGAAATTATTATTCGAAATGCTTATAGCGATCCGTATGACGAATATTATACTAGTTTAAACAATTGTAGTAGTTTTTTAATCGTTCTCTGGTACAAGAATTTCTTTAGAAGATCGTTCAGAATCTACAATAACTTGATCCATAATCCATCAAATTGTTTAGATTAATACGATTTAACTGGTTCTTCTGAAATTATTATCTAAGAAAACATGATCGAGCTGCTCTCACTGTTCATACGCTTCTCGTAAATGTTAAAACCAACGACGTCGGTCGTACAGAATTGCAAATTGTTGCAAAGTGGCATTTCGGACATTTATAAAATGCAGAAAAGCATGTTATTAACGAAGTACCGTTATCGTTCGCGATATTCAAAACAATTACGTCGTAAGTTTGTTTTTCGAAAAAAATGTGTACACCGGCGATTATCGATTGCAGGTTACATAATGAAACTGTTTCGAGTTTTTCACGTCTGCCGTTCCCTTGATTATCTCGAATTCAGTGCAAGAAGGCGGATAAGATCCAAGAACGTAAAGTGGTGCCATTATCTGCCGCAACAAGGATCACGTTTTTCTTGCCGCCGTCTCACGTGCATTCGCGAATTGCGATCGCGGCGTCGTTCGAGCATCGTCGTTATCGTTTCATCTGACAGCGTGTGGGAATGCCGTCGCTAACGGAGCAGTTTTATTAGAATTACTAATTCCCGTCGTTGTCCTTAGCTTCGATGTCGACCGAACGCGTGAGACAACATCCGCGTTTCGTTCCTCTTTGTTGCGCCAAGCGCAACAAAATGATTCTACCAATCTCTCTTATAATAGATTAACGTAACGGTTTCACGTTTTCTTTACCGAAATTGCCGAAACTGTAAAAACTGTTTCATAGAAAATGATTCGACAAATTTCTCGATCCAAGCGTGCATTTCAATAAAAATAAGGGAAGATCTAAATACGGTTCTTTCATCGTTATAAAACAATAACGTAGATTCAGTGTTAAGCTTTCACGAAAAATTAGGAAGATCAAGGATATCTTTCCTATAATGGGTTTCTTTAGAATCTGACAGTATAGTATACTTTGTTGATCACTTTATACAAAGAACAAGAATTTATCTGCGTTTATTCGTGAATTGAGCCGTTCATTTTGAAAGTGGCATAAGTCATTTTGTTTTTAAGTCGATATATTTAAGGGTTTGCGTTTTAAACACGTTTCAAAATATGGATGCTAACTTTCGAGAAGATTTACTTGTATTTGTTATCTCAGGATACTGATATTTTTCTCGGTATAAATAATTTCGTATAAACATTAAAAAATCACCACTTTTCATTACGGCAAAGTGACTTATGCCACTTTCAAAATAAACGGCTCAATTAAAGATTTCTGAACTAGTTCTCGTGTCAAGCTGGCACATAAAAGTCGTCTCGATTTTCTCATCGAACAGACCCATTCTTCTTTCCAACGAGCTACTTGTTAGCCCAGTTCGCCCACCCGGTTCCCAAACAACCATTTCCAAAGTTCACAGGCACTGTTGCACGCATTGCAATATGCAATGCCTGTTCACAGCGACCGCGTCGCCTCTGCTCAACAAAATACTCGATACACCGATCGCGCGCGACGCGATTTTCGCGAAGCGTCTTCGTTCAAGATTCCGCGCATTCGATCGCCGACAGGATTTTCATAAACAAGCGCACCTCGTACAGAATCCCGAGCATTCGATCGCCGACGCGGCTCGCATAATAGTGCATATTCGGCGAGCAGGGAATTCGTAGACCGGGAACACGATTCGCGCGTCGAAGGTCGGGGATTTTAGACGTCGGGGCAAGCTGCGGAAATTCGAAACCTCGCGTCGTAAACGAGCCATCGGTCGATTGCGCACGAAGCGCGTATAAACGTTGCTGAATAGTCACCGACTCCCCCTGCGACTGCCATAGTTCGGGCTCGGGCGAAGCCGAGAGAGACCCACGGCAGCAGCTCGAAAGTTCGTGGAAAAAAAAGCTGCACGGAAAACTGCTCGGATAAAGCTCTTCCGCCAGTGAAAGCCGGCCTCCTGCGCACTCGGGGGAACCGTTTTCGTTCGAATGAAATTTCTTCACCGATGTTTCCAACCTACACGGTGTCCCGCATTTTTTCCTACACACTGCGGCAGCGTGTTCCACTAGGAAAAAACACTGAAATGTTGTATAACGAAAGGTCATCGGGTGACGTTAGTTTTTTTCAATTAATTCGTCTCTTGTACGTTGTCTCTTAGTTTTCTTATTTTCGTCGTAACTCTTCTCGACAAATTATGGACTTTTTTATTGGTTTTTTTCTCACATATGTGGACTTTTTGTTACGCATAAAATATCCGCCACAGCTTCCCTCGCAACTTTCGCCGCAGGTTCGCCAGTTTTATCAAATTCCGTATTTATAACGTTTTATTCATATTTTTACTGGTAGAACACATTGCCTAAGTGTGCACGGAGAAATACGAGACACCCTGTAGAAATCTTTCGTGGCAAATAAAAATTGTCTAAGCTGTAAGAAACATACGAGAGAAATGATTTTAGTTGCCTGTTATGTTCACGCGAAGCGTTCACAGTTTCGTGTTGCGCGATCTACGATATGGACTCTCGATCAACCGAATCTTTGTTAGTCGAATTCTTTATTATGTAAATAGGTTTTACGTGTAATCAGTCCGAGCGTGATCAACCGATAAAGGCGGCTCCGTTTGGAGCTGCAAGCAGCGAGGTCATTTTACTCCGCGAACATTCGTGTCGCTCTCTCTGCCTTGGTACGATGTATTATACACGTGCGTTAAATTGTCGATAGGTGTATTTAATTATCAATAGGCGTGTCGCACAGTCGTATCTTATTGGTCAAGCGACTCACGCACTGTTTATAAAATGACTCGCCGGAACAAAAAGAAAAAAAATGAACGAGACCTAACGAGACACGAAGATGGAGAAACCGATGCAACGCTGTATCGAGAGACCGATACGACTGCACCGTCCTCGGACAGATGCATACAACGTGAAGACTAAAATAATCGATAGTTGTATCACGTCCTCGTCCCGCGATTTCCAAGCGATTCTCTTCTGCTCATTGCGAAACGACTTCCTGGACCAGAAAAT
This sequence comes from Megalopta genalis, assembly GCF_051020955.1. NCBI lineage: Eukaryota > Metazoa > Arthropoda > Insecta > Hymenoptera > Halictidae > Megalopta > Megalopta genalis. The sequence goes on along the minus strand of NC_135013.1, from coordinate 24,576,918 downwards.
CGCGACGCAGATGCCCGGTCGATCGGATCCGTTCTAAATGCAGTTCCGTAGAAATCGTCGCCTAACACCCTACAATTAGCTGCTCGACACGAAAGTTCCCGTACGAATTCTAGCATTAGAAACATGTTCCGCCGCCCACCGCGTTTCCGCTCGGGAATCCGTTCGCGGGTCCGCGCGCGGCCGATAGGATCGCGCCGCGGTCGCGCCGCCGAAGGCAATGAAAATAATAGTTTACGAGGCGAGCGTACGAAAACGGGAGACCGAGAGAACGAGATTACGATCCGGCTCTTTGTTCCATTGTTCGATGCTGGCGCAAAGGCGTGCGTTACGGTTAGAGTCCGGCCGGCGGCGGCCGCGGGCTTAGGCGAAGGTGTGCTGTTCCGCTTCTTCCTCGTCATTACCGCAGTCTGAGTGTGTGTCTCCTCTGTTTTTTCGACTCTTGATTCGACGAGTGCGGGCAGAAACGTGTGGGCGTACGCGCGCCTCGACGCGTGCACGTGGCTAAGAAGCCCGGCACCCCGAACGAGAAGAAGTGCCGGAGCGTCGTCGAGTGTTATGCGATGGTGGCTGATGGAGGCGACGACGGCGGCTGCGGTGCTGATGGTGGTGGTGGTGGTGGTTGGAATCGGCAGCGCCCGCGCACGGGGCGTTATCATGGTAACGCTTGATAGCCGACCGACCGTGGAAAGTCGATACCTTCCTCGTTTCGTATTCAACGACAAGGGCAGGCCCTATCCGGCGAGCCGTGACCCCGTGGCTGTTTGCTCCCGTGTATCGCCGCAGCCGTCGCCGACGTCGCACCATGCCGCGCCGCGACGCGACGCGCGATACCATGCGACGACGGCACACCGGCCCGCGGGATCCAGCAGGAAACGCGTTATCAAACGCAAACTGCAATTGCATCTGCCGGCGCGCCGGAAAATTCCAGCAATTTTTCTATCAGAACCCTCCCGCGCGCGCGCGCGCGCCGATTTTCTCACGCCGCCACTGGGAATTATTTAATCGCGCTCGCTCACCCCCTCCGCCCGGGGGCTGCTGTTATATAAATTCGAGAGGCTTCGCGTGACCGAGATATTTTCGTGGACCGACCGGCCCGTCTCGTACCACCGACCATTATGCAGGGTAATCATCATTTTCTCGGATAACCGCCGATTACAGAGGGTCGCGTCATCGCGCGACCGCTCGCGAAAAATACCGATCGGATGATTAATTGATCGCGGGGCTTGTCCGCGATATTTATCGCGCAGGTAATAATGAGTTGCGTTCATTCTTGCGGATAAAAATTGAATATTTCCGGGCAATGTTACAGTTACCAGACGCGTTTTGGTCGCTAAATCGATCGAAAGTACGAAGCACGATTTTTTAAAAGACTTTGTGTCTTTGATATGCTTTCGATTCGACATATCAAATTTTCTTCATTCTTTTAGTTTCTTTATTTTTGGATGAAAAAAGGTGGCCTGTCTTGTTCGAACCAAAGGCACAGTAACCGGGCTCCGCTACTCTAAAATGATAAACGCGGAGGAAATTAAGGAAATTAGCCGCTAAAATTAATATTACTTTATAAGATAACATTTCTAAAGTACTATAAAATAGTACTAAGTAGTACTAAAATAGTATAATAATAGTACTATAAAATAATATTTGTGTAAAGTCATATTCGCCCCAAGCCACAAATTTGTTGAACAAACACCTCGTAAGTGTACCTTTATGATCGTGAATTAAAAGACTCTAGAATGATAAACTCCGAGGAAATTAAGGAAATTAACCGCTAAAATTAATATTACTTTATAAGATAACATTTCTAAAGTACTATAAAATAGTTCTAAGTAGTACTAAAATAGTATAATAATAGTACTATAAAATATGATGATATTATATAAAGTCATATTCGCCCCAAGCCACAAATTTGTTGAACAAACACCTCGTAAGCGTACCTTTATGATCGTGTATTAAAGAAATTAGTATCTCGCCACTTCGACCGGTCCTTCGAACGACCTAATTGCTCGCGAAATTTCGACCGGTGCGGAAAACCAGCGGCCAGTACACGTTTCCTAACGAACCCTGGAAAACGTCCACGCCGCGAATCGATACAGTCGCGCACCGCCAGGAAGCGTGATTCATTGGGCACGTTCGCGTAACGCGGAATAAAGGGTTGACCGTCGATTCCGAGCGACCATAATCACCGGCAGGACCGACAGAACAGAGCAGATTCGTTCCGAGGATGATTACCGGACGGACGTGTATGCAAATTCGATTGAACCGGCGTGTTCGCGAACGGAGTTAGCCCGCGGACGCGTACGCAATGTCTAGGCTGGCCGGTTTCTCTCTCTCTCTCTCTTTCCCCGCTCGTTTCAGCAGATAGCAGAAACTCTTGATCACTCCGATTACGTCATCGCGCCGTCCCGAGAATATTTTATCGTCTGTCAACACGGGGGAGAGATCGGCGACACAATGCCGCGATGATCCTCGCGACGGCGACGGCGTGCTGCCGGCCGATTTACGAGGCAGCCGGCGCGACTTATTCGCGTCCGATTCCGCAACATCGATTCCCGGAATCGCGACTTCCTTGACCCGAAAAATCCTCGGGACGAGGATCGAGGCAATTAAACACTCGCGACTGCCGCCTGTCCTCGGAACGCAATTCGTGCGGATCAGTGGAACGGGACGGTTCAAGAACGGAAACTGCGTGAAACCGAGCTGTTTGCTTTGCAAAGCGAGGGCTTAACCCTTCCAGCGGCGTACAACGATGTATCATTCAGCTACACTCGAGAACATGTTTACTTAATATTTTTCGTAAGTAACAGCTTCGTTCTTTATTCCTTCCCGCTTCTTCAATTTTTTCATTATCAGGTTTTTGAATATTTTTGCAATCTCTTTCCGAAACTTTAGCGAACTGTATCAAATAGGTTTGGTATTTTTCGCTCGGATACAAACAAGACTCTTTTGGTTGGCGCATAAGAATAGAACTATTAGTCGAAATTATTGGTTTTTGATTTTTTGCTTTATGTTTTTTGTTATTATTTAAAATGTTTCCATGAGAAATTTTTAGGCAGGCTTCTTTAGTCAAGCATATATTGCGATAGACATCGTACTAAGTTTGAATAAATCCAATCATATCATTATGTATTGAACAATGTTAAAATGATTGATACCTACGATTTTAATAGCGATATTGTACCGAAGCTCTACCATGATTTATATACAATTTATAATGTAAATGTAACGTAAGCACAGGTATTTTGATCTGAACGACGTTTACATAATACTGATATAACATAAAGTCTTGAAATTAATATAAAAAGTTAATATTTCATTGTACTTTCTTATTTTAAACCTCATTTTATCTACTAAATAAAATCAAGGAAACTGGAAAAATTCAGAAAACTACAAAGATAAAAAATCTAGAAAAATCAAGAAAATCAAGAAAAGTAGAAGTTCGAATAAAAGAACAGTTGCAATAGACAGTGTTCTGCGTGGATTGTATCTCATTGTTCTAGTCACGTATGGAGCATATCTCGGTAATGGAGATTTCGGATATCGGAGGTTCTACAGTATTAACACGTATTGCGGTCTTGGCGAATGAGCGCAAAAAGAGAAATCGCAATGTCAAAACATTTAGTCATCCAGCAGTGACGTAACTCCGCGTTCTGTTAAGTTCAGCAAGATACCAAAAATTCTTCGTCGAACCTCGGTTTGTTCTTATTGTAATTAAAGGGGATATTCTAGACTATTCGTATATTATCTTTGAGTGTACGATTTCAAAAACATCTCTTCTTTCAGTTTGTAAAAATAACGAATACATACAGGGTGTTACGCCTAACTGAGAACAGTGAAATATCTCGGAATAGATCGAAGCTACGAAAATAATGTTTATACAAAAAGTGTTCAGTATAAAGTGATGTTTTAGTTAGTATCAAGGTAGTCAGTATTTAGGTAAAGTTCCAAAAAAGTTCCGGAAGTTCCAGAAAAGTTCCCTAACACCCTGTATATACATGTGCGAAATACGAGTACGCAAATCCATGCAAGCGGCAAGAGAAACTTGAGACGCGTTTTTCTCGAAACCATATTTTCTGACATTGCTGACACGATGTTTCAAGATCTAGTTATCCGACTGACTTCAAATTTTGACAACAACTATTTTCGGCAGACTCCTGGTATCATAGCTGCGCGCGTGCTTTCGAAAATGCCACCACATTTCTTTATTTTCAACTAGCAAAACAGTTGGAATCTTGTCGACCAAGAATACCCTACTTTCCAAACAGACCTTGTCTCGAGGGAAAAATACACCTCGTTGAAAAAATACCTGTTCTTCCTCAAGTACCAGCGAAAGTTTGTGCAAAAAGTCAATGGAAAATAATCGTTTGTTTTGCCGCGAAAGAATTCGCGGAGAAAACCGAAAAAAATGTATTTCTAGAGCAGAATAGCGAACAAATCAAAATAATGTATTCACGTATAATATCTTGGTATCGGAAAGATTATGAAAATTTTCCGAAGAACGCAAGCGAAATTAGGTTAATCAATGTTTCGCGGGCTTCGATTGATTAAGTCGAAATTCCGTTAGAGTTTTGGAATTGTTTCAAAAAGGCAATTCATGCGATAGGATGACTGGTGCTAGAGCAATATGACTGCGGCACCTATTTATCACTGCCAAGGCCACCTATGCAACCGGATCGTCTCCGCAGTCATTGTTAAACTCATTTCCGTTGCTCGATTGCCCGTGAGTGCAGCGAAAATTTAACCATCAGTCCGCAGTGGGCAAGACCCCCTGTTATCGACGTGTCGGTGCCACTGTGCCCGGAGGAAGACTCTACTCTAACCATTACGGGCAACCATAAGTAGCGTCGTCTTCTTGTACCACCGTCGAGCACCGGCTATTTAGCCATCACGGCCTCATCGAACGAAAGAGCATTCATTCACGGATGTAATGCCACTCTTCTTCCCATTATTCTTAATTAACCTCGCCTCTTTGCGCATTTTTCGACGGATCGAATTAACGGGAGCCGTACGATTATTACATTGCAAGCCCGAGAGAGTCGCTCGGATATACGAGAGTCTCGGACCTGATTTTACATTTGTCCGCGACGCAACGAATGTATTGGAACTACGACAGAGTTTACGTGTACGACGAATCGATACTTCGTTAATCTGCGTAGCAGCAATATTGAAAATTCCGTATAACCGAAGTACGATTCGTTCAGCGATACAAAAATGCACTGAAACGAACTTGGAGATTCATTCTTGAGCCTGTGCTATCGATGTGTTCGCTTTCGTTCGACTTTCTAAACATTTTTATTTCTAGAAACTTTATCCTCCTGCATATTTTTAAATTCACAAAGTTAAGCGAGACCGCAGGCTCATAAACAACGAAGGGAAATTTGCTCCCTTTGTTGGGAACAATTTTTCCTGTAATAAAGATAGAAGAAATGCGACACCGATTTCCGTCAATCACAATTTTCTTTCCGGTAAAAATCGGAGAAAGATGACACCGATTCCTGTTAATACGCAGATGTAATAGGACACGGCTGTTTTTACCATGTTCGCTATAGGCGTCACACGTCTTTAACGGCGACGACCTTATGTCTCACATAAGAGGAGTCAAATGAATATTACGTGCATTGGCCACTTTGCTTTTAGCAAAATGTTATAACCGGTCTACGGATCTTATGAATTTTATATAAAAGTGTATGTTCCCTGAATTCGTCTAACTTTGATGTTTTTAAATTAATGCATATTAAATTAACGGAATACTTATTTTGCATAAAGATCCTCGGTTTGGATCGTTCCGACCAAAATCTAACCGAGAGCATGCTTATAGTTATTTATAACTTTATTTCTCAATTGTTATATTTTGTAAGGCACACTTTTTCTATAAATCGCGATTTTTATGCATTCATGAAAAAAAAACAGACCAGATACATTTCGGTAGAAATATTTAAAGAATTGAAAGATACTATCGAATTATTTGCAACTCGATAAAATAATTAAAGAGAGGAAAGAACGTTTAAGTAGCGTCTTGCAATTAATCCAGACAATATGTATTTGTTTCTAAGAAAAATCTGTAGATGAGAAAGTTTCAATTAACTATCAGAAACAAATTCAGACCAGTCGGATAACGCTATTTATATTCCGGGTCCAACTAGACCCGTGCCACCGGCGTCCGAGCCTTAAAGTGTACACCCCCGGGATCCAGAATCGCGATCACCCCCCTTTAGAATTCCCCGAAGAGCCCGTCCGAGGAGCCGACGCCGAGGCAAGGCTGCGCCGAGCAAAAATAGAGAAGCCGATCGATAATCCCGGGGAAACTGTAATCGAGAAAACGAAACTACTCGCAGGGCATTCCTAATTGAACCATTTCGCTAACTGTTGATCCGGTTTCTTTCTTCTCTAACGCTGATACAGCAGCCGCATTCCTTCTCGTGGCGATGATTCATTCTCAGAGCAGTCCGTTTAAAAACGAAACCGCTATACTCTCGGGAGAGGTTCTCTGTGGAGGTTCCTCTTCTTACCGTTTCTCACGGCTTCTCGAGAGATAGAGACACAATGAAAGAGAGAGAGAGAGAGAGAGAGAGAGAGAGAGAGAGAGACTCGCTGACACGATCCTAATCGACGCCGCGATCGAGTCCTCGGATCTAGGATTCCCGAGAATGAACCAGAGCCACCCGGATGAATAATTACTGCGTCGCGGAGGGCACTTACACCGCCGCGACCTTACGCCACTTTCCGGCGAATCGTTTCCAGGTACTGTGCATATGTGCCTCCCTCCATTGTCTACCGGGTGTCCAGGGAATCGCGGTGCAACACGAAGCCGATTCTGCGCGGAACAATACCCCGATCGAGAAAGATTTTCGACTTCGTTGAAACACACTGTGCGCGGGGAAAAGATATTAATACTTTTTTAAATAATTTAATTTTTTTTTAAATCACATTGTGTGACGCGATTGTTAACCTTTTGCACTGTGACCGTGAGTCAGAAGACTTTCAGCATGATCTATCAATGTTGTGAACAATTTGATTCTCTCGTTATCAAGATCTAGGAATAAATGGAGGCATGGGAGAAACAAAAATTGTCTCATTCTTTCAGAGAAATTATTATTATCATTAACGCTTTGGTGTCCGAATTTTTATACGGGCACGCGAGAATTTGTAGAAATAAAGCCAGCAAATGTCAATCGTTCGAGGTTACCTGGATGCGTGAATTACGAGCTGTAGTTTCAGGATGTGTAATTTCTCTGGTTGTGTAAGAAAAATAAGGGAACGAACTACTTTTGTGCCGTGTTGTGGCTAACAATGAAATTAGCGACTTCGAAGATACGTCGAGAAAAAATGCTAATCAACGCAGTTGTGAGAAAAATCGTAGCGCAAGTTGTTATCGTATGAATCCGCTGTAACGCCTATATGATTCAATCATGTTCCCATTTGTAACAATTTAGAGCAGTCGAGGTATACCGCGATCGTTATTGCTGGATGGATTTTTATGCAAAATAAAAATTGCATGCATCAGTTGTACGGAACAAGGGTTGAACAAAGATGTGCATGCTTCTTCATTTGGTAGTATCAATAAATTAAAAACGATGTAACAAGATTAAATCCTTAAAGTCTTCTGATGTCTTCATAGATCTCTATTTCACGTAAATGCATAAAATCCGCGGTTTAATTTATTACACGCCAAGTAATCACTGTTCATTGACTGTAAATAGAAATTTATTTATTTCATCGGACGCGCGAAACGTCCACGACGAATGAACACATCTTTGTAATCTTTTTTTTTAACGAGGTCTCGATTTCGCTGATCTTCGCGAATTAATTCCGACAGATCGGCGGCGTCGAGAAATGTCTATTACGACTCAATCTAAGCATAAAGACTTCATTATCTCCTATTAAACTGATTACTCTTCATTAGGCTTTACGAGTCCGCGTAGTCTGGAAAAGCATGAAATCCGCAGGCTATTAATAATTCATGGATCGTTAGAGGACCGCGGGTATTCATGCATCTATGGATTAATCAGGCTCGCCTGGACAAGCGGCAATGACATTTCTGTTCCGTTTTCGTTCGAACAAGCGTCTCAATCTTCGTACAGATGGGAAAACTGCACTCGGCTAACACAGACCCCTGACAAATGAGTCTTTTCCTCGGCGCTAAGGAGACAAGCTCTAGCCCAGCATGGCTAGCAATTATCTAAATTATGTTCGCATGACCGGTGAAATCCATGCTATTATATCAATTATTCGAGAATGCAACCGCGGCACGGTACCGTTTCGATTCGAAGTCACCGAAGGAAACAGCCGGATTGGTATTGCAGAAGGGGGACACGCGCGTAACGAGGACTATAATCTGTCGGAGGCTCGTTAAAAAGTCGGCGTAACACTTGGGGAGAGGCTGTGGTGTCGCGGGGCTGCGTGCGAGCCTGAACGAGACTAAACAAAACCCGTCATCATCGATGGTCGGCGAGACCAGGTCGTCGTCGCAGAGATGCTCGCGCGACCGGAGGCCAGTGAAAGTTGGAGAGATGGCAAACAGCCCAACGCGTCTCGTCGCCTTAAAAAGTGAGGACATTGTTTCCGAAGGACCCGTGGACCGGCTGTGGGTGGGGATCGGCAACCGGCATGATCGTGGCTCAGCCTTGACCGATGCTGAAACATCAGCCTGCTTGCGGGCCCACCGAGTATACTCCGTGCCGAATGGGCCCTGTGTGCTCGGGATTGCCTCGAGTTGCGAAAGCTACTCTCCCGAGAGAGCTAGACGCCTACGAATAGTTCTAATACCTTGATGACGTTCAATGAATTCAAATGTGCTGCGCCGCTGGCGCAGCGGCCGAAGGAGAGGATCGCTCTCGTGTCACTGATCTCTGCGTGGCCGGCTCGATTCAATCCGACATCGAGACCTCCAAAGCCTCTCCGAGGACTTCGGAACACTTTCCGAGTATTACGGAAGAAGATGGCGAGAGCATTGCCGAATGACTGCTGACGGATCTCCGGGGTTGTAGCCCGATTCGAGACGAAACGGGAGACCACAGGCGATCCCATAATGGATCGTTTGTGCCAGTGATCTAGGGAGCAATTTTATTTGCGGTCTGACAGAGGCTAGATCTATCCGAGGATTCGACGTTCTTTATTATGCAGGAGATTACAGTACTTTCTAGCAAGTGCCTTGCCAATTCCTCTCGACACGTGGATGGCGAAACAAACGAACAATGCACAAGTTGTCTTCCTACGCGCAACTTCTCTCTACGATGGAACGTGTTCATCATTTTTTTAGGGGAGTCGACGGTGATCAGGGGAATCGTTATTGTGGTAAATACGAACGCGGACTATTTGAAGCGATCTATTAACTCGGCGGAAGGCGCTGCTGGGTAAACTTTATTAATTAAGACCAATTAAAATTGGGGAGATTGCTCGAGTTTCTGCTATAATTTTCAAAAGAGATTTTATCAAGATTTTAGGATGTATTTTAAATTCTGTTTGCGTTTGAAAACAGTCGACCTTAATACAAAAATAATACAGTTAACAAAAAAAAATGATATAAAGCTATAGTGTTCATAAATTTCGAATACGGTTATTTTTGGCTCGATAGCGAGAATACAACATTGGGTGCACTTCCCGCCAAATTAAGATGCGAACTATTGGGAGAGAGTTCCGTACGTTGGATTCCATCATCCGAACACCGGGGTCCTTCTGACTAGTTCGGATAGGTTCCACAGTATTCAGGACAGCGGAACAATAAATTTGCTCGGATGGAACCGTTCCGAAGAGAAAAGATCGGCTGTCTGCAGGACAGCAAGGCTGAAGTAAGATCATCTGGGAGCCTAATAGCTTCCTCATTATCTCCGCCGCTGGAATATTACAGAGGGATTCGAAAGTCGTCTAGGAAGCAGAGGCGACTTTGGAAGCATTAGGGGAGAACATTGCTAGGAAACTGCTGTTAGTTCCAGTGAAAATATAAAGGAGGATGGACGACTCAATCGCGGTTCTAGCCTGAAGCATTTATCATCGCGGGCAGACGATTTCCACTCACTTTAGACGATCTGCTACAACCATTACGCAAAATAAAAATCTTCCGAATTAATTGCACGGAACGGAATAGAAATGTATTTATACCTTCGATCATTCCAATAGAGTCGGTAGAATGTTTCTAAATTCTTCGATCCAGTAAAAAATATTTGTAAATTCTTCTATTCAATAAAATATTTATATATTCTTCTATTCAGTAAAATATTCATAAATTCTTCTATTCAGTAAAATATTCATAAATTCTTCTATTCAGTAAAATATTCATAAATCCTTCTATTCAGTAAAATATTTATACATTCTCCTATTTAATAAAATATTTAGAAATTTTCTGTTCTTCTAATTATTCTTGCATTATAATGTCTTTGTTGCTTCGTATTTCGTCTACTCCTTTCTGTCATAAGTCTATAAAAAATCTACACTCCAGTAATAATCACTAATGGGCAAATTACCGGTATAATATAAATAATAATAATAATAAAAAACTTATGCCGTTTTAAAATATCTTTTTTCTTTTTACTCATGAAATATTAAAAACTATCCAACTGGATCCGTAACTAATACTTGCAGCACACTTGTTCCCATCTCTACTAATAGCATCCTCGTTAGCCGAACTCGCAAACCGGAACAATTAGTCGTCGGTCTCACGATTCCGGTAGACGAAAGTCGCAAGCTCCGCGATCTCTACAAGATCGGAAAGAAGATGCTTAGGATCCTGCGAGGGTCAAGAGATCAACAGGACATTTTGAGAGACGTCCGAGACGAGAAGAGTTCTGAATGCCTCGATTGTTCGGGACCGAGCGATCATCGTCTCGGGATACCCTCGAGCTTGGCGGACACGCTCGTGGATCCAGCAGGAAGAAGAGCAATGTCTAAGGCGTCGGGTCTCGGCTTTATCGAGATGCAGAGGATCTTTCCAGCTGACGTGGCTCGTGGCCGTTGTAGTGTGACCTCCGTCGGTCTACTTTTGCGAAGGCGAGTTCTGCTATGCCGGGTGGGGGGTACCTACACCTTTTACCCTCTAGCCGTGCGCCACGGTATATGCTCTCTAAATGCTTACCTCATCCAAGGATAGTGGGAATATTAATACGCCTCTCGAGACTCTGTCCTTTTGCGCGCGAAAAGGCGCAACGGAGCGCGCTTCTTAGGACTTAATCGCCGGATCAAGAGAGTCACGCTAGCGCACAATGAACTGCTCACGCCTGATCAACGGACTATGGATTTTACGCGTTTATGATCGAAACGAGTGGATGAAGATGTGAAGAGATTGTTCAAATTTCTGAAGAAAGGGGCAATTGTCGGTGGCTGCAATCGATGAAGATCTGCGAGAAATTACGATAAAGTCTAGCAATCATCCTGCAGAATTCGACCCATTCACTGCCAACTATGAGACTAACAACAAAATTATTTGTCTATTATTTTTTTACTTATTATTATTTATTTACTTGAAAAGAATGAAATATTGGTGTCCAGAACAGATCTCTTCAAAATGGTCTTGACAGTCGATGCGCGCGTTAACCCCTTGCGCTACGATTTATTTTAAAGTTCCGTTTTATAGTTCTTCATCCTCGATAATTTTCCTAATAGTTTGTAATAATTCGACTGCGTTGGTTGAACTATTTCTCTGTTCTGATATTAATGAATTCGAATCACAAGTTCCACTGTGCTACATTTAAGACTCTCATAATGCTGTTTATTATCATAATGCCGTCATAACCGTTTCTCGAACGTTGACCCACTTGTTGGACAAATTATAATTGTCTACAATGTGTAAAATCTTGTCTACAATGAAATCTTCGACTTTATCTGATTAGTCAACCCCGTTGAATTATATCATAATAATATAATATACTTCAATATTTGATTATCATACAATAGTACATTGAATTACAATATTATTAGTCTCAGCAGAGCCAGCCATGAATTATATTATGAATCGTATACAGATCACGATAGATCAAGGTCTTCCTAGAAACCACCAACAATATGACTCATTGAATATGCCCACACGGTAAAAGCGTTTCTTGTTCGTGTTCCAAGAGTTCCAATGGTTCAAAGTTCACCGAAGTACATTCACCTAAAACTCCGAAATTATGGCAGCCTTTCGAACGTCTTCGTAGGGCATTCGATTTTGACGTGGTCGTTAATGCACCGAGCAATTCTGCGACAATTGAAATCCCCGGCCGGCGCGGATATCGAACCGAAACTCGAGGAGGATACACTTTAACCAATTAACCGGGGGTCTCGATAAGAACCCGTAACAATGCGCGGAATGACAATCTCCTGGCTTTTGCTCGTCGCGCGGCCCCCAAGGCTGCTCGCAAGAAAGCGAAATAGTGTCATAGCACGGCAAGCGTAATTAAAAATAGTCCGGATGGCTCTTCGTGTCCGGTCCCATTCCCCGCGGGCACAACAGTTTCACGCTAATGGGAGATACGGAAAATTAAATTTCTCCGTACCGCTAATTGACCAATTCGAAGCCCGCGATAATTCATCTTTTCGGGCACCGAGTCGGACTCGTAAAAATCTCGCGGCCGTTAAATCCTCGGTTTCCTTTCCCCGGTGTTCGAGCATTAGAGAAAGCGCAGATGCAAAGTTTCTTGCTCTGGGAAATCGTGAACGACATTTAAATAAATTACAGAACAATGGAAACCGCTGAAGAATTTAAGAACGCTGTTCTAGTATTTTCAATTGTTAAATTTATTAACGTGTAAACCGCGGATTCTACGCATTTATGAGCATAACGAGTCGGTAAAATACGGAGCAATTAAAACAACCGAAGTATTAAAAAATACTGTTATTCTGTTCCGAATGTACGAAATTCGCTGACTCTTTCAGTTTGCCACGCAAGCCTCAACAATTTCCTAAAATTAGAGTATTCGTATAATTAAAGAAAAACTTATCTAATCGGATTAAAATTGAAAATTGAAGATCGTGCGACATCGGTTAATTTTTCAACAACCGTATCTTTCACGGATCCTGATAAAGTTAGAAAAATGTAACAGATTGTCGTAAAAAATTAATTTCCAAATTTGTCAAAGTGTTAACGGAGACGGTCCAATCTTACCCGGCGTCTGTACAACAACTTTTATTTTCCATGAAGATCCGCAGTCTAGTAATAATTTCCGTGCTTCCGGCGATTGAATCTGGACACTGTGATTCTGAAGATCCGCAATCTTAATGACTGCAGCTGCGAAAGAAATCGCAGGGCAAGGGGCGAGGAGCATCGGAGCTGGTGTTAGCTAATATTGTCCTAACTTCGCGGAATTTTAATGGATGTCAGCCTGCCAGCCAACAATCCCATGGCAAAGATAGAACACGGACGCCGACGCCAAAAACTTTGTGAACAGTGATAACACACCGGAAAAGAAAGGAGGTGAAAGCATCGCCTCGTCCTTCGAGGGAGAGATGATAGGAGAGAGTGAGAGTGAGAGAGAGAGAGAAAGAAATTAATAGGGGAGAGAGGCGGACGACGATGTGAACCAGATTATGAAAATCAGAGCGAGCCACGTAGGTTAAAAGCTCGTTGCGGCGAGCGATAATGATGTCACTTTTATTAGCCTCATCAGGGTCGAAGCATCCTCGACAGGGGATCCACTATTACCTAATAACCGACACGATCATGCCGTGTATCCAGTTAGCCGGGGACATTTGCATCCATCGACAGGTCATCTGCGCGCTAGCTGCGCCACGGTTCGCGTGATCGGTTCGAAAGGTCTCCCCCTTCGAGCCCCCCCCTCGCACTGCCAATTTATTAATAAATTCCTGCGACGTCGCACTTTCCCGAGATTAATAATTCGCCGAATCAGTCGCGGATCGTTAACACGATCTGTCACGATTTGTCCACCGGATAATTGAAAACGTGGACAAAATCGAGTGCACCGGAAACAATCGTTTATTCCGTAATCGGTTTCAAATTTTCTGCGAAATTCAGCTAATCCGTCTTAAAGTGCGATCTTTCAGCTTTAATTTGACCCCTCGGAAAGTGAAAAATTCCCGCGGGAACGTATTCTAAAATTAATCCGGAGTGACCCGAATTTTTCTTGGAATTTCGCGAACCGTATTTAACGCTACCGTAATGTGAATCGATTTTATATTGTATTCATATTATTTATAATTTTTTGATTTATATGCATATACAAATAACATTTTCATATGTATATAGTTAAATGTATACAATTTTATCGAACGGTACTATCTTTGCAAAAATTTCGCTTCGAGGTCTAAAATAATAATTCAGTAAATTATAAATAGTCCAAAACGATGTACGATATTTTTCCATCTAGAACGTGTTTTTAATTGGCAGCACGATACATATTTCGGCGCGAGATCGTCAGCTGGAGACGCGGCAAAATAATTTGGCCACCAATTAACGCATAGTCTGACTGAAATAACTCGTGACTACTGTCGTGCCGCTGCTGCGAATTGGAGACACCCATTACCGGGCGTGTAAACACTTTTTTCCTGTCCCTGAACAATGGCAGTGTCTAGAGCAATTTAGAGGAAACTGTGTTCTGGAAGTTGCGATTTACAACAGTAACAGATTGGAAAGGTTCGTTTTGAGAAACAGTCCAGGTTTAACTGGAATTCGAAAACAAACGTTTCGCTGTTTGCAAACAATCGTACGTAACAGGGAGATGAAAACATTTGTTGATCTCATAGTACGCGCAAAAACAGCGCCGCGAATTGCAAGAATTAACGAGTTTCCCAGTCTGCAAAACATATTCCTTTATGGAATGTTATCTGATCTTACGCTTTGATCTCGCCGAATATTCGTGGAACGATCTAGTCAGCATTTCAATTGAACTCTGTTTAAATTGTTTTACCGAGGTCAGGGGCGACTCCAACATCGTATTACAATATCACTTTGGTGACAAAGTTGCATTTTCCATGTCTTCGTTATCTTATCCACCAGCCGGGAACAAAATGTCAATGGCGCGTTCGTCTATAATTAACACATCCTGTTGTAATTTTTACTCGGGCTTTATTACGATCACGGTGACCGGTAATATTTTCTGAAAATTATTATACCAGTTAAAAGCGACACGGCAATTTCTTTTAATCAAACGGGTAATTTAAAGAAAAATCTACCATTTACAGTTACAGCTGTCTTGGTAAACATTTGAATAGCAGTACAAGCCTAGATTATAAAGCAACTGATTAAATTGCAAAAGATTGGCGATCCCCTTTTTCATGCAACAGAATCATCGAGAATTGAATCGACAGGCTTCCGGAAGCTAAAGTGTTAATACGCTTGTATCGAATAGTAACGATAGGCGTCTTATCACGCTTGGTAGGCTCAATTTCCTTTTTAAACCATCGCGTGTAATTAAACCGACAAATGAGCGTCGAGTGTACATAACGCGGTAGGTCGATTTGTTATGAAAACGAGAACAGGTCGCAATCCTGTTAATTAGAATATTATTCGATAGGTGTGCCACACACGGGCACAATTATCTTTCGTTCTCGCTCGATGCCTGTGCATCTTCATTAACTTAATCGAACGTGAGTACTGTTCAATTATGAGCGTCGCCGCCCCTGTTCACGAGGTCGATTATCATCTATTTTTAACCGGTGAAGCTTTCGCGTACGTTGCAATAATTTAAATTAATATATACACCCGCGAAACCCGTAACATTAAACGATCGTATCAATTCTGTTAAATTCTCGTGAAAATGTGTAATTCTAGGAGTGATCTCCCAATAATTATTGCAAAGTGCCACACGATTGCAAATTACTAAACGTTCGAAACGCGATGTTAATTAGAAACCAGAAAATCTATGCAAATCCGTGAAGAACGTCCGAGGATTGGCGAAATAACGTTGCCTACTTTTTTCGTTTCAATCACGAAGAAGAACCAGACCGTTTTCTTTTCGTGTAGAATCCCAGTATTCTCCACCATTTGATTATGCCCGTCACGGACGCGTTCTCCCGGCGCACATAAAAAGAAAACATTGTCACGCTCCCGAAAGTTTAGGGTTCGATGGAAGCATCTGTTTAGGGCATCGTATGGCAAATACGCAAATATCACGGTTGCAGGAAGTGCGCGTGTGCTAGGGAAATTTCCAAGTTCACCAGCGCACCAGGCACCTCCATCGATCTGCCGGTGTGCGGTGCTATTGCTACATTTACGGCATTCACTTTTATTCGAGATTCAACGGGTGCCGAGCTATTGACCCCTGAACTTGACCTATACGGAAGCAGCGGTATCCGTATCTCGAATGGCGGACCAGGAAATCCTTTCGAAAAGGATCCCCGGTGAATCACGCCGCGTATCCTCGTCGTATCCGAACGAATTACGCAATATTTTGGAATCTATCACGGTGCCCCCCCACTACCGTCCGAATCGGTCGATTGACCAACCGCGAGCGCCAAGATTTTTCATCCCCGACACCTTCTCCCATGAAAAACCACGACTTTCGTCCCCGTTACGAACGTACCTGGAATCCGAATCAGCTGTGGTCATATTCTACAACGAGTACCAAAATCATTAACAGACTCGGTTATCAAGGACAGAGCATGCCACAGGGCGAATCGAGTAAAATTCCACGAGTAAAAATCAGACAAAAATCGTTGAACCGTCGCGTAAACTCGTTGTTTCGTTCGTTAACCCTCCCGCGAACACGTCACTGTCTCTCCGCGCCACAAATCGTAAACGGTTACGCAGTAATCGCGCGGCACTCTCGTCGAATTTCTACTCGCAGAATCCCACCCCGTCCGGCAAACCAACCCTGTGCACTTGGAGAAAACCGTGCGGCATCGCGTGTCCCGACACGCTCAATACCAAACCATAGAGTAGGAAACAGTCGTACTTACTATTGCATTATCTTAATCCAACTAATGTCCGAATACTGGCGCCTAGGGGTAGGGTATACGTGGCACTAGGTGTCCTGTCTTTTATTCTGTGAACGGAACCGAGGTAGCAGTAGTCGGTCAGCTCGTTAGTAAAATCCGCGTGTCAACGGCCCGTGTTCCTCAGGAGCGAACGCACACTACACCTGGCCAGCTAGCGGCGAGCCGAGTAACTGACGGCAGCGCGAGGACTCGGTGCGTGTCCCACCCCTTCCCTCCTCGACGCACTCTTAGGCTCCGTTGGTTGGTCCTCGTCCCTCGCCCAAGGGCCGCGGTACAGTCTCCTCTCTTTCTAGCGCTGGCTTTTCCGCCGTGTCTCCTCTCTTTCTTTCCCCCTCTCGATCTCTCTCTCTCTCTCTCTCTCTCTTGCTTTCGTTTTGTCGCTGGCTTTAGGTTCCTGTCTCGAGACCTGGCTAGTCGGGGCTCCAGCGGTGCACTAGCGGCGACGACGAACCGCGCGATGCCGCAACGCGTGCCTGTAGCACACTTTGAGACCGCGCGCGCCTCCCAGCTGCCGTATCGACCCCTCCCTATTGGATGACACATCCTCCAATAACGAACCTCGGAAAGGATTACGTCACTTCGGTATTATTGACGCCAGCCATCCGCAGAGCTGGCGAAAATTTCGAGAAAAATATATCTCGATTCCGAGATGCGCGCACGGAAAATAACGCAGCGCGTGTCGGACCTCGAGAGCGGGTCGCGAAATCAGAACGCCTTGGCGATTTAAACGGGCGCCTAGGCGGACGTGCGCCCTTCGTATCGCACGGCCCTGTGTTCAACGATATTCAATTGTCTTCTCTACTTGCACGGTTGTCGGAAGGAATTGCAAGTTTTGGGAGTCGAGAGGAGACGATGCGCGACTGCAGTTTTAAAGCTGAACGACTGTTTGAAATTTCATGATATCGATACTTTAGGGCAGCAACGCGCGATTCGATGCGGCGGTTAATCGATATGCCGGGAATTTTCGTAGCGCGAGAAACAAGCACATACATGCACTCTGTGCGCAACAAATGTTGAACGGATCCATATGTTTCCCGTATCCGTTCACTTATTTCATTATTTCGTGCCATTAAAGCTTCCGACAGAATACATAGATTACGGGTTAGTTTAAAAATTGTTTCAGTCGATGGTTTACAGTTTCCTCGAATAATTTCGTCACCCACTAACTCATTCATCTTGCCGGAAAGATATTCCGTTGCAGTATGTGCGCGTCCGTTGCGCACAGAGTATTTCCTGTAGCGTTGCAACCCGAGAGAGAGGTGCATTTAGCTTATTTGGGTTAAGATATATTTAGGTTTGGATGTTTCTATGTTGGACGTGTAATATGTCGTCGTTATAACGCAAAGGGCAATCGTATTAATAAAATCTCGTTTTGTCCGTGGTCGAGATGAATTCCTTTGCTGTTCGGTATTTGAAATATTCTTTCAGCCGGCACTGGCCATCGGTGCTCGGCAGCATCTCAGTGCTGGACTCTTTCGGGTGTCTTTCGCTGCTTTAACGGGGGACGCAAGCGAATTCACGAGGGTTGGTTCGCCGAGAAAGCACTTACTTTCTGAGATCTCGGTGTCTCTTCGTTAAATAAAGGACACTTTGCCAGCTGCGAGCGCGGCCGGCTTGTGCCACCTTTTACGTTCTACGACCGGGATTCTAATTTGTATCGAACACTCCGATGCACCGGTTGCAGCGCAGACGGGCGGGGCGCGGATTCTGTGCGACGACTGACGTTCGTAGACGTTGTTTTTCTTCGCATTCTCGAAACGTCGTCTGCTGAATATACAAATGAAACGCGGCTTTCATACGGAAACACGACTACTCCCCCGGGCCACCGCCGATCATTATGGAAAGAATAATGAGTATCGGCGTCGGCCAGCAGGAGATAAAAGACCAAACCGGTTCCTTTTGATGCTTAAATGAATTATATTTGTTGTCGCCGTATAATCTCGCGTTTTTGCATTACTTGTCATTCAAGTTGCCCGTCGGAGTGTAGTTTTATCGATTGCGAGTATGAAAGTGTAGATTACCGGGTGGCCAATAAATATCGTTCAACACGAATATTCCGGATTCGGACTTCCGTTCGCGGAATTCCAGAAAGTCGAGATGCTTTTCCCGATTCAGCCGGGATAGTTCGATTCGGGGTCGAATAGGTACGTCACTGGGAAACACCCCAACTTTGCCCCCTCTGTTGCGCATATTTTTCTTCCTCCCCTGGCGACCCCCTACTCCAGGCGCAGCGGCAGTTAAGACACCCTTAAATCAAAATCAAAATTCCGATCGAAGAGGAACGGGTCCATTCAACCCCTCACCCTTCCTATACCCTACATTGTCCGTACCTGTATGCACTCGTCCCGTCGCATCTTTCGAGGGAACTAGGCGCGTATCGATAATGACTACTACTATGCGCTTTAGCTCACTCGTGCGAATCTCTTATTTTCTACGCAGTCCGATGCTCGATAATTCGTTGTAATTAACAGCCGTACAAGATTCTGCAAAAAGTTCATCAGACACAATGTTTTTGAGATCCTGTTCGTTGAAGATTATGCTCAATTAATTACACCTTTTAATAAGTGCGATAAATTTACCGTATGATAGTGAAGCTATTAATAGCGCGTACAAAGACTAACGACACTCCATGGTTTTTGTAAATGAACTGTCGATCATTCTGCAAAATAAACATTGTCTGAATGAATTGCTAAGAAACGTAAGTTGCGCGAAAATGTCTTTCATTCTTGGATCGTTGCAATAAGTTGAAAGCGATACAACGATATCCTCAAATTCATTTTTATCATAAATACCTATTCATTGTTTATTATAAACGCATAAAATGCACAGTCTACTTATAAATAATGAATATAAGATTACAAACCGGTAGACCACATTTACGGGAAAAATGCGCAATAACATTGTGAAATAAGGGCCAGGGAAGACCAACTTTTATTTTTATTTCCTTTTCTTTTGCAATGAGAGTTGGTGCACCGCGAGCCACAGACAAAGGCCAAGGTACGACGTTAATTCCGGTCGGAGATTGAAAATAATGGGCACACCTTTCGGACGATATCCTTGGTGTAATTGACGGTGGCCCGGTTGATTTCCGTCCTGGCGGTTTCATCTGCGTGGGCCAACGAGAGTGACGAAACGTAGAATACGGCGAATGTCGTCACCGACTCGGAATTTAAATCCTGCGACAGTGACAACGTTAAGTAGGTGCTCTCAACCCCTTACACTCCGCTGACTGGCCGACACGCCAGCCAACAGGGTCTCTCATTTGTAAATCTTCTGCCGTTGCAAAATCAGTCGTTGAACTTACCTTTGCCACTTGTCCGAGTGCCAAGTACCGAGTCGCGACGTTGCTTCCTCTTCCCGTCTGGGCTAGAGTCGTCGGAAAACTCAGCCGGGGCGTCTATCCGAACGTTCCAAGCCTTCCGAATTATTGTTTCGACGAACCCCCGATTTTTCCACCCTAGAAAACTGCGGACAGCATACCGGAGACCGAACGGTTAATGAGATCACGGTTTTGAACGTGTATTTTATGTATACGTGTATCAAAATCCGCGTGTTTCAATCTGTATATTCGTCTTTCGATTATACTTGAAAATTTTGAAACTTTATCCTACATAAAATAGTTAGGGAAAATAATAAAATAATAAAATAATAATAATAGTAGCATATACATGCTTAATTATTCATTGAGATACACGGATTTCGATACACGTGTATTCCGCACGTGTGTTAAAATTGACGCGGATCAAAACACGTGAATATTAATTACACGTGTACACGTGAAAGTGAGATACACGTGAGACAGAGATCACTAGTTAATACTGGTTAGCTACGAATGCTTCAAGAATCTTTTGAATCATTATTTTTCTCAGGCGGTTAGATGATGATGTTGATACGTTCACAAACGGGATAACTTTTTAAAAATTGAACCGAACAGCTTCGATCTTTCTGAGACGTTACACTAACTAGTTTACTAGAAAAATTCCATTTTTGTTTTCATTTTATAGGCACAACCAATCGCAATTGGTGCATATGTATAGGCCGTTCCAGTCAATTGCAATTTTTGTAAAATTTGCTCCTTGCCTAGTAAATTAGTGGGTCTAACATTTTTTTTAAAATTCATTTCAATTTCAATATTAAAAGTCTATTTTGTGGAAAAATGACCCCGTTTAAAAGAAACTGTTCGAACAGAGCCTACTCCTCCTACCTCTGAATAACGCAAGAAGACGTCGCAGTAAAACATGATTTCAGGTCGTTTACCGGATAGCGAGAGCCAAACAAAAAGACCCGCGAACGCAATAATATCGAAGGACGTTTATGCAAGCCATGACAAAGTTGTTGCTGCGGATAAAAAGATCACGAGCATGTCATGAAAGCGATTTTATACACCGTCATCGAAAAACTATGGGAAACGTTGAAATCGTTCTTGCACCGACGGAAATAGAAATCGTCCATGGGGAAAAAAAACCAGTTACGAGAAACAGTTATCCCATGGAAATCTCGATGGCGGCACTCATCTTCCGAGTAAACAAAAACCAGCGGAGACTAAATTCGACTGGAAGTGAAAGCATCGCGGCAAAACTGCTTCTACCTTGTCGGGTACGCAGTAAAATCATAGTTGCAGCGAGGTACATCGAGGATCGAAAACATGTTGAAGCAATAGTGACAAAGTCGAGTACTCACCTTCTCAAAGTGAATGCTAATGTTGTTTCATTACGCGCTACAGGATCGAGCTAATATATTTACTCAGTTGTATGAATCACGGTGATTCGCATAACAGTTTACCTTTTAAGCAACACCTTCTAAATCGGAAATAGCTTGAATTTTTTTGCGATGTTACACTGGCCAGCTTACTAGACCAATCTCATTTTCTAAATTTTCGTTATGGCTCAACTGGTTGCAATTGGCACGAGTGCCTCAAAAATGTCTCGCAATCCGAAAATGGGAGGTTCCCGAGGTCATTTGAAGTAACTTTTTCCTTAGCGAAAATGCAATCCGCGGCTTTGTCTACGAGTTATTAACGAAAAACAGTGACCAATGAGAGCGGAGATCAGCTGGCGCGAGACGGCCGAGCCAACTACTTCGTGCGCTGGTGGGCTGGGCCACCTTGTGTCAACCGTGCTCGATTCTTATTGGTCACTGTTTTTCGTTAATAACTCGTTAACGGTGCCTCGGAGAAAATTTTTGTAAAGGAAAAAGTTGCTTCAAATGACCCGAGGAACACTCCATTTCCGGATTACGAGACATTTTTGGGACTCCCTGTATATAAACCGCCCCAACCAATTGCAATTTTTGTAAAATTGTCTAACATTTTTAAAATGACTTTCCTAAAAGTGGACCAAATAATTTCAAATTTCTCAGAACATACGTTCGGTCCAATTTTGAAAAGGTCATGTAGATGCTGAAAGGTGTTCTTTCCCGAGCCGCTGTAACTTACAGGCGCCGATACACAACGGAATTGAACGTACTCGGTCATCGCATCGGGCTGATAATGATGTATGGAGCGGTGCGAGAAATATCTCGGTTCGTGCACGATAACGCGTATCGTTATTCGTTGCGCCCTAATCGTTGATGTAACAGCGTCTGGTGATCGATGACGATAAGCCGTAAGAAAATGGACGGGACGCAATAAAGATGAAATAGAAACACGGTGGATCTGTGTACGCGCACGAGATTGAGAACATAGATACTCTCTGTTGACGAAGGCGGTAAACTGAGAAAACCGTGTTCGCGGCGCTTGAAGGAGGCGACGCTTGAAATCTTAACTGCGCAGTGCTCGAGAGCTAATCGGATAATTCCTTCGAGAGCGCGGCGGTTTTATCCTTCGGTCGAGCCGCGTGCGCTTCGCTTTTTACTTCGTCGTAATGGAACCGTAACGGATCCGTTTCGTGGCACCTTAATGAAATATCACGTATCGATCTAACCTCGGATCCATGATCGATTTAACCCCTGTCCTGCTGAAAATATTAACCGGCCCGTCGCCGGCGCACGAAACGCGTGCAACACGGTTACGAGGATCAATCGCGATCCTTAACCGCGCCGGAACAAGTTCGGCTGCACGAAATTACCGGCACGCGAGCGTGTTTATGCGTTTACGAACTCGAGAACACGCCCCGCAATTTTCGAGACCCTCCGCGAATCATTATACCCTATTTCTCGTGGAGTCCGGAGAGGCCCGTGATTCGCTCGTGATCGTAATACCTGTCCATCTGCAACTCTGGAATCGTAGAGATATGTTGGACAGCTGTTATCGTCTCGGGAAACATGCGTTTTGGAAAATTAGAGCATCGCGCTGAACGTTTCGGTGACTTTTTGTGAAAGGTGCCACGATTGGAC
Source organism: Megalopta genalis (assembly GCF_051020955.1). Lineage (NCBI taxonomy): Eukaryota > Metazoa > Arthropoda > Insecta > Hymenoptera > Halictidae > Megalopta > Megalopta genalis. The sequence continues at coordinate 24,553,725 of NC_135013.1, read as the reverse complement.
ATAAACTAAACACTTGTGCACTTAATCGATTTCCTGTACCTTGCTTTAATAGCCTGCCGGTATCTTTACTCTTTTATCTGGCCACATTATCGGCATCCCTTTGCTAGCCACTTACATGTTATTCCTCGCGGAATTATACAATATATTTAAAGAATTGGTATAATTGATCGTAACCAGGAAAATGTGTGATTGCGTAACACGAGTTAACGCGTTCCGTGCCACGTGTACATGCTTACGCGTTTATCGAATGCGCTAGGAAAATAGTTCGTAACAAATTTAGGACCGAATAATTGATTTCCATCACAAGAATGGGTCATAATAAGTTCGTTGCATTGTTATATACACAGTAATTAATAATTACTGTGTATATAACATAATTAATATATAATATACCATAATGTATAATTATATATGTTAATTAATATATAATGTACCATAATATATAATTATATATATTAATTATATATAATATACCATAATATATAATATACCATAATATATAATTATATATATTAATTAATATATAATATACCAAGTTTTAGTCAAAATATCAAATCGAATAAAAACAGCTCGGCACGGAACGTGTTAATTAGAACTAGACTGCGGATCTTTATGCGAAATAAAAATTGTCTGTACCTGTTGCGGAAAAATAGGGGCAACTCAAAAATTGCATTCCTTTTCTTAATAATTTTAGTAGGACGAAAGCAACGTATCTACATTATTAAATGTTTGTAATCTTTCAACTGTTTGCCACTCCAGATACTCACTTTTGTTACAAATGCATAAAATCTGCAGTCTAATTAGAACTCATAAATTCTGCATATTATACATGTTCGTTGAGCCTAAAAGGATAACTGCTTGTGCCATACTAAGTCGTCTGGGTACTCCAGATAAAACTGTGTTCGATTATCTTCTCCCGACATATGAGCCGTTTATTTTGAAAGTGGCATAAGTCACTTTAACCGTAACGAAAAGTGGTGATTTTTTAATGTTTATACGGAATTATTTATACTGAGAGAAATATCAGTATCCTGAGATAACAAATACAAGTAAATCTTCTCGAAAGTTAGCATCCATATTTTTAAACGTGTTGAAACGCAAACCCTTAAATAGAATATATTTAAGTCGATATTATCGACTTAAAAACAAAGTGACTTATGCCACTTCCAAAATAAACGGCTCATATAACAGAGCTGGCAACATCGATGGCAACCCCTGACGACGGACAATTTCCACAAGCTCGCATTGTCGATGTTTACGGCCATTATCAGTGTGTCGCTCTGTACAGGGTGTCTCAAAATTATGAAACTTCCGGGAAATGTGGGGATTCCTGAGGTCATTTGAAGTAACTTTTTCCTTTGCGCAAATGCAATCCGCGGCCTTGTATGCGAGTTATCAACGAAAAACATTGACCAATGAGAAACGAGCTCGGTTGGCGCGCGGCGGCCGAGCCAATGAGCGGAACCGGACTTCGTCGGCTCGTTGGCTCGGCCGCTTCGCGCCAGCCGAGCTCGCCTCTCATTGGTCAGTGTTTTTCGTTAATAACTCGTCAACGATGCCTCGGAGAAAATTTTTGTAAAGGTGAAAGTTGCTTCGAATGATCTCAGGAATCTCTAGTTTATCAAAAGTAACATAATTTTGGAATATCCTGCATAAGAATAACACAACCTATTTTATATAGACTTTTCATTGAAGATATTCGTTCAATTATTTTCTGTAGAGGTGTCTTTATGATCGAAACAATGTTAACCGAAGCAATGCGAGACGGCTGATTTTGATCAGCAGGGTAGGTTTAGCGTCGAACAGCCTGGGTCAAAACGACCCGCGACGAACGCAGTCCGAGAGGGCTAAGGAGACCCCGTGAGCTTCTGTTCGATGGGCAGTCACTGGGACGACGGCTGTTTCCTGAGTTGGCCGGGCCGAAAGCGTTTCCGAGAACGAATTAAGCGAGTTCGGATTCATTGTTTGCGATAGCGCGGCCGCGCGTGCCCACCCGTCCAGATAGAAATGAGAATTGACAAATGTAAAACGATGTTACCGTTTAACGACCGTAGGCCTGGAGGCGCTGGAAAAAGCACTCTACTGCTGGGAGGATGCCCTGACGGCGTTCAGCTCTTCGCTCAGCAATGACACGCTCGCATTACCATCGAAGGCGGACGCGGCGTTCACGCACGATGTCCAGGAGCTCCTTGACATGGGTTATCAAATCCAGACCCAGGCGGAACTGCTCTTTATCGACCAGGTAGGCGCGGGTTTTACCTGTCCGTTCGTTTCGTTCCTGTTTTCGTCTACCGAAGCGAATCTCCGTTACGAGCAGAATTATTATATAGCCCCGGACCGTTTCCTTTTTCTCTCCGTTCACGCAATCTTTCCTATTTTCCCCTTTTTTTTCCCCCTCGCCGAAGAGAGTTCGCTATCAACGACGATTTCGAGATAGACACGTGGAAAGTAGGTTGATCGTTAACGGTTTCGGTCTCGATTCAAGCGAACCGAATTACATTCCGATCTCCTCGCCACGCCATTGTTTTTCCTTTTCCTTGTTGCGAACCCTGCCGTCGCGCGTTCACTGCCATTCCGTTCTGCTGCACTCATCAATTACATTTTCCACTGCAAGACTGAAAAGAATACGGGAATTAATCCAATTTAAATGATCACTGACCGGCGCAATTAGCCGAATGAGTCACTTGACCTGACGCAAGGAGGACTCGCCGCATAGGAAGTTCACGGCACTACGGACGGCATTGTTTGAATCTAAGCGCACGAACGCACGAACGCTAATCAACGCCATGCAGATGGAAGATTCCTGTTATCTAGAAACTGCTGTTTTATCCCTTCGAACGCGGAAAATTCATAAATTCCGCAACCTTTGAGAATCCACTTCGTCATTATACGTATTTATTGCATACGGATGAAAAATAGAGAAATACTTCAAATTTCTTATAAAGATCATTTTAAGTATTTCTCTATTTCATCCGTATGGAATAAATATGTATAATGACGAAGTGAATTCTCAAAGGTTGCGGAATTTATGAATTTTCCGCGTTCGAAGGGATATAAAACAGCAGTTTCTAGGTAACAAGAATCTTCCATCTGCATGGCGTTGATTAGCGTTCGTGCGTTCGTGCGCTTAGATTCGAACAATGCCGTCCGTAGTGCCGTGATTATTTAGTTAACAGGCTTTAATTTTGTATAATAAATATAGATGTAGATAAGATGGAAAATTGTAAAGACAGAAGTCAGACGCGAAAAAGTACGCTTCTTTCATTTGACTTCGGTTTTCTACAATTGTCCAATAGATTTGTTATGATCTTTATAAGAAATAACAAATCTATTGGACAATGTTGGGATTATGGAATGAAAATGAATATGATTCTAATTCTTTTCTTAAAAAGACTTTATTTTATTCCTTTATTGAGAGAAGGTATATGGGCGAAAACGATCGAGCGACCAAACTCTACCGAGAGTCCGGTAAGAAAAAACGCTTCTTTTATACCCTTTTTGGGTTCATCTTATCCACCAATCAGAGACGTTTATTTGTCGCGTTTCACATTGTATACGTGACGCTGGGATCCCCAAACAGTCAGGGCACGATGTGTATCTAATGGTACCGGTGATGATGTATCGCGGTATCTATTATATACAGTTTACATCACCGTCGTTGCCCGCTGACGGAACCGGCGAAAATGTAAACCGATATCTTAGTATCTTAGTACTAAGTAAACTATAGATTAATTTTTGTTCGAGGCTAAAATTTCAACAGACAATTTTAGCAAACAGAAGTCAAATGAAAGAAGCGCACCTTTTCGCGTCTGACTTCTGTCTTTACAATTTTCCAGCTTATCTACTTATATTTATTATACAAAATTATACTTCTGTCTTTACAATTTTCCATCTTATCTATTTATATTTATTATACAAAATTATACTTCTGTCTTTACAATTTTCCACCTTATCTACTTATATTTATTATACCAAATTAAAGTCTGTTAACGAAATAATCAATTTGTGTTTTAATATCTGTCAATAAAACAGATTTTCTTATCTAATAAAATGTGTACGCTTTAAAACTATTCTTTGTTAGTTTACCGTACCTGTGACATGGCCAGACGTGACTGTTAAGGAATTGAAAACAGAAATACACTTCTTCTCATTAAAACTCGCATGAAAGTGAACAGGTTCGAGAACATTAACGATTTTCTTCTCGTTTCTCGCGATCCTCGCTGTAATAAAGCCGGTCGGCCGACATTAATTGGTTTAAAAATCGGTCCACAGCAGTCGGTCTTGTTCCGCAACGACAGCGAGGAGAGCCTGGACAGCCGCAAACCGTCTCACATCGGCAGCCGGATATCCGGGAAAGATAAAGCGGATGCCGCGTCTTCGCCGGAGTCGTTCGAATCCGCCCGGGACGGTGTAAGTTAGAAACACGATCGCAATAATAAACTCTCGCTTCGATTCTCCATTCTGTCGCATTGAAAAATCTACCCTTCTTCTATCTTCCATGAACCGTACAAGGTGGCAGACTTGCGGGAATTCGAGGAGTTCTCCGAGTTCTTCCCGCACATCGAGAAACAGAAGCTCTACCACACCGCGCTGAGGCATCACGAAGACAAAACAATTCAGTGCAGGTGAGAAAAAGAGAGAGAAACGTTTTTGAATTAATTTTTCATTAGCGGACTACGCGCGATCATTGGTTTTGTTTCTCGCAGGCGGCTGCACTCGGAATTGGTGAAATGCGGCTCGGACGTTGAGTATTTAGCGAAAGTGCACTGCTTGCGGCAAGCATACACGAAATTGTTCACTATACCGACCGCGACGGTGTGGATCGCCGATATCGGCCGACAAGTGATTAGTGATTTGATCATGTATGCAGACAGGGTATACACAACATATATAATCTATTACACCTATCCGTATATAGACAAGCATTACACGAGCGACGGTCGGAATTTTAACAACTTCATTCCCGGCGCCAGGATCCGAAGGATTACTTGGTGCATTACGAACGGATGATGGACTTCTTGCAAGAGCCAACCAACCACAGTATCATGGAGGAGGAGCTGGCGGGGAGGGGCGTGAAGTGCATGAACTTCTACGACATTCTTATTGACTTTATCCTCCTGGACGCGTTCGAAGAAGTCGAGAAACCGCCATCATCGATCAAAGCTATTTTACAGAACAGATGGATATCCGCCAGTTTCCGTGAAACTGTGAGTACACTCGGAGCTAAACGTTTTTCCAAGTTACTGTCGCTGGACCTTTGTCCGGGTTACTATCGCTAGACTGCGGATTTGATGCTTTTGTGACCAAAATAATAACCAGACGCGGTTGAAACCTGTAAAAAGATTAAAAGCATTTAAGAGTGTCGATGGATTACAGTTGTCTTATTAACACTTAGCCAACCGAACGGGGAGATCTCCCTGTTTCAAATTCAGTCGGTTGACGACCGAATGGATGATTAATGAAAAATTACAAACGATTGCTTAATTTTATTAAGATTTGCAAGAGGCACGAATGCTGAAGAAGCAATCGATGCCATATAAATTTGCTTCATAATTTTTGTTTCATCGAATGAAATATTTTAATTTTATGAAAATTGTTGAGCTTCCTAGCGCGGTCGTGGAAGTGTTAACACTGAATCTATCAGGTCGGTCAAACTGACCGGGTTCGCATTTTTTTGTTACGAAGTTGCTGAAATTAGGAAGGCCCTTCCATAGGAAAAAGGAACGAAATTTTTCTGTGACTTCTGTTTCTTACAAATGATGGATACAATTTTCATGTTGCGTGAAAATCCGCAGTCCAATTCTCACGAGTTCTTTGTCATTGGTGTTTATTTTCGTTTCTGCTCTGATTGTTTTAGGCTATCGGGACAGCCGTTTGGTCGGTTCTTGTCGGCAAAAGGCAAATGTTGAAGTATGATAAAGGATTCTTGGCACACTTTTATTCCATATCTGAACAAATCACCCCGGTGCTTGTCTGGGGCTTCTTGGGTCCGGAAGGCAGTCTACGTTCCACTTGCCACTATTTCAGGGATCAGGTTGTTGAATTCCTCGTAGATGTATTTAATTTGTTTAAAGTAAGGTACACCTGCGTGGACAACCTCGCTGAAGACATTCTCAGGGAAATGAAGGTGAGGGTCGAGAATATAAATCAAAGACTTTCATTGGAGGGCTGTTAATCGAGCATAGGCGAATATATTGTCGTCGTTATACTGTCGTCTGTTTACTGTTACACATGGAATTAATCGTCGAATCTGAAATTACCCCAAATGCTATACAAGAATGCTGTTGGCTTCATTTTCTTGATACGTCTGCAGACATTTCTTTATTTGAATAATATTGTAAATAAGTCTATTATTTTGATGATGGTTTGAACTATCATTTGTTGTGGTCCACCCAAATATCTCCTTTATTTAAAATAATTTAATTGACAGATGACATTGTCCGCAGTATTACTAAATGTATATCGAAATGTACATTGATACTTCATAAATAATAATAGAAACTATCCGGTTTCGTTAAGCTTTCGTTTAAAAATTAATTTTTAACTTCTTACATTGTTAGAATTGAAGGAGATATTTAGGTAAGTCACACTGTATGTAACATTGATATGATGTCGATTTAAAACGATCAAAAAATAATTTAAGCATAATTATTTATAATTTTATCTTTTTTATTTACCATACCTATTATTAATTAATTAACCCGTTTGTATCCGCGGATACGCGACCGAGCCTCGCAGTCCTTGTTACTGAAACGCAATTCGTGCATTGCAAACGAGTTAATTAACAAATGTTACCATACTTGTAATTATTCCTCATTGCATGTCTTGCATATGTCACATTCGAATCTACAATTTTAGTGCAAAGACACTCGTATGAAATGTTTACATGTAATTGTTTTGCTATGGAATTCAATTTTTAATACATCGTTACTACTGCGGTATTAGACAAAAATAATTTTATATAGGTGTATGAAATTGTGATTCTTAGCATTTAATGATGGCAGATAATAAAGCTATTGTAGTTCCTTGTGTACCTCGTGAGGTAGTACTACTTAATGGTGTCGAGGCACTAATAATATTTATTAACAATATTAATATTAATATTAATATTATTAATAATACTTAATATTATTATTAATAATATTAATATTATTATTAATATTAACAATACTAATATTTATTAACAATTATTTCTATTTACTCATATCACTCATCTGAAAAAAATTCACAGAGGTATTTAATCATTTTGGTTTACACTTTGTAATATTTACTACATAATTTTGTATAACTACATGTATTTACTATACATGTAGTTATACAACTACATGTATTTTTGTCTCGACCAGATTTTTTTCATAGCCTTATATAAAATTGTATACAGTTACCTGGAAAAAAGTTGCACTATCCATTGCCAAAGATAAAAGCAACTTTACTAGCAAAGAACTGTAACCATTACGTATATATATATTATATTTATAATTATTAGCTGAAATTTATTCGAACTACGTTATATCTGATTACATACAGTCTAAACATAATTTAAAAACATTCCACTTATGGTCATTGTGTAATCTATAAGTTCCAGCAAATTTTGTATATATGGGATATATAATATAAAAATTTATCTTATGAAAACGAACTATTAATGCTCAATAAATCAGCTACTAAAAATAATTAACTCTTATTATGTAACATATATTTACATAATTCAACTATAATATCAAAAATAATTCTGAGCATTAACTTTATAAGTTTCATCTTAATTACATTTTGTTGTTGATGTGAATTTATTTTACTAATTATATAGCCAGGTGACAGAAAATTTAGGTTATTTAATTTTTTATTAGTTATCAGTCAATTTTCATTAGTCAACTTTTTATTAGTTTTTTACTGCATTATATTATATCGTTTGTAAACAAACTCTGAAAGCAGAACAATTCGGATTCGTTTTTGATCTATGCTTAGTACGTGTTGAAGTCAGAGAGAAAAAAAGAAACGCAACATATTGTATAAAACAATTAAACTATGCAATTTATGGACATTTAATCATGCGAATTTTTATGAATTTTTGAGACTTGTTTTAATTTTCTCTTTACTCGCTGAAAATTAGTTCTTAAATGAATAAATTTGTATTGTTCCTTAGTAATATTCGATATGTTACAGTGTACAAATTGAGAAATTGTAATATATTATTATTTCATGTTTATATGGCACGACAAAAGAAAATGTAACAAAATATAGTTGAAGGAAATCATAATCCTGTAATAAAGACGAATATCAAAAATTATCTTACAATGTTTCAATTCAAAAATTATTCCCCACGTTTACTACATAAATCCATGAAAATATGATGTTCACTTAATTTTGTTAAGCTATCGGCTCCCATTTATTTATATTAATTATTGGAATATTTCCAAATTAAATAACGCATAAATCTTACAGTTTTGAAAATCGCGCCATTTATATCTACTTCAAATTAGCGCCATTGACCGTAGTGGCAAAATGCTCGAACTGTTAGCCGAAATCGACTGTCGGTAATTTCGTCTAATAGCTTCAGTGTTTTGCCATTACGTCCAGTGGCGCTATTTGGAGATTTTATGGGTCTAACACAGTGGCGTCATCTGTATTGAAATACTAAACCCTTAGAATTAATAAATTAACGTTACCATAGAAACAACCCTCCGCCCAAATCATTTCTACATATAGATCAAACCTTCAAATCCAGTAGTTTGAAACACCGCTGACTACCCCCAGGCAGTCAAGGATTCGATGTTGTATAAATTGAAAAGGACAGAAGATTAGAATGATAAACAGTCGTGAATATGCTATAATACCTCCGCCGCCCTTGAAGTTCACTTTAGATGAATGGCACCTTAACAATCGATTTAGGTTTGTACAGTATTTTTAAAAAGAAATTAGAAACTAGTTGTTGTGAAACACATTGTATGTTCTGACACAGTTTTAATTCGCCATTACAAATTATAATTCTGTCGGTAATCTGTATTTCTATAAAAACCATAATATACTATAAACATTATATTGTTTATCGTGAATCGAATAGATACCGATGTTCCGAAGCTCAACAGGAATTAGCCGATCGGCTTTTGACCGAGTCACAACGCGTCTGCGAAGTAGGTGCAGAAAAAGTAAAAAGCAATAAAGATGAGACCGATCACAGACTGAAGGAGAAACTCGAAGATATTGAGTTTCGCAAAAAGGAACTCCTGCATATAAGGAAAGACGTTCTTCTCGAGACTGATGCCCTATCGATTTACAAAGAACGCATCATGAACGCACTCTCTTCCGTGAGGAGGAATGCTCTCGTTATTTGTGAGAAATGTCTCATGTTTAGGTAGAATACATTTTGATAAAGAAAATTCATTCGAAAGAATGATATTGTAAAGCCGTAGTTTCTATTGCAGAGAGCATAGATTGGGAATCGATTTGGTCCACGACGACGTCGAGAAAGAGCTATTGAAAGAGTGCGAGGTTATCAAAGGAGTCGAAAATCTTCTGGTACGAACACTGGAACAAACCCAAGAGCAGATACGCCGACTCAAAGCGACCCTTTACTATATGGACCACGATCTTGAGGCTAAAGACAACAATCTGCGTGTTGATAAACATAACCTGACCCTTAAAGAGACTAGCTTGAATTTGAGCATTTATCATGGTACTTCGCGGCTTGACCCATCGTATGAATTTTTTTCTTTTCGACTTCGTGTCTTCGTCATTATGATCGAAATTTCTCAATTGTCGTTTGAATGTTGAAGGACGATCGAATTGAACGAGTGGGAGATGCAAACAAATGCGAACATTGTTAACGCTTCGAAGGAAGTAAATAGCGCCAGACCGATGCGTTGCTACATTGACACGATAATAAAACAGGCGGTCTACGACTTGAATCAGCAGAAGGAGGCAACCGATAATGCCTTCAAACGGCGGATCGATGAAACGAAAGAAGCAAAAACGAAATTAGAATTACAGCACGCCGAGGTGGGTTCTTTTGAGTTGCGTTATATTATAATGTATGTATTATGTATTATATTATATAATATTATATTATATTATATATTATAATATTATATTATATTATATTATATATTATAATATTATATTATTATATTATATAATTATGTATATTATATTATAATGTGACCAAATCCTTCTTGTTTGTATATACATATATGTAGATAATGAGGCAAGCAAACGAAATGACGCAGAACATCACGCGAATTGAGAAGTCAATAGCGGAAAAAGAATGCTATTTAGCTCTAGCGCATACGAGATTGGGGAATCGATGTCAACGGCCGGGACTAGAACTTACACGAGATTTGGTGGAAACTCAGCTTGTCAAAGAAGTCTACGAGCTACGTGAAGTCGTATCGAAATTACAAGCAACTATGTTCGAGGTTAGCTTAATAAGATACTTTTCAAATTTCCCGCGAAAAGGAAAACGGTTACGCTTTTCACTGCGCGGGAAAACAATAATGCGCGCCTTCTCTTAAATCACGGCAGATAATAATTTATAATGAAATATTTCAGGCTCAAGCGTCACTTCGCTATCTACTGAAGACGCAAATTCAAATTGAGGAAGATATCAACATTAAAACAAATACCTTAAAAATTGACGAGGTAGACTGTATGACTCTGCGTCTTAGTATGGATTATCACGTATATTAAATTCATTTTCAGGAGTTCCATATCATTTGTATTTTATGAACTTATATATCATATGAACTGATATATCCATAATAAAATTTTACAAATTTACAAAGTACCTGCGACTTTTATACAACCAATAATTAACAACGTCGGTATTTCAGGTCCGACACAAAATTCCATATGGTAATTGATCGAGTGCGATCAAATGTACGCTCAAGTATTTTACCATAGATGGAACTAGCGGTATTTTCTTATGATACTATTCAAATATTAAATAATATCTGAAGACAGATTATAATCGTAAACATTAAGTGCACCGTATCAGTTTGTACAAGTTAAGCAAACAAGATATATCAATGGTAATATATTTATAAGCTGCACAATATTGTTTACAATATTGTTACATTTCTACCTGCATTGTGCACGCAGAGTGGGGATGTCGTTTTGATCGTAGAGTTAGATTAGAGCTTAGAGTACATGGAGTATATCACGATCACGATACATATACAATAATTGACAGTACACAATTGACAAAAAACATCAGTCATGGCATATCCGGTAATTAACTTCTGCACACTGTAATTATCGATAAAGTACACTTGTTTTCTATGAATAGATGACATTTTCATTCTGTCGTGTTTCATAAATTCAATATATCATATAGTTTTAATAATTGTATACGAAGAAATGAATCTACTACATTAACAATTTATTTGTCCTTATTTTTTTTCTTCGTACACTATTTGTGATTAATTATTTAGTCAGCTATGTACGGAGCAACTGATCCTGAAATGCAAGTGGATCCGCAAGTGCAACAGTGGTTTCTAGCTGTTGATAGAGACAATAGTGGAAGAATTACTGCATCAGAATTAAAATGTGCACTGGCAAATGGTCAAGGAGGTACATTTTCGGATACTGCTTGTACTCTAATGATCGGTGAGCTATTAATTCATTATTATGTATTATAATATATAATAAGATTAACGATATCATTAAAAGGTATATATACTTCTAATAATTATATTATTTTTACAGGCATGTTTGATAAAGAGAAAAATGGCACTATTGACTTATTTGAATTTCAAGCACTTTACAATTATATCAATGCATGGCTAGGTGTCTTTCGTGGCTTTGATCGAGACAATTCTGGAAATATACAAGAAAATGAATTAAATGCAGCTCTAACACAAATGGGCTATCGGCTTGGTCCAGAATTTATTTCATTTCTCATAAAAAAGAGCGATCCTAGTGGTCATTCTTCTATTACTGTAGATCAGTTTATTGTACTATGTGTCCAAATCCAAAGGTTTACAGGTAAATAATTCAATAAAATTAGATATATTTGAAATTATGAAAAATATCTTAATTAAAGCATTTGTAATAACAATCTTTAATTTGTTTTGTTATAGATGCCTTTAGAGTTCGAGACACCGACCAAGCAGGGACAATTACTATTGGATTTGAAGATTTTTTGAGTGTTGCACTCAGTTGCAGTGTATAATGCTCAACTTATTTTAGCATAATTAATATATTTAATTTTAATATTTTTATTTTAATCAGAAGCATTCAAACTGCTTGTAGCTTACTGGAGGATTCATTCTCTATAACTTGATTTGTAATTTTAACATATTTAACGAAAGATGTAATTATCTATTTTCAAAATATTGGAGAAACATTTTTCAAATATACTTTTATAGATTTTAAAATAGTGCCTACGCTTGTCTCATACAGAAATATCAATTAAATAATTATTTTATTTATCAGCGATGCTGTATTATATTTCGATATACCTCAAAAACTTGTAACAGCTTTATTATTATTGTAATAAAATTTGAAGAAAGTAAAAAATAATTTTAGAAACGAAATATCAACCGAGTATAGATGGCGCTATTCTCCTATAGTGAATCGTGAATCTGTCCTGCACCCACATTTCAGAAGATTTATTTCGTGTGGAAAAGTGAATTATTCACATATCTTCTATTTAGACAATACATTCTTGTATTTCAAAGTGAAATTAATGAATTACATTTGTGAAATACACGTGTGACATCGTATTTCTACATTTTATTTTTGTTGACCGTTTTTAGCAATGGCATTTAAAAAGTGGCACATATGCATTGTTCTAGAAAAACGATTATGTACTTACACATTTTTAAGCACTAATAATGGGAAGTGGCAAATCGTGAGATGATATTTAAAGATACATGAAACGAAATTTTATAATTGCAGTGATTAATACAATTAAGTGTAAAATTGTCAGAACATGCTTCTAAAAAAGGTATTGTTTAATTCTGAAATTTCTTGGAACCATTATTTACATGTATTTAAATACCTTTGTACTTTATAAACAAATGCTGGTTGATTTAACTATTTATAAAAGAATAAATGTTGTAGGAAAAAGACAAAGCAATACTTTATGATTATAATTATATAAGTTTTAGGCATTTAATGAAGGAGTGAATAACTTGCACCTCAAATGACAGTAATAAAGTATACAGCTATACCATTTTGAATAAATGACTTCTTAAACTATACATCACATGACAATTCTTAATTAATCATTGAAAGAACATATTGGTATTTTACATAGTGAAATAACAATGTAGGATAATTTTTTACTTTAAACAGATACTCTGATGGAGTTACAAACGAAGAATCGAATGCATGGAAGTACGATCCATTATTATCCTATGCAAGACAAGCCGAAGAAAGAATTCAAGAATTTGACAGACTAAAAAAAGCAAGACATCTACTTGATGCTATTTTTCTTACAAATGAATTAATTTCTGATGGTTCTGATGTAGAAATATTGAGTCTTGCTAACACTATAATAACAAGATTTAAGGTTTTAGGGGTATTTAATACATCACTAGGTAAGACAAATTGAATACATAATTGTTTATCTTTTCATATGTATATTCTATGAACGATGGATAACCCTTTTAGAAAATACTAGTGAAAATACAAGGATAATGTTGAATTCTTCTCACAGTGGCATATACCATTGTTGTACATTTTGTTCAAGTGGAGGGAAAAAAGAAGTCACCTGTGGTTGTAGAGGAACAATGCCTGGTACTACATGTTTATTGAATAATGCAATAAAGTACTATTCAATATTGTATATGTAATTATATAATTAAAGGTGGATATCAAGGTTGTGGACATGGTCATGTCGGACATCCAGGCGTAAGTCATTGGTCTTGCTGTGGATCAGTTTTGAGACACGGACGTTGCTTGGCACTTCAAAAACATATGCACCAGCTGCTAGTTTGATGCTGTTTATTTGGTATTAATTTCATTATACATCTATACATATTTGTATTTAAATTTCCTTTACTAGGGAATTTAACTGTTAAAGGATATTCTAAGGTTTTACAAATATTCAAGAGACTGCCGTGTGCATGTATATCATGCAAAGAAGTTTTTTTATTATTGCAAACAAAAATGAATGATTCTCGTTACCTGATACAAATTACAAATTTTCGGTAATTCTTGAAAGCACCAGATGACGCAACTGTACATTTCCAAGAGTATAATTATTCCGTCGGTCACGTTGCCCAATAGTTTGAGCATTTTGTCACTACGTGCATTGACGCTGTACGAACCCCTGAACGGAGCTTCGAAATTGCGCCACAAGGGTCACTACTTGTCACAAATGGCGCTATTTTTAAATTTTTATTTTCAAACAGTAAATAAACTTCTTTTGCATGATATACATGCAGGTAAGCTTCCTGAACATTCCTGTACCTTCAAAATATTCTTTTAGCCCCTCAATTGCCATATTTTTGCCTGTTCTTCATATGTATATAAATTCTTTGCGGTAAAGTGCACCTGTGCCAGTGAGAAAGCTTACTTACAAAAAATTGTTATAAGCTACTATTATAGCAATCTGTGTTATATATTCAATGTGTAAAATTATTAGGAATATTTGAGACCAAGAATTTTGAGTCAATGGTTGCAAAGATATGTACAGTACAGTTCTGATTATCAGGCACTGCCTCTCTGTATATCATTATTTTTGTACATCAGTCTTTATTAAATATACATAGCAATACAAACTGCTATAGAATAGAATGTCATTGCATGTAAAACTTAACATACTATTCCTAAAATAATTTTCTATATCTTATTATGTTGTACCTCAAATGACAGTCTTATAATTATCGCTCTGAACCTTGTAACATCACATGACAATTCATACCTCTACACAATTCCACAGTCTTTAACCTTAAATAAGTATTATGATAACATACCGGTAATCCATAGAAATGAAAGAATCTTTCATTTCCTCGAAGGTACTACTTAATAGCGTATTTCGATCATACTGTGTTAAAAGCACGTTCAAAAGTGCTTTTGCCTTTTGCAATACTGTCGTCAAATATAAAGCAACCCTTCTCCCAGCTCCGGATGCGTTTTCGCTGGCATGGCCGCGATGCTGAGTACTCCACATACATTCTTTACACGTTACCTGAGAGGAAATTACTTATTAATTAACAATGGGGAAAAAAACAAAGTGGTCATCTAGCATAAGACAATAAGATTCATGAACCTGTTGGCACGCAATACAATAAAATCTCAGTGCGTGTGTAGGATGTTTTTGACATAACGTGGTACGTCGCAGTTTAGTAGCTTCCCAAAGCGGTCTTATCTTATGTTTTAATGGCTTGAGTTCCATGGTGACTAGCTGTTGATGTTCCATCCCACATTCCGTACAAAAATTGCGGAGACACGTGGAACACTGGACCGACGCCTGTAAAAATCAAAATTTATAAGAACTAGATTACATCGACTTAAACAGCATTGACTAAAGGAAAAGGACTCTAATGCCTACAACCACTTCATCCGTACAAACATCACAGAGAACTCTATTTGCAAGTCTGCAGCGTATGGCGTCCATGACCAACCGATGTTGAAGAGGATAATGTGGAGGAGGTACCGGAGAACCAACGGTTGGCAATCGAAAATCACATAGGGGACACAATTCATGGAAGTTATTTTTTCGCTCTCGTGAATTGTGGATTTTAATAATTTTCGGGGAATTACAAGAACCTAAAATATATAAGAACACAATAAGAAAATATTCTACTATTAGAGAATAACTAATTGATTTTGCATCACTTACGTTTGTTTAGTAATTCTGAAACACACAACGAACAGATAGGATGTAAGCATGGTAGGAGTCTCGGCTCGTGCATCCTTTTACCGCATCTAGGACAACGGAAGTCTTTATCTTCCCCTGTCTTAAGAGAAGAAAAGATTTCTTCTTGGCTGTAGTCATTACTTATTCGATCCTTTACATTATAAGATAAATCAGAGGAAGGTTGGTACATGGAATTTGTTCCATTCGTATTCCAAGTGATAGGCACTTTTGAAGAAACGTCATAACTAAATAGAAAAATAAAGGAAACAACTTATTACTGTATATGATATAATTAATTAATATAGTCATTCTTTATGTTAGCTTTTCGATTTCATTGTACTGTTTTCTACGCTCTAATTTTGTAATCACCAAATGATTCATCTTCATGCTCAGAATCGCGCAAGCTCTGTGAACGGAATCAGCGATGGAGGCATCCATCTTTAGAATGTCTGACAATAGTTAAAATTTTGTACACGATGGGGAATGAATGCAACAATCCCAGAATAGTCAATAGTATATACTAAGTAAATTGAAAATAGCTCTTACCGAACGCTTTTAGCAAAAGCCTGAGGATCTGCGTCAACGACCGGTTGTGTATCAGCCACTTTATTTTTTCGTTTGGGGAATGTGCAATCTTTGTTATTAAATCCGTTGTTCTCGTTCTCCTCATCCATCGACGTTTTCTCACCGCAGCAATTCGTAAATCGATATTTGGAGCATTTGACAAAATCCATAAACACTGTTAAGCTGTCAAAGCTAACACACAATATTATATGAATTAATTATGGATAGGAAAACTAGTCACCCTTTATTTTCAGTACGTCCAAGAGAATGCATACAATTTACAATAATTGTCATCGAAAGCAACTAATAGGAAATGGAATTTGTTTACCGATTTCAAATGTTAGCCCACTATAAAATCGATGTAAAAAGTCAACTTACCAAGTTGAAGAGAATCCTATCTGCTAGCACGCACTGAGATGGTTTTCGACAGACGGTACAAATACCTTTTGCACTACTTCACGTTTACCATAGCGTAATGAGTTAAAAATAACGCAAAGGCAGGCGCATGCGAAGCGAAACGCGACTGTTTTGTACCGAATTCCAAATCCTAGGTATTTGTTATTCGTTACGTGGTTGTGATAGTTACCGAGACCATAAATGAATAAACATTAGCAGGTAATATTAAAATTTCTGTCAGTTATATGGATAACAAATTTTATTACTTATCCATACACGTGTAAAAATAAGATTGATGATATACACATTAAAGAGCAAGTAGTACATACAAAGGATATATGATTAAGGAATGATTGCTATATATAAATACTAATTCCAATACTTTCTAAGGCCGTGAACGAACAAAGTTCGATCATTGTGCTATGATACCGCTCGTGTTTACAAACAGCGGTGCATCTACAAGATAATACAATTAAAAAGCCTCGAATTCAATTGTACAATACAGACAAACTATATATTATCCCGAGACAAAAATAAAATCATTGAACAAAATGCAATGGAGGAAATGAGCCTGTGTTCTCGGTATCCGTGTAACCGGTACTTAAGTACATCAGTTTCAGTTGAACTCTTTTGTACAGATGGCAATTTCATCGGTTGAAGAAATCGTATGGAATCTTGTTAGGTACATACTTAACATTACAGCCTTGTAAGTGACTAGTACTTTACGTTTTGGCCAAACATACACGTCTGTGCGTCGCTTAACGAGATCTTATATTCTATACAGCTCTGAAATAGTAGATTAATTCATGTGATCTAATGCGTAATGCACTGATTAGGTTTTTTAAGACTATTTATTACCTCATGTTTTCACCCTAGAACCCACTTTAACCCTTAGCGGACGAAAGGTGATTCTCGGTCGCCACGGCGTTTCGCGCGGCAGGACGAGTGGCGAGTGAGAGGCGATAATCGGTGTTTTTGTTAGATTTCGTTATCTCCAACCGAGGGGAACGCACTATTGGTTCTTGGAAAGGTTCCTTAGCTATTGTTATTCTTTCATACGAAGTGTGAAAAGATACATTAGATCGGAGATAAGATAAATATTAATTAATAAAAGGTTTTTCTAAGACTGCGGCTCTGATAATGGCTCGAGGATCCGAATTTACGCACTGGCAGATTCAAATACGGGTTATATTTGCGGAATTTTACCTTACTATGGCAGCCTTACAACAGAAACATTGACAAGATCGGACCACCCAGTATCGACAAGAATCTCCTTACATTTATATACAATGATACTGAATAAAATTCCAGGTACGCAAGGATACCACATTTTTTTTTTACCATTTTTAGCTAATAAATTACACAAAATAAAGTGTCATTTGACAGGGACGATACTAACAAATAGAATAGAATTGCCAGATTCAATAAAAAAAACAACTTCCAAAAGGAAAATTCATAGTAGTATACCACAGAAACATTAATGTGATTTCGACGTGGAAAGATAAAAGGATCTTCACGATATTGACAAATTATTACAACGCAGAAATGAGTAACGTTGACCAAATACTCCGGCATGGTATTCAAACCGTGATTATAAAACCCAATGCTGTTATAAATTATACTAAATTCATGAGCGGCGTTGATCTGACAGATTAATATTGTTCAACGTACTGTTTTATGAGAAAGTCCCCGAAGTGGTGGCACAAATTATTTTTCTGGGGACTGGAAATATGTTTAATCAATTCGTACATTTTCTAAAAACATGTAAAAAGGCAGAGAATGAATTTGATCAACAAATTGAGAGGAGATTTTCGTCAACCACGAGATAAATATTCAAGTTCAAGCACAAAGAAAGATTGCAAAGTTTGTTTCAGTTGAAACAAACCAGGGGGAAGACATGAGACGACCTATTTTTGTGATATATGTCCAGATAAACCAAGATCTTGGTCAATCTTGATCAATGTTTTATAAACTATCACACCAAACGAAACTACAAATCATAATTTTTGTAAAATTATATTCATAGAAGTATGAATATAGATAAACTAATGAAATATAACGTTTTCATAAGATAATTTATATGTTGTTGTACCATTTTGTTGTACCATATAAGACACTCGACATATTTGCAAAAATCGTCTCGTCCTGCTACCTGACTCGGCCGAAAAAGTCGTCGTCCGCTAAGGGCTAATAAAACCATTTCGTGATTTACCGTTTCTTGCTTGGCTGTTTTTCGTCTTACGGTGTTCGAATAAAACATCGTCAGAGTCCGTGTCTGATTCAGATAGCACCATTTTATGCGTTGAAACTGCAAAGTAATTGCGCCAAAGTTAATACTATACAATTATTTTCGGTTAGTAGTATTTAAAAATATCGTACAGGTGCTGCTATCGTCTTCCGGTACCGGTTGTAACAGGGAGTATCGGGGGGGTTTTTTCTTAGCACGAAGCGAACGTCGCTTCCCCGTACATATTCTTTGGCATAGGCAAACCAATCCCCACAGTAGACCGACCCAACATACAACCAAAGATAGCAGTGCGATGATCACGTAAAGAATGCTCCAATCTGGAAATTTACATTTTTACCATTACTTTAGATTTCAGAAACGTAATTTATTGCTCAATATAGTTCGACTTACCGCAGTTGGAATCACCATTACCAAAATATTTCTGTATTAAATTTTGCATCCAAAATGCTTCACACATACATGCCCTTGTCTCTTGATTGCATACACCATGACCTATAATCATGTTTCCTTCAGATATTTGTTTCAATTAAGATGTTTAAAGTGTTTAAGTACAGTCTACCAACGTACCCGAACAATTATTTTGACACAGAACAGTGTCGATGTTGGCGACAGATAACTGAAGAAGCCCGGAATCTTGTCTTAGTTTTTCCTTCAACCGCTTAACCACTTCCGGTCCCGGCATAGTAGTTTGTTCTCCTTTCTTTGCAACATAAAATACTAGCACTGCTCTGCCAGTATGAGGTTCTGCTCTTAAGTTCTGTACAATAATTGATGCTTCATCTCGCAGTAACATTTGTAACTTTACTACCAATGAATCTTTTTGAGACACTGTGAGCATGTTTGCTCCGATATTTAATGTGAGTTCAACCAAGTGTAATAATTGCGGATCTAGAAAACATAAATATTTACTTAGATTTAATTACAAAACATCAATCTGCAGTTTCCTTTTTCTACACCCACCCGGTTTTACTATAACCGACACAGTGTCTTCGCTACTGAGACCTTGGTCATCCACCACTTTCAATTTAAAAACGTATCTACCTGGGACGATATCAGTTAGCTAAAATTGCATAAATTAGGATGGCGGCGACATTCTATTTATTTTAAATGCAGTTCTAATTAAATATTATTACCATTAAAACCGGTGACTTATCTGTATCTTGAATTATAGTACCAATAGCAAGACTAGAGGAATCTCTTGACCATATCCAATCTTTAATTCTCAAGTCATCAGTTGATTGAGATCCATTAATGATCAATGCACCGATGGGCGCGTTTACAATCTGATCACCTCCCGCGTTTGCTTTAGGAGGCGCATTTTTATCTGTAAAATAAAATTATCTCTATTACATTTGAACCATTCAAATGTGGAAAGAATTAAATAGTAATTCATGCATACTTTGTGTAACTTTTACATTCACGGTATCAGAATCTTTATTTCCGTTATCATCGATTACAGTTAACTTAAACTCATAGTCACCCTTGGTTAATTTTGTTACATTGGTAATTGATTCGTTAACTGCAGAGAATTCTGCATTGCTGGGCCCACTGTTAAACGAGATTCCTTATTATAATGTTATGCTGGAAGACCTAACATCTAAAACTTCAATTTACCTGACTTGTTCCCAATGATATGAGACAATTTTAATATCATCTTTACTTTTGTGACCATCTAGTAGAGTTTTTGTTTCAGGCAGAGCTATCGTTATATCTTCGCCTGCGTCAGCTGTACAAAATAGTATAAAGTAAAACATTTATATCCACATTATAAATACAAGTTCTAAGTCGTATAATTACCCTTGGGTGGTTTATTCGTTGGTGGTTTCACAAACACGTGAACCTCAGCTGTTGAAGACTGCTCGGAATCGTCTGTTACTTTTAGCACAAACGTATACATTCCCTCCTCTAAATTGGACAGTTGTAAGTACGGAGTCCTTGTGTTTTGCATATCCACCGCTTTGTTTTGATCAGAGGGACTTTTCGTCCACTCCCAGCTCGCTATTCCGTGATCGTCTGTGCTTAAGTTACCATTAAGAGTAAGTGTATTCTGAGGTAAGTATATAATTATATCTTGTCCCGCGTTTGCACTAGGTGGATAATCGGTTACTTTCAATACAGTTATGTTAGCGCTAGTAGAATTGGTAATGTGATCAGAATCTTCTACAGTCAACCTGACGAAGTAAACATGTCATTAAGCTGATTAAGTACATTTAACTCATGAAATAGCATACTAACTTAAACGTATAATTGCCAGGAATTAGATTATCTAATTGCAACGTGGGTGTATCGACTAGATTAGGTTGATAACCAATAGGTCCTTGTTGCAATTCCCAGTGATAAGAAATGACCCGGTCGTCATCTTTGCTCGATGACCCGTCTAACACAGCTCCAGTATTCGGTAGTTTTACGACTTGTGAAGCAGGTGAAATTATAGCTATTGGTGCTTGATTTATTCTCTTGGCTGTAAATAATGATAAAGTTAGTTATAACTAACATTTTTAACAGCCGATGAATTTTATAACGAGAGGAACCCACGTGGTAGAACGCTGACGTTTGCGTACGCTTCGCCATAAGCATTGGGACTATTTACTGTCACCTTAAATGTATATAAACCCTCGGACAAGTTACTCAATTTAACAGTCATACGATTCTGATCAGTCATAATGCCTGTGTGACTTTCTGGCTGACTTAAAAGGCTCCAGGCATAATTATAATGCTCATTCTCCTGCTCTGCAGGTACAGTGTATGCAGACAATGTTACTTCATTTTCTGGTAAACGAACTTCCTTTGAAACAGCCGAAACTAACAAACGTTTCACCGGTGGAGTCATTGATGTCCCAGAGTCTTTCAGAATCTGTGGTTTTATCTGTGGTGTTACACTGAGTTCCATTTCTTCATCCGCAACGCACATTCCTACCATAAAACCATATAAATTAATAAATGAAGAATCAACGAAGTGAAACAACTTCTATAAAATAACCACACCTTCCATATTGTGTTTAAAGCCAATGGAACATTGACATATGCCAACATCGGGTTTTTCTGGATCTTTAACACATATTTCATTCTCCAAACAAGTTGCTTGAGTGATACAACTCATACCATTGGACCCACCAAAAAGAATATGATATCTGTCTGCACCATCCATAAGAGGAGGACTAAAAAATATGAGATACACATTAAAAATATTTCTGTAACCGTGGTTGTAAATTTTTCTGAACAATTTCATCCTCACCCAGTATCTTCGTCCATATGTTTCAATAAATCACTCCACATTTCATCTTCCTCTACAGGCTTAACTAAGACCATACTTGGTGGACTTTCACTAGCTAAATCGCCTCTATATAAAGGTAAACATATCTTGGAATTTTCACATTGCAGATGGTAACAAGTACTATTATGCATAAGGGCCACATTGCACTTAGGTTTAGTGCAACAGGCAGCAATGCAATGTTGAAGACCATTCAAGTGTGGCTGACTAGCATATATTCCACTGGACAAATTTCCTCGAGGTGTGTAACTTGTGTACACTGTGGGATATAAACCAGGGCATAATATTTGCCATTTAGTTTCCCAGTCAGAGAAATCACCGATGCAACTACCAAAAAGTAACAAATATAGTCCCACATAAAAGATTAACGGCATTGTAACTGAAAAAAAAAAGAAAATTAAATGCATAAAACATCTGCTATACAGGGTATCTGATAAGTTTCTATATAAATTTTGTGTGTACTGTATAAATAAAAACAAGACTTCTCATTAGAACAAATTGTAAGCGATTACTTTAATTGCTTTCTTCGTAATTTAATACTTTTAAAATAAGTGTATATTATCACTTATAAGTGAATGTAGTGGTATTATGAAAGAAGTGGTGATAAGGATGAATGTTTACAGTGCCGTGGAATCCTACCTGTTTACTCGTACCCGACGATGTGAATGTCGAACGATCAAACGATACCAGGAAATATTTCAGGTTACTTTACGAAACATCTGTCACCTTCTGAATCGGTTCGCTACCAAACACCGACCGCGGACTGTTCAAGGATCGTTCCGCCGTTATTAATTCCAAATGGTGTGCAGACGTACACGGTACAGGCTTATCATATATTAGCAGCATGTTATTATCAACGCCAGCAGCTAATCAACTATAGGGGCAATTATCATATTTCCTGTTGTACCGGAATAATGAAAGGTCGACTAACGACGATAATATTTCGCACGTCAATGGTAAGTCACTCTGGTAAAAACTATATCGTTAATTGACACTACGCATCAAACACACAAAAACAACTCCATTTGATCGAGTTCTTCACCACGCTACTACCGTTTTGATCAGTTTTGATAACTCACACGCCTGAATCACCTGCGCGTGCTTACTTACGTTCCATTAAAACACAGATGTCGCGCTGGTAAAAATAATCGACAGATAAAATTGAAGGTTTACGAAATTACATACGTTCAACTATATGTTAATCTATACAATACATTTCCACTCTCAATTTTCACGCGTATTATCCCTAAGAAAAAACATTTCTTCTTTCGTTTAAAAAGCGACACGTTCTATGAGCCATATTGATTATGTAAAATAAGCAGCTTGTGGTTCTTATTCTGCGAACTGTTGAATAGTAATAGAAAACGTCTTCTTACATTTGTAAGTCTATCGGTCACCTTATTAAAGTCACAGCAACCTTCCGGAAGTTTCTCTCAGGAAAAAAAGAAAGTTAGTGGAAGGTTTAAAAGTTATAAGGAATATTTATGTATCTTTCCTTTTTACGAAGTGGTCGAATCGAAGATAAAGATAACAACTAGATAATTTCAGTGACCACGTAACATTTCCCAGCCCTTTCGATACGACAGATTTTGATACCTGCCGCGCGCGCAGCATAAGATAGTTTATCTGCAACCTGTACTACGAACGACAACATTTCTCATCAATGTGCATTTCTCAGATTTATATTCAAATGATCGAAACATCGAACTGCATTGCATACGTTCGTTGTAATCATTTCTGAGAAGATATTGCCGGTCGGCAATAAATGCCCACGGTATTCAAAGGGCCAAAGAAGTGCGTGCAGTTTTTGCGAAATATTTGAAATTCAAAATTTCCCGCGCCGAGTGCGCGGAGGGTAGTGCTCAGTGGCGACAGTCCCGCCGCTCGCGAACTATTCCAGAACCTGTTTACGGCTGAGCATTCAAACACCGGAAAGAGGTATGGTATGAGCGGGTCCGACGGCTTCGTCGTGGGTGGCCTACGAGCGAACGTAACGTGTGTGTGGTCCGAGCGTTCGTATGCTGGATGCGGCTGTTGCGGGCGTAGAAGATGCAAGACGCTTTGTTCGAACGGACCGGAGAGCTTTCTCCGTGGCAGAATATAATCGGCGTTTGGTCTTGAACAAAGGGCCCAAAGGTACTCTATTTTTATTCCCGGGATGCTTTCGTTGTTTATCCGCGTGACGTATACACGTGACGTTTTGTTTTTAATCGGGGTGATAGTGGTGGAATCTTGCGCGTCGATTTCGAGACCGAATAATGAATTACCATAGGCTAATAGCACCTCGGTGGTCGACGGAGACTGATTTAAAAAGAGGAAAGTGATCGAAATTCTTTTCTTTTCTAGATGACACTTCTGGTGATCTGTTGCTTGTTCATGTTTCACCGAGTGTCGTCGGAATTGACGCATGGTTACGCTGGAAATTCCAACGGTGAAAACACGACATGGAACAGTCTGGAATTAAGTCCCAGACACAGGATCAAGGACTCCAGTTTCCTGCTGGACAGATATCCTATAAGAGAGTTGCCATCTGATCCCTTGAACTGCAGAAGACCTGCAAAATGTGTGGAATTAGAGAAGAACACATGTATGGGTACAAGATTACCATATACCAGAACCACTTTGGAATTGATACCCGAGGACATGACCCAGGATATGATAGAGGTATATAAAAGTAATTTATTAAATTTAAATATATATTGTTTAAGTATATTAAACATAAACATTAAATTCATATTTCTTGTACTTTTCCTTTGGCCAGATTAGGGAATAAACTTATACAAGTGCAAAGGTGGCTTTTTCTTGGGTACCCATATACCTGTGGGGCTCAGGTATACAGGGTCCCTATTTAAAGTCACCTCAGGTATATCTGGTTCTTTCATTCATGCAATTTCTATGTCCATGTGATTTATAGTTATTCTGTTCTGTAATGTTTCCTAAAGCAAATTCTGACAGTTACTTATAATTTATTGATGAAATTTCTTGCGATCTGTAGTTAACAATACTAGTAGTTAATAATTACTATAATATTACATTATTTAGATTTGTTTGGAATACTTTTTATCTAGTAATTTTATTTCACAGGAAAGATTGCAAGTGTTACAAGCATTAAGGCATATACCAAAGTGTTGGGCAGTTGTTCAGCCTCTGTTGTGCTCAATATTTATGCCAAAATGTACCAATGATACGGTAGACTTGCCCTCTCAAGAGATGTGCAAGATAGTTTCTGGTCCCTGCAGAATTGTATTTAACCAAACAATCTGGCCAAGTTTCATCAAATGTGATAACACAGAACTGTTCCCAAGATTATGCAAAAATGATATTAGAGAGCTAAAGTTTAACATTTCGGGCAAATGTTTGAAGCCTCTGGTCCCGACTGATAATGCACTCGCCATTTTTGAAGGAGTTGAAAGTTGTGGAACACAATGTAATGACCCCTTGTTTACACCCGATGAGCACAAGCAGATACATTCTTTCATTGCTTGGGCTGCAGGGATATGTGGTTCTTTCAACCTGTTCACAGTTGTAAGTATGGCAAAAATAAAGGACTATTCTATGCATAATTCGGTCTCACATATATTCTGTATTATAGATAACGTTTTTGATTGATTGGAGGAGTGCAAACAAGTATCCTGCCTTAGTTATATTCTATATAAATTGTTGTTTTATGATATCCTGTGTTGGTTGGCTCGCTCAATTTATGAATGCGAGCAGAGAAGTGATAGTATGCCGGAAAGATGGAACATTGAGAATGAGTGAGCCCAGGTAAATATGCAATTGTAATTTTTTAAGATCGATAGAGTGAGTTTAAACTAAATTGTCAATATATTTTCAGTGGGGAAAACTTACTATGTGTTGTAGTATTTGTCTTGGTCTATTATTCTCTTATGGCAGCTATGGTATGGTTTGTGATTCTGACATATGCTTGGCACATGAGTTTCCAAGCACTAGGCAAAATTCAAGATAGGATCGACAAGAAGGGCGCATATTTTCATTTAATAGCTTGGTGTTTGCCACTCGTATTAACTGTAACTATCATGGCATTAGGAGAAATAGATGGAAACAGCGTAACTGGTATATGTTTCGTCGGTTACGCTAACCACACGATTAGAGCCTGGTTTCTACTTGGTCCTGTGCTAATAGTTTTATTAGCTGGAGGATATTTCTTATCGAGAGGTATATTCAAGTTTGTATTGATTTATATAAGCCTTCTAGTTTGTACAATCAAAATAATAAGATATATTGATTACATGCGTTCCTAAAGATTTTAATCTGTAAGTATTTTTCTAGTAAGTGCGCAAAATTTGCATCCTATTAATTCATCATGCACAGAAGTAATAGTGTAACATTTTCAGGACTGATTACTTTGATACGATTGAAGATAACCAGCCAAGAAATCATATCCGAAAGGGCAAGCGCTAAAATACGCGAGACCATCGTGCGTATGGGTCTGTTTTCAATTTTCACATTCGCTGCAGTCGTAGTAACATTTTATTGTCACATTTACGAGTTCCAACATTCGTGGCAGTGGCGTCAAAGCTTTAGAAACTATATGATGTAAGAGCAACATTCATGAAGTATGTTGATAACTACAAAAATCAATCACATCAACAATATATTCTTTCTGATTCACAGATGTGCAATAACGACGAAATACTTAGACATTTCTGAATGCAAAATGGAGATCCGTCCGAGTGCAGCTAAAATGCAGCTGCACTTACTCTTACCATTTTTCTCTGGTATTCTTATGTCTTCGTGGGTCTGGACGAGTTCAACCGTGGACACGTGGACCAGATTTCTCAGACGGTATAATTTCGCATTCGACATACATTTTTTGAAGTACTGTTTTGCATGTGCCAATGCTTCCTTTTTAGAACTTTCAATTGTGAGACTGAAGAGCCGATCAGACTGAAGAAACACAAGATAATCGCACAAGCCTTCGCGAAAAGGAAAACTTTCAACAATGCCGGTCGCTTGTCCATCAGCTTCCATAATACTCACGAGGACCCGGTCGGCCTGAATTTCGATCTGAACTCCGTAGCTTCTCAAGACTTTAGCTCGACATGGGCTGCTGCTTTACCGAAATTAGTTACACGTAGATGCGCCCTAGTCGATGGAAAAGGCTCGGTGTCCAGTAATCGCAGGAACTCTGTAGATTCTGAGATCAGTTTCAGCGTACGCCGCGTCTCTGTGGAATCTAGAAGAAATTCCTTGGATTCGCAGATATCCGTGCAAATAGCAGAACTGAAGACAACGCGCAAGGTTGCTAGTACTTCTCGAGGACGACGAGGGAAGCGCCGCCGAGACTTCAGGAAATCGAGATCTGGCAAAGTGGGCCCACTGTTTAGAAGAGGGAGTACCACGTCGCAAGAGAGTCAACTTGGCGCGCAAATATTGTCAGCTTTGACTATAGGCGGTGACTCGAGAGTACCTGCGATTCAAGTGCCAAACATGAAGAGACGTTCGGCGATAACCGGCCTGGATGAAAGGGCGCTGAACCCTAAACTATTCGACGGAAAGAACGTGAACACGCTGCTGCCATTCTTATTCCCAGGACATAGCAACAGCGAAGAGATCAGCAGCGAGAAGCAACATCAAGGTGTCATAGGAAAGGACATGGACATCGAAGGAGGCAACATTGAGAAAGATGATCAGGAAGATCAAGATAGCGAGACTGACGATAGTCAGGCGGAAGAGGAGACGAAGATGTTGGAGCCCGAGGAGCCACACGAACGTAGCAAAAGTAAAACTAGCAATAAAAGTTCAAAGAGCTACGAAAGTATTAGAAGAAGCAGGGAAGGTCGCAGGAGTAAATATTTTCTTCAAGATGAGACCATTTTGAAACACCTGTTTCAAGAATCCAATGACATTAAATTGAAGAATGAAAGTGATATAATAGAGGCGTATAAGAAGGCAGGAATGGGAAACCTGGCATCCAGCTTAAACTCATGTTGTCCCGAGTTGACAAGACTCAAGCCGGATGTTCAGACTGCCAATGCCCGGGAAATGGCAACGCAAACGTCGCTTCCGTTAGATATCTTAGAAATGGAGGAGCTGAAACAAAGCATAGACGAGATCATTAACAGTCGGCATTGCAGCTCAAAGGGAACGCAGATCTCACCGCAATTAGGAAAGAGCAAAAACATTGCTGTATAACCGACTTGTTTGATGTAGTTTAAGGAAGTGACTGCAACTAAGTGGTTGTATAAACTGTTCCTCTATTCGATTAGTAGACTTCTCTGTTAACATTTTTTTTTACTTATTTTTACCTGTGGTTACAATGTTTCCTGGAAAACAAATCGAAGTTGTACGATAATTTCAATCAGTGCCAAAATCTCATGATATTCATAGTATTAATTGTTGTTCGCGACTGTATATTTAAAAGTGCAATAGGTATAACTTCACTGTGTAAATAACTCCGACGCAATGGCACATTATTGTTACTTTTATACGTTTTATTACCGACAAATAAGATCTCGACCTAGTAATAAAATAATGCAGAACTTACGACACCGGAAGTATAACGTATCACAACTTTCTTTTCGTTTTTTTTTTTTTACACTGAACGATATCAATCTAGCTTTAATATTGCTCTGTACATTACAGTATTTTACAATGTGTACATCCTACAGTACTTAGATTATATACAAATATTTTTTACGAACATTCCGATTTTTCTGTTATTACACCGACCATCTTTTTATTTCAATAATTTATGAAATACATCCTGTGAATTGTACTAGATACGTTCATTAATTCTAGAAAATGGCAACTTTATAAATCTTAAAAGGTAACTCGTAACAGTTCTCTGAATGTTATCTACATATAAATCATTTTAGTATACACTGTTCATCATTGATCTATAAACTTCAAAAATGTGTTCTGACCATCTACTCTCACTTGCAATACCTTTATAAAAACGTTTGAAGCGTACTATGCTCATAGCGTGGCATGAAACGTAATCGGTGATTATTTTCGTAGAAATATTTTAAACCCAAGTTGGAGGATTTATTCCAAGACACCTTTTTCGAGAAAAGTTAAATTAAAAATTTAAAACTAAAACATTTTTTTTTCACACTACACATTAAAAATGGTTGCCAGGAGAAACTCTCCAACTTCGTGTAACAATATTTTCCAGTATCCTATTATTATTTTAAGAGATCTCAGTCGTCACGCTATACGTGCCCAACCCTGTTTAATTATAGAAAAGGTCTCTACCCGTTATCGATAATTGATATTCAAGGAAACTATCTCTGCTCTGCCCTAAATTATCCGTGGAAACTGCATACCAACTCGTATCATATGTGGAAAATAATGTCATGCAGTCGTCGCCAGAGTTACAAACGCCTATCGAAAATAACAATTTTTATTCAACTTCGTCTAGAGATAACAAAAAGTATTAACAAACTCTTCGTCCGCTAAGTGTCTTATCCTTGTACACTATACAAAAACGAGGGGTGTAACGGTCGAATTTGATTCTGGCTTTCGTTTTAAAAGGAAGTCTGTCCTCTCCGCACGAGACCGTTGTGGCGTCAATCCCGGAACCTATTCATTTCTCTGTCTGCGAAACGCCGGTCCTCTTGACATCGATCCTCTCACCCTCACCAATCTGGTCGGTCACTTTCGGCTACGTATTTTTTTCCTAAACTCGGTACAAATAGATCCCGGTTTTAATCCCATAGAGAGAAAAATTGCATGCAGAGAATGGTGTCTGTATAATATATGCTTCTCCAAATACGCGGAACACATATGTATAAGTCACACACGTAAATACAGTTCGTTGTTTCTCTGTACCATATGTTCTTCCATTCACGTTTTCCATTCAGTTCTTTCCATGTTTTATTGTCATGATCACGAAGGTCGTCGACCGTACAAAAAATGTAGCCGTCATTAGTGTCGTAACGTACGTATATTTACGCTACAGCCCCTAATTATTAGAACATCGAGTCAGCTTGAGAGCCGTTGCGGGGGCTGGTAATATTTGTTAACATTCTTATAATAATTTCTCGAGTTCTAACGCTCAGGGACGGCAGTGTACGTTCGTGTGACATGTTCTCAATGTTCGCAGTTTATTTACACCGGAACGAATATCAGGCACTGTACAGCGTGTGTAGCGTGTCGAGTTACAATAATTAGTTTTGCCCCTTTGCAGCGCGCGTATGAGACACAAACCACATGAGATCATAACATACATGCTTCAGCAACGCAACCCTCGGCGAGCAATTTTACCAAAAGACCGCATAATTTTCATTCTTTCCTTTGAGCGTATTTCGTTTCCGCTTCCTGTCCTTTGTGTTTATGTTTGTTTCTCTTTAAAAAAGTCACGCGCTGTTTCCGCGATGGCATGCACAATGTACGAGTATATTATTGGTATCAAATGACTGATCCGGACAGCGCGCAGGGTATGGGGTGTAGAGAATGTTTTGTCTGGATTTGCTTTATTCACCACCACCTCGGAGAAGATCGGACATGACCGAAGGCAGTAACTAACCACCGGGCGAGGCTACTTGCTCTTGGCATGAGACTTTTGTTGTTTATTGTGTTCGTTACCCCAAACGAAGTTGTCCAACGCCTCCCCGAGGATATACAACATCCCGCTAAACACCACCATCGACACCAAAAACAGCACCCTCACTGGAACCGACATCAATGGCAGCAGAGGATACACCCAGACGCCGCTCTTGTAATGGATCACGTGAACCCTGAAATTTTCATAAATCAGAATCGAATCTACTCTTGCTGGAGGATCGAATACTGCAATGACGTCTTCATACCAAAGTAAATACAAAGAGCCGAAGATCGAAACGGTACTGAGTCCGAAAAGTCGTCGCGGATATTGTTTCGGCGACAGTATCATCTCTATCAACGTCGAGACCAACACCATCGTGTGCATCAAATGGTTCAACCACCATGGGAAATACGGATCAACGGCCTTCGGGAACACTAATTCACGGTCTATAGACATCAGACCCCAAAATGTTAGCGACACGAACTGCAACGTAAACGAAATGAAGTAGTTGTAAAATTGCACAGCAAAACAAACAATCGCGAGATTGAATGGAATACTCGTTGAACAGAATAATTACCATTGCTATTGGGAAGGCTAACGATGCATATAGAAAGTCCTTGAATTTACGAATCAAGGGCGGTTTTTTAGGATTGACGGCATTCGTGCCGAACCAGTCGTTCAGCATGCAGACAAAGAAAAACAACGCTTGGAGGATCTGAAACAGGCGCATTGATGATAGACATAAAAACATGTCATCGTGTTTTTACAAGTCGTTAGCAAAACATATTATACGGAAACAATTATCTGTTCTATAGCATGTGATTATCTTTGGCCGACCATTACTTGCATTATCCTGCGAAGAATTTTTATGCCGGCATCGTAGTGATTCGAATATGGTTGTCATAAGAATTGAGACGAAGGACGTATTTGATCTTCTTATTTTAAATGCAAATTAGAAGGATGTTAATTATGCGCGCATACGAGTCAACAGTCAGTAGGAAACCGTGCGTCAAATTTATGGGAACATCACAATTTATACAATGAAATGTTCACTTGCGCATGTCACGGCACGCGCTATAATCTAGGGACGACATTGAGTGGCGCTCAAACAATTGAAGTGATCACTCTTCTTCGAATTATGTGTACAGCTCTCTCGCAACGTGAAGCGATCATTTTCTGATACGAATGTTCATTCGACTGCATCAAGCAATTTTTCCATTTATTGCGGTAGGAATATTAGATCGCCGATTCTCCGCGGGCTGTCTCGTAACTTCAGAAGCCAATTAGCTAATTCGAGTGTGCACAAGAAAATGAGAGGCGTTGATTTATGCGGCTCAGGTTTCAATGAAAGTTACTCGAACGCTGTACATCTTCGATTCAAGGACGAAACGGTAACGTGCACACAGTCTTCATTATTTCTTTACGTTTAATTAATTTCTGAGATTGTACATTTACTCGGGTCCCCTGAAACACAACTGATATTCATCACGGCTATATCTAATTGTCCCCAATTTTTCCAATCCTGTGTACGATAATATGGTGTTTTTGTGATTGTTACTTATCGTTACATAACGCTGCGATATAAAGCTTAATAACATCATTCTGCGTTTATTTTATATCGATTATTACGTATCTGTTTCACGTATGAAAAATAACAGTTATATCAAAAATTTTGATTGGAAAAAAATCACATTTTATTCACATAAACGATCATCATTAAATTTTGAAGAAAACTTAAAGATATGTGTTGCGATTGCTAATTAATGGCTATAAATATATAGGCTATAATGGCTATAAATGATTAGATGTTTTTGGTTACCAATAACCATTATAAATGGCGGATATAGTTTTTGGCCACAAACATCCATTACAGATAACAATTGTTTTTTGTTACAAATAATAATTATCGATGACAAGAATATTAATTGGTTACAGATAACCATTGAAATTGACGTAAACGTTATTGCTTATGACTAACTATTACGAATAACCAGAATTATACTATATTCTGTATGAATGATCATTATCGACAACCAAAATAAAATTCTGATCGTCGATAATGATAATTTGTAACGAATACATAATTCTGGTTACGTATAATGAATATCAATAAGCAAAAACTGTTTTCGTCAATTGTAATGATTATCTATAACGAATCATCATTTACGTTTTCGATCATTGTTATTTGTAACCAAAAGCAATCATCAAGATCATTTTAATGGTTAATTACGATCTCTGATTGATCGATTTACTTGTTTGATAATAATTGAAAAAGTAATGTGATTCACCAGTACCTCGAAAAGTTAGTATCCTTTGAATAGGTAAGATTCTACAAAATTTGTACGTTTTTCATTGTACGTTATAATACTAACCGCGCCCCAGAATGTTAGGAACTTCCATTTCCCGGCATAGCCGCTGAACATTTTGGAAACCTCTACGGGCACGTGCAGCTCGAAGAAACCGTAATACACCGCGAAACTGAATTGCACAGTCGAGATCGTGTGGAACACGATCAGTAGGCCTTCCCGCATCATCTTACAGGTGTCTGTTATCCGTGGTCTGAAAATGGTTCAACCAGCTCCCATAACAATCGTTGCGCCAATATACGATCGAGTGTCCCGTGCAAAAATCAGAATATCGAATGTCAAATAAAGAAAACGACACGTAGAAATAGATTATAGATTAAATTCCGACTATTTTCATCCGAAATGTTATTTTGATAGATGTTTCTAACGCAGTTCGTTATCCTGTCGTCGTCTCTTCCCTCCTAACCCGACAATGAGAAAAAAAAATCGTTGACCGGTTTTTATTCGGTGACTGCAGATTCTTTTTTTTTCGTTCTCTTTTTCCGAATCTCTCGCTTTCATGACAGTGGAACGTAACTTTCTTCGCGTCGATGTAACGACCAACCGTGAATTCGAAAATCAACTTTTAAATTTAGAATCGTTGTCGCACGCGACCAAACGCACTAGCACACTAAAAATAGTCCGATTAGCCGCGCGTTCATTCAACTTTACTCACAATTGTAGATTACATTTATATTTTTTTTTAGTAATTTTTCTGTCTATCGTCTTGATGAGACTGGCGGGTCACTTGATACAGTAACCCAGAATTGTTTATTACCTTTTGATATACTATGTCGTAACTATATTCGTGAATTATGAGACAAATTGTGTATAAAAGAGAATAAATATATATGTAATAATTATAATGTAACTATATTCAATTAGATATAAATTATTATAAAAATATATGCATATCTAATGTACACGTACATATTTTTCAAAATGACCGTTGGGCATTTTGTATTAAATAAACATATTATGCGAATACATAATTATAAAGCTGTAATTATTGAAAAAAAATTGTTTTAATGTACGTAACAAATTAGTCGTAAATTACGTAAATAGCGCGTAACAGCTTAGACAAGTGCTATGTTATGTACATACTGCAAATTCATACGTGTTTGCCAGTTGTAAACAAAGGTGTCTGGATCGTATCCGCGAGTATTATTAAAATTCTCAATAAATGTTATTTTATATATACTTTCGATTCTTTGAACGCAGGAAATTCCATTGTCTTTATTCAAGATATTTACGAATAAATTGGCGAATAAATTTACGACATTGGCGAATAAATAATAGCGCGAAGTCACGCGTTATTCAAATATGCGACTCACACCGAAAACATCAAACAGTTAAAAAAACTCCCTCTCAAATAGAGAGATTACATGATCTTAAGTCTTAAGTCTCAAGTTAATAACAGAACACGCTCAAAGTTCACGTTTCACCGACAACCAACACCATTTGTCCTAATAAATCCGTTATCTGATTTTTCATTGATATGCGACCGTTCCACATAAACTCTAGCAATATCTGTATATTATATCTTGGCTGAAAATATTCCCCGATTCGGATTGTTCATTGAGAAAGCATATTCCAGAAAAAATTAAGAAATCTCTGAAAACGAGAGATGCAGTTTCGCGGCACTGTCTTGTTTACAAAGAAAGAACTTTTTGATAGACAGGCGGCAATATCTTAATCATCGGTTTTATCTATCATTCGTAGATAGATAAAATCTACGAATACTAGATTCACTAGAATCCCTATCATTCGTTAGTACACTATATCCACGGATCGAGATACCTTCGTATGAATGGTAACGGAAAAAATTTTATCCCGCGGTTTTGTGACTTTTATTGGATTTGCTGAGGGTTC
The DNA here is from genome assembly GCF_051020955.1 of Megalopta genalis. Taxonomy (NCBI): domain Eukaryota; kingdom Metazoa; phylum Arthropoda; class Insecta; order Hymenoptera; family Halictidae; genus Megalopta; species Megalopta genalis. Next base: position 24,518,715 of record NC_135013.1, on the reverse strand, counting down.
AACCGATTTATCGATGACACTCCGGCTTTTTTTCGGTCACATCTACAGCCTACGACAGAACGATATCGACCGCGACGATGGTCCGCGACTTACTGACGGATCAGCGAAAATACAGCCGGGAGAAAGAGAGAAATAGCCCGGCATGTGCGTGAAGCATGCAAACCGGAAGGGGCCAGAGGAGGCCGACGATACTGCATACGACAGAGAGACAAAGATAACGAGACATTCTATGGGAGGAGGCAAAAATGTGTATACTGAACGGGAGAAGAATTAGTAGTGTGTACGTCCGTGTAAGACCGCGTGACATCATTGCCGCTATGTATTTGTTACCAGCGCAGCGGGGCCACTGGAGCACCAGAGATTTCAATACAATCGGAAAAGTACAACGCCGACGCCTTTAGTTTACTGCTACGCTGCGAGCACGATATTATTTCAAATAGTAAACTGTTATAGTTTAAGCCTGCTTACGACATAGCTCGTTTACCGCGATAAGCTTTTGAACACTAATTTACTCGAAGGATACTGTAAACGATAGTATTGTTTTCCTTTAATTTATGTTTTAATTTAACACTAAACCTACCGCGGTCAAAGTGACCGCTTTCTTATTTTTCAATTCCGAAAAGTTCCGAGACTCTTTCGTGGAAAACGCTTGAATAAGTTATATCATTGGAGCAAGTTTTATAATAAAAACTTTACAAATTCTAAATAAATTCGGTCTTCTCGCTTTTGTGAAGCAGTACATGCCAGTTAGTATTACTGCTTGGTAGGTTTAGTGTTAAACACGAAAACCGTCTTCGCGGTAATAATAACTGGCGCCCACTTATTCATGAAAATGAGAAGATCGAATTTATTTATACGTGGTAAAGTTTTTATTTTAAAACTTGCTCCAATAATATAATTTGTTCAAGCGCGTTTTCCATAAAATGGTTTCTAAAATTTGTAGAACTGAAAAATAGGAGAACGGTCATTTTGACCGCGATAAGTTTAATGTTAACACGTTCCGTGCCGAGCTTTTTTTACTCGAATCTTCACACTTTGATATTTTACTAAAACTTGATGTATTACGTGCAATTATTAATTCTCGTACACATAACAACGTAACAAAAACTTATCAACGCCCATTCTTGCGGTGGAAATTGATTCTTCGGTTCTAAATTTCTTGTAAACAATTTGTTCAGTTCACTAAGTAAACATGCAAGCGTGTACCATCGATGGTACACGTGGCACGGAACGTGTTAAAGGTTTAAAATTCTGTTGCATCTCGTACATAATTAGTGTACTTATTATCGATGCCGAGTCGAAATACAAGTGCACTATTTTCCTGAACTGTGCAATATAGAATTTAAATTTAAATTTGTTTTACGATAGACACAATACCGACCAGACATACTGCACAGCGTGAAATTGACTTTTAAATTGCTTTGCTGCAATTATTGAATGTACGAGGCTGGACATTTCGGTTTTTCAAAGGGCGTTGACATCGGCAAGTAAATAAATAGGGTACATATATATATATAGTACGGCATGGAAATAGGACAGAACAAATGAAGGGACATTGGGGCGTATACGAAATGGATGAGGACCGGATCCAGAAAGAGAAAAAAATAGAGGCTGTGTTCCTCGATCTGCGCGAGCTTGGTGCGCGATGCATTGGTAATGGTTTTTAGATTTGTTATCGTATTTTAATTGAAAAAATGATTCTGGAAACCAGCGTGTCCTCTCGTCGTGACGTAAAATATTTGTTAACCCTTGAACCGGGTCTATTTTGACCCAGAGTAATAATTCATTCCGTCGCTCAGTCCCTGGAGACTGGCGAGTAACCGTGTAAATGGTTTCAAGTATCGTTCACTGTGTCGTTATTAGGAAAGTCCATGGTTACGTCTGATCGTCGCACTATTATATCGACAAGCTGCTCCCAACCGGTGCTTTCTAATTAAAATTTAAAAGTTTCGGTCCGTTTTACTTGAACAAGTTGTGCGTTTGCACAGTAAAAAAAAAGGAAGAGATCGAAGATTATAAGCAAACCGTTGCTGCAACACGTTACGTGATCTTCACTGTCCCCTATCACATAACACTTACACCATACAGTTCTTCGAACCAGTCGAAATAGGTATCCCTGACATTTACTTTCGAACTTAACCAATGTATTTTTTGCAATTACAGACACGAAAGATCGGACCTGGATAGCCGAAAATATTTGTTGTAGATCGTCGAGCAAAATTTTCCAGAAGGTTGTGAACATTATAACCGACCACATCGTTCTAACAGAATGGTCATCGACCTTGTTGGAAGTCTAAGCATGTATCTTCATTGAGTCACTTAAACCGTCGCTGTTTCTAAGTAAGCGCAAAAGTTACGGCTTAACTAGTTCTAATCTAACAGCTGTAGAGTGCAACGTGCTGTGTTCTCCACTAAAAAAGTAGACGTCCGTAATATGTGAATCGTTATGTAACGTCGACTGAGACTTATTAATAAATACATTGCAGAATACTTCCGTTCAATGAAAAAGCATTCGATCAGATTGCTCGTTTCTACAAACTCATTGGAATCGATTGAATCGACAGGTATGTATTGAGATCATCATTCCGATTCAAGTGAATCAAGAATGAGTAAGTATTACGCACCGATTGTTATTCAAACTATAAATAATGTAGTAAGTTGGATATCAAGGCACGCGTGTAAATAACACGTGCTTGTATTAATAACACTATGAAATCCGCTTGACGAGTCGGGTGTCTGTTTGGACATTCCACGTCGAACAAAAAAATAATAACGACCGATACACGAACTGACAAAATTAGTGCGATTATGGAACAAAAAGTTTTCGGGACATTTATCCGTTTAATTTTGAAGAAAATTCGACGTTCTAACATTTATATAATTCAAATCTTCACAGATCGCGCGCAACGAATTTCGTTGTCTTTTACGGCGCCATCTGTCGGAATTTTCTCAAAGGTGCAAACCACGGCGGAAAATACTTCAGCCTTGGTAACGAAATCTTAGCAAAAATACAACAAAGAAACGGTTAAAAAATAACTGACTGAAAATGCATGAGAAGGAACATTTTAAATTCGTATTCACATTTCACAAGCAACGTGTGCGACTGCGAGCCTGTCAATCCCTTTCACAATTTATAATCTATGTCATCAAGTTACGATGACAGATGCCGGCACAATAACACCAACAATAACAACAACAGATGTATTGTCGTAAAAATTCATCGTAGGATACTGTTTTTCTAGGAGACAATCGACACTTTCACTATAGAATCAAAACATCGTCGGATAGTCGACGCGTGTCATTTTGAAATTCTCGGAACCTCGGTCCGATCAATGTTAACCGTCAACGCAATTACATTTTGAAATTCGTGAAAGTGTGATACCTCGAGTATTACAGAAATGAACAATTAGCACTCACCACATTCCAGATGGTCATGTATTTCAACATCCCCGGGTCGAACTTTTTGAAGGCGGCCACCACAGACGGTATTCGCATGTAATGCCCTTTGTACACTGTGACCGCATACGTCAAGAACATTGACGTATGAAATATTTGGTTTATCGTGTACGCCATGTCACCGAACCGCTGGAAAACAGATAGGAATTTGTCAAACGGATGCGTCCATTTCAAAGCTGGCCGTCTTTTGCTGAGCTTGCCGCGACTGCTTCTGCAACCCCCCATGTTCTCGCCCCGGTTTTCGGCAATGATGACGTTGTAGGTTAGGTTCAACTGACAATCGGCAATCAATAGCCCGAATGGCTCCCTACCGTCCTACGCAACAATACTTTTCGGACTTTCTGTCAACGTTTCTACAGTACGTAAACTATCCGACCCTTGCGCCGAAAATTCTGAAGTAATTGACCATCCCTGTCGACTCTATACTTTAAATGCACAAACTGTGTTTCATTCGTAATTGCACACTTTCACCCTCATGCAAGATACAATACAGTCTCACAGGGAAATAAAAGGTATTACGGTATTTGAGCTTGAAAGTGTATGAATTTATATCCTGGAAAACGTATGAGGGTTGAGATCAGTGTCTAAGATGGTTTTATCAACGAAATTATTTAACAACTTGTGAACAGTGTCTTTGAATTTGATGATGTTGCTAAAGTGTTGAGCACTTTAACTACCGGAAGCGTGGTAATAGATTTTTCGATGACTGAGCTGTCTTCGAAAGAACCTTGTTCATTCTCTTTCCAATAATAATCTTGAACGAGGACACTAGATTATGTTATTTCAAATAATTGGCTTACGAGCTCAATTGATACTGCTATCTAATCTTTTATTAAACAATTTTGAATTATCTATCTTTGACTTATGACACTATTAAACAACTTCCGGCAGGTGAAAAGCGTAAGAACGTAGCAGGTTCTTTTCGAAATTATCTGCAGCCATTTTAATGTTATAACGATTAATCGAAAAGAAAATATTTTTAATGAATTCATTGAACCGATTTAAAAATTAATTGATTAAACATTTTTTATCGCAAAAATAAATACAATAATGAATAAAAGTATCTGATAAACATAACATTGATTATATATGTTGTGGTCTTTTAAATCAGAGCGACTTTGTCAACAACAAAAATTATTTTCGGCCACGTTGAACTTTGATCAGACGGTTTCTCAACAAAAATTTTATCACTATTGTTTTCGATGCAAGATGACAATTGGGCGCGAACGATAACAAGAAAAATCAGCAATGATTGCACGAACAACATTTTTTCTTTCATTCTACTGCCTATTCGGCCCACGTTTTCTTAGAAATACAAATGTCCTGGCGTTAGTTGGCGATAAATATACAAATTGATTCATTCAAGAGGTTTTATAATCAACGCGACAAAAATATAACTGGTACAAAAATATAACTAAGAATATCCTTTAATCTGCTTTGCAAATTAAAGGTTGCGTCATACACGTGGTAACATCTTTTTAAAGATTTATCGAGATTTATTGATTATCGGTTCTCAGGAATCAAGAAGGTTGCGAAGGAAAGTTATCGCAACAAATATTTACGTTATATTATCATAAAAACATATATATGCTCGTCACGCTTCGAGTTTATAGTAAATTTAATATGAATGTGTGTGGAATGCGAAGGTCCCGTTGATACCCTGACTTTATCTCTGTCGTGAAACACGACACGCGTGATTATTGCACTTATACGTATAATTCGGGTGACAAATTCGATCCTCGAACTCAAGTTTTTTCCAACGATTGTATCATTAACTGTTAAGTAGAGCTAATAAATATTGATTAAAAACGGCTGACCTATGTATTGCAATGGCCATAAGTCACGACCATACATTTTTTTTCCGAGAACAAAACTTCCGAGGGTAAATAATGCATTTAGCATCTTCCTAGTCCTATTAGATCAGGCGTGTAACGTGATTTGCTCAAAAGCGTTACCTCTGGAAGCAATATAGGACGCTGTCGCCGGTGCAATCAAGATGCATGAATTACTCCAATTAGTACACTGCGTAAACTTTTACTTCGTCGAAACTTGCAAGATTAAATGTACTTCTTTTTTTTCTAAAGAATCGAAGTTATTTTTACCAGTTTCTCGAAGGCGTCATTATTAACAGAATTCAAGACGATAAGCAGGAAACTTTCCTTGAATCGCCGAAATCGTCGCTCGTTTCAACCTAATAAAACGGCTCACCTATGCTAATCGAGTTCAACGTAACGTAACAATCGTCTACGTAACAACTAAGTCTTTTCCTCGATCTCAAGCCGTAGAATAATTACCGTGCAACTAATATTCTCGTGATCTCCAAGAAAACCAGAACCAATCGCTCGGAATTTTCAAACTGTAATAAACGTTTCGCGTCGATTCTTTTTTTAGCTGTCCGCTTCTTTACAATCCTACCACCTGGATAGTCGAGAAATCGAAACGGAACGAGATACGGATCGTGTAATAATCATCGATAGATAACTGAATATAGTTCCTTATCGTCTAACAATTGTCTTTGAACGGCGTCACTTCTATCTTATACGTCGAGGATCAAAGTTTCTACGCACATTGCCAGTTGATAGATCCACTTGTCCGCTGACGTAATTTAATGTCTTGAACGTAACGGTTTTTGCCACACTTACGTCTCTACAATGTACAAAATTCGATACATAAGACGCAGGCATTTGTTACGCTTTTGTTTATCAAGCTTTTAAATGTACTACCAGAAGCCGCAATCGGTAGTATCCGCAGTCTTCGCACATTTTTTCTTGCCAAAGAAAGAATCTAATTGGTAGCCTGCGTGTGTTTCGTTCACAAGGAAAATTACACAATTGTCACAAGCTTCGACCTGGATGCTTACCTAAGGAGACCTCGGACAACAATGGAGAATCCACAGCTTCTTCCGTCTGACAATAGTGTGCCGAGAACGTTGTGCACACACACTGACGATCCGATACACGTGAAACGACCGAAGATGCGTTGAAGATCCACGTCACTTCGGGTACTAACGTACACTTTAGCCTGGAGGCCAGTTGATGCACTGACCAGGCGATCGTGTCATGGCTGGTCTCGATGCGCAATCCAGGCCCCTGATTCGCCGTTATCCGACACTGGTCCCTTTCGCCACGAACTTTTGTAATCTGTTTGTGCCGTGGACATCCTGTTTCGCCACGATACTCTATCGAGATACCCGACAATAAACAGGGCTGTAGTACGGGATAACCTAGGCAACACTACGGACTCAAATTTTGGAAAGAAGATCGAATGGAGCCTTACCTGCAGGCCTCTAATAGGTTTCGGCACAATGCGTTGAGTCCTACTTTTACTTAGAGCGAGTAGTTGGGGCACACAGGTAATTTGGGTACAGGTAGTACTGCGTGAGTCGAAGTAGATTCTAAGTTCTCAGTGAGATTTTTACTTCAACAGTTTCATAATTTATTATTTCGTTTTAATATATTATTTAGCTCGTGAACATGATTAAGAGGCAAAATAAATCTTTATGTCAGTCTTGTTTAATGCCTAGCGAAAGATTCTTATGTAACTTGTTATGTTGATATCCTCATTTAATTATTTGCAGCATTATGTTGTGTCTGCTAGGATCATTCATGAAATTAATACACATATTTAAAATGACGATAAGATAATAAATCTGTGAAGTCATTATTCTAAGAAAAGAATGTTGCAAACGCTGTCCCGAATTCGCGATACTTGCTCAACTCAACAGTTTGATAATGCTATTTTGTATCTACTGCAAGACGGATGCAATTTGTGCGATAGAATTTATCTGCTAACCTTTGACAACGCGATGCTTATTATTTGGAACAATTGTAAATGTAAAAGAGACGGTATCTGGGGAAGATACTAAAAACATGGTTTTCTAAAATTGTAACAATAATCGGAAAAGACGTCATTTACAATAACGTAAATGTCTGTAAGTTAAAGCTACATCCTACAATGAGTAATGCACAATAGCGAATATTAAAGTATTGTCTTCTAATGCTTAAAAACAAATTTTCAAACGATCGTGTAATATCATTACTTTCTAAAAACTGTTTGTTTCATTTTTTATCTTTCTCTTCATATTTTTCTGACATTCAAGTAACCCCGACTAACCGAAGCCAAGCAAAGTTAAAGTCAACCAGGCTGAACGGATCGGGCCCAAACGCACCGGAACGGACCCGAATGGATCAAAACGGACACGGGAGAGCCCTGAGTGAACTGAAGTGAATCCGAGCGAGTCCGAGCGGATCAGAACTAACCGAAGCGAGTAGAATCGAGTTCGAGCAAATTGTAACAGGTCAAAGTGTGGAGAAAATAAAAATAATATTCATATTGCAGAAATTTGATCTCTGCTGTCCAGTTCGAATTTAGTTCCAAAACGCGCCGTTCTCACATCCTAGAGGTCGTTGATATCAGCGATTTTTTTCCACGTCGGTATTACAGATTCTTCGAACGATTAAAATTATTAAACAAGATCCTCCTACAATATTCTGTTCGTAATGGTATATTTTTATAATATTTTATAAAATACATTTTTAATATCCTATTGGACTATAGGTGTTTTATGTAAAACTGAAATTTGTTGGTATCATTTATAAGGAACAAGTGTCTAATTAAAATATATCTTTCTTTATTAATTTCAATAAATTGAAAATAATACATATTGATATTTTAAAATAATTTTTACCGATTTAAGTCTGCATATCAATTTTCCTTGAGCACTTTTACCCAGGAAGAAATAAATGTTCAAGTTAGTAAGCGCAGACTCCGTGAGAGGGTTCACGTCAATGTTGAATGGGTGACAGTTTCGAAAGGACAGTTTGGCGCCGAACGTTTTCTATGCGTGGTTTCCTAGGATTGCCTATTGCTTCAGGTCTAATTTTTCCGCGGAGTCGTGCGTCAGTGTCCGCGAATGAGCGACGAGAAATAGCTCCTTTTGGTTTTCATATTCGACGAAGACGCGGTCAAGTTTGATGCCTCGTATGCGGTTACGGTCATCCGATACGATCTACGCTGTTGATGTAGCATAAACAGGTAACTATGCACTGCCAGTATGTACACCGCACATCAGCCAGGGAACGTAACACCTTTTATTGTGATCGACTTTTCGTGGCTGCGGATAATCTCCTGAACCTTGAACGTTCGCCTAATTCTATTCGCATTTTACATAAAAAATCATGATAAACCTTAACTCGGTATCGATTCTTCACAGTGGTCACAACGTGTCTGTCCCAAATTCGCCCTCATGGTTGTCAAAAGGACCAAAATGTTGGCGCACGATTTGTCTTCGTCATTCTCGATAACCATGACTCGTTCAATTGCACCGTCTACTTAAGATTGGTTAATCATAGTGTCTTAATTAGCGAGTCCGAGTTACATGACCTGTAATAACGTCGTTCTCGCGACTTCTTCCGACCGTAATTATTCTTCAAGTCGAAGCAACTATCGCGCACTTTCCATTTCGTCTTTCTGTTTGCATTGTGTCCTGGTAATTTCAAGTCTCCATCAGGGTGGAAGGCAAATCGATCAATGCCCCCAAAATTATTACGCCGCTGTATTTTGTTGTCACGATTAACATGTATCTGTTTACGATATGCAGATGATGGTCGCTTCCACGGCCAGTAGTTTTATATTCGTTATCACGAATTTTATAGTGGACGACAAACATCATGTCAAGGATATTTCTAACGTTTGAAAAGTAGTTGATACGATCTTAATAGAATCGTACGTTAACCAATGTTCTCAAGGACAACGCGCTTTTACGGGTTACTTTACAACTCTCAAGCTTGTAGTCACGACGATAACGAAAATCATCGCAACGCGATCAAAACCTCGAGAAATGGGTTGCAGCCACCTTTTACGGCGCCGAAAGAAAACCGGTAACTTCTGTCTTTTTCTTCGCCGCTGGCTTCTACCGTTATGTTGCGTAATCTATGGCGGCGTTACCCGAACAGATCTGTTTTCGTCCTTCGACAGAAACAAACGTACCGCAAACAGAAAAGAAACGAATCGGTAACTTGTACGCGATGCAGTTTCAAAACCACGTGATATTTTACAAACTGCTGTGGCGGTTCTTGTAACCGGCGTACGAAATGTAAGGTTATCCAAGATCAACTGTCTCGTTCGAATTTGTACGTAATCGAATCTCCAACAGGAATATACGATAATCTCCTATGATTCATTCGTGGATCGACCGATGCTTTAAATCGGCTGTAAACGTAGTTTCTTGGTTACATCGAATAATGTATGTAGGTTACTTGAAACGTATGCACTCCGGCGCGAGTAACTATGGATTACGTCGCTTAATCTAAACCGCGATATCGTTACAACGAGTCCTTGACGGAATCGATCGACGACGGTAGAATTGGATGGTTTCGCGCCATAAAACAAGATTTCATTCCTAGAGCCTACACACAGTTGCGTATCAATCGACGAATTGTTCGATAGATTGTATAACGTGTAGTGTCTGACTTAACATGTATAGTTAACGATAATCAGCATAGACATCCTATCTAATGCCTAAGAACTTATGAAACAGAAACGGAAAAGCGAAGTCGCCGGGAGAATTCGGGACACCAAGATACGGCCCTGCCGGAATACATTAGTTTCCGTAAATATGTTGCAACAGCTGTCGATTATTAGCATTTTATTAATACACGTTACAATGCAGTTCGTCGCGGTCATGACAAAACTATCGGCAACAAAATTTCAATATCTTTTGGATTTCGATATCGTCGTGTTACGGTTCACCGCATCACAATCCTCTTTATTTTCGCTGTACGGTCAACACGAAAACGTGCTTCGCTACGTTGTGTTTGAAATAATTGCGTGACTCGACGATTCGCTTGCAAATCACGGACAATCCCGCGACACGTTTGCCGAAGAATTGGGAGTTGCACGCAAGGTGACCGACAATTTGCGCCGTAAAAAAATTGTCGGACTCGGCCGTTTCCCTAGGTGTAGCTGTGGTTCGACCGAACTGACAAAAAACCGGACGCAAGACATTTGCTAGATTGATTTTTCTGATAAGTCTCGACCGCAGGTGTGCGACGAAGATGATCGAAGCTAATCGCACAAGCCCCGTTTATACACATGCGAGCCCCTTAAACGCTGCTATTTGCCGAGCGTTCGCGTCAACTATTATTCCGACTTGTTTGAAGTTGCTGCGATCTGTATCGGAAGTAAAAACTGCTCGCTCGGTCGGTAAAACAGATCCTAGAGTTCACAATTTACAAGGAAGACGTTTACAATCATATTTTGGATTGACGGACCCCATGGTAACTCTTGAAGTATAATTTTTAAAAATCTCAATATATATTCCCATGTCATTGATTGCTACTGATTTATGTATAATGTTATCAAACGTCCTGTACGTGTTTACATAAGAGATCAGAATTACGGGAGGAGCATAAATCATTGCATTACGAAGCCATAATTTATTGAGGTGAATTATGTAAATCCGTAAAGTGTCTTGGTTCGACTTTTGTAAAATATGGTAGCTTCACTGACGGCAGCATGTTTCCCCGTAATCCGTAACCTAAAGGGAGTTAGATGACCTGCGCTATCGTGGAAACGTGTCCCAGACAATGGCACCGGTGTCTTTGTTGTATTCAGTGGAACAAGTGATGCAATTGAATTTTATGCACCTGCCAGCAACGCTACTAGCGGACGCTCGCATTTTTGGGGGGACAGGTTTATATGATAGCGTAACAAGAACGATCGGATGAGTCAGCCGCACCGGTAACCGGCTTCGTCTCTCCCCAGTTCGTCCTTCTCGCACGTTCACGGTGCCCCTTTTCTACCATCGTCGTCGTTGCCTTTCAGTCATACCACCTTCCTTTCGGTTCTTCGTCCTTCTTCAGTTTACTAACCTTTCTTCTTCTCCAGTTTTACGTCGACACAGGTTATCCGCTATCTTCGTTCCTCCCGCCGCCGATAGCAGTACGCTTATCCTTTTTCAACTCGCTGCTTCCTTTCTCGATCTTATTCAATCCTAAAGTAGCGATGGGTGCGTTTGTCTTCTGTCCCGCGAGTTTTTCCATTTACATTACAATGTCCTTCCGAGTAGAAACAGGTGATCGTAAATTTTAAAAATTCTGGCCGATGTGGAAAATATTATGCGCTGTTTTTAGTTCAGAGGTTGGTAGTTGTTAGCGTCGATTCCGAAAATTTCCGGCGGTTGGACGAATTCGGTGCATCTCGAGTCGATCGCTGCGCCGATCCTTTTCCTTGTCCAACCGAGAGCACGATCATCTCGCCTTGAGTCGGTCTCGCTCGCTCCTTTATTTCCCAATGCTCTAACACTTTCGAGCGAATCGCAACAGGCGACTTCATTGCGTGCCGTTCGCTCGTGACCGCTCGAGCAACGAGGTTCCTCCGCCGCGTTCTTCCTTTGTCTCCGTTGTTCTCGAATTCGGATAAGACGCGTCCGAACCGTTCACCGAAAAATGACCAATCAGTGACTTGACGATCATTCTGTAATCCTACACGGTTGAATTTTCGGGGAAACTCAGCGTGACAGTGTGCAACAACAGAGTGACACAGACGGAAACGGAACACCGAGGGAAAGCCGAGACAGAAAACATCGTTTATTAGCCATCAAAGAATCATTCGATGTAAGTTATAATTACAACGGCCTGACATTTATCGCGCGTTCGAACACACGCACGTTGTAAATGATTCTTCGTGAAATCGGCTAATTAGCAGAATACCGGATGAGTGTTCTGTAATGCGTGAACGTTAGTGGAAGCAAAATAGTGTTTCATTATCTACACCGATAACATTAATGACTTTTCCATAGTACTATTCAATAGTGCCGTCCTCAGAACGGTAATTAATAGTTCACAGCATCATCAATCCGTTGTCATATTCAATTACGAGTTACTCGGCGCCAAAGGCCAGTAATTTCGGTGTTCGTACTTACGATGCATACGAGCGACTCGCGGGCCACATTTGAACTTGAAACGCACGAAATTATCTCCTTTTCTCCCTTTCCGTTATTGGGCGCCTTAGCAACATGCATTCGATCGGACTTCGCGGAATTAGAGTTCGTTTAATTGAATGTATTTGACCCGTAATGGAAGCTCAGAACTCTCTGCGAATAATACAATATAATTCTCAGACAGATTCGTCATACGCCAACGAGTTCCCGGCGAAGTAAAAGTCCAGTAAAGCGGTTACGTTAGCGAGCCGAGCGAACGAGTCCGAGACGTTGCGACTGAGCGGTGTTTCACCCAGAAGTGACTCATTCGCTGTACAACAGTGTCTTGTTTGAAGTTTTACTAATGAATGTTGCCTTTCATTCGTTGTTTAACACACATGCGCTCGATAATAAGGCTGGCATTTCAGTTATTCGAACGATCGGCAAAAGGCACAATATCGACAAGATAATTACGGAATAAATAGTTTATTCGTTTAGAAAATTGACAGAATACCTATAGAAAACCGTAATTACGTTTTCACAGTTTATCTCGCAGAAAATCGAAAGGAACTCGTATTCGTTATGGAACGACCCAATAAGTATCAGAGTATAGGACACGGATAAAATTCAGTTTCAAGCAATGTTTAAGCAGTTTCGTTGATGGAGATTGGTCGTTAATTATTATTGCGAAAGAGAACATGTCGAAGTTAAACTTCGGTCGAATAGTTTCTTTATTTGCTCGGTGGGAGCGCCTATTTTTACTTTTCCACGTTTGCGACACGCCTCGTCATCTATTTGCAAATATTGGTTCGTTATCGATTCGAAAACGATCGATGGGATTGTTAATGCCGTTTTCACAAATTGTTGATCCTTGACCGTAATATGACTGTGTTCGCAATAACTGTCGATCCTATTCTGGACACTTGAATGTCATTAGTCCAGAGTGTTTATGGCGAGGCGGACAGTTATTATGACCGACCAGATACTTTAGCGCTGATCTCCAGAAAAACAGGGTGTAATGACCGTTCGTAAATTGTTACAGAGATCCGTGGCAAAACAAGGGACGGGTTAACGAGATGTCCGAGTACTGCGAGTACATGTGGGACCCCACAAGGGGTCACACGAGCGCCGCTCTGGCACGGAGCATTTACGAGGAGGAGGCCAGGTTCGACAAACGTGACAAGAAACTGGCCATTAAGACCGTCAGGGCGATCTTGCGAGAAATGCCGGATGTAGGTAAGACTGCAAAAACATCTCGCAGATCCCTCCTGGCCAATAACATTATCCAATCTTTTTATCTGGCCGTTCCGCCATTCGCAGCAACTGTTTATGACCGATATCTAATTACGCGTGTCTTCGAAACACTACCGACGGCGGACATCGTACATCCCGGTCCGTTAACCATGATAAAGCGCCGTCTTGTTTCGTGCAAGCAAATGAACCTAACGCGGCGCCGAAGGAGTGTCTGATTCGCTTTCATAGCGTCGATCCTCGAATTTCCGGCATAATATCCGTGTTCGAGCGGCTTCCTGCCGGTCATTTTTCACGCTAGGCATTACAATGACCTGTCCTTGCTCCTAGACATGAAGCAGTGCACGGACGAATATATTACGCGTTTCCTGCTGGCCCGGAAGTATCGGACGGAGCAGGCTGCTGCCCTGATAGCCGCTTATCAGGCGCAAGTAGCACATCGACAGGATATCTTCGGCAATCTAACGGCGAGGGACCCGGCTCTGCAACGGGCGCTGCGCGCTGGTATACCGGGCGTGCTTCCGGCCCGCGATAGGTACTGATATCCTCGATCGTTTAGATTCAACTTCGGTTTTTACACCGCTTAATTACCATTTTTCATATGTTTCAGGAAAGGCAGATGCGTGTTAGTGATTTTAGCCTCTCAGTGGGATCCCGTGTCGATTCCAGCACTGTCAGTGCAGAGAGCTCTCTTTCTGGTGCTTGAAATTCTGATTCAAGATCCTAGAAATCAGGTATTATTATTTTGGCACACACCCAGTTTCTCGTCGGTCGCATCACTTTGTAAAATACAAAGGATTTTTCGCCTATTCGTTGTTGTCTTAAATGCAGAAAATCCGCAGTTGATCCGATATTGTGCTGGTAATTCAACGCTGTAGTATAAAGGACAGTATAAAGGACAAAGATCTTCGACGTACCGACTAACGGCGCTCCAATTTCTTTTCCAGCAATCCGGTTTCGTCGCTGTGGTAGATTGGAGCGGATTCTCCTTGCGACAGGGCGGTGCCTTGGGCGCAGCGGCACTGCGGAACTTAATAGCCGCTCTTCGTGGTCGATTTCCGGCCAGATTCAAAGCTATTCACTTCCTGTCGGCGCCGCTCTACGTCCAGGCCACCTTGGCCCTCGTGAAACCCTTCTTGGATGAAAAAACCAGGAACAAGGTAGGGTCAACTTCTTGATCAATATTTCGCGTTCTTATTACATCGTTCATGTATTACTTTATCTATCGAATTCGTTTTATTTTTCTTCGAGCATTACTGGTCTCCTTTTAGCCTGATTTCTGCACTATTATCTCGGTCTAGTGCATGGTACAACCAATTCTCCATTCGATACTTTTGGACAATTAATAAATTAATTAATTTAATTTACTAATTTAATTAATTAAATTAATTTTATTTTTGGACAATTGATAAACCTTTTAAGAAATCAAAATTCAATTCTAAAGGATAAATATGGGGACACAGTGAGAAACAAATCGGGTTGCCATAGCTGAAAAACAAACACGGTTTTACAGATGCACATCTAGATAAAGTGGAGTTAAATATTGACTGGAAGATAATTGGAGGTTGCATAGCATAAATCCTGTTGCAAGATTGGTTCACTATAGTCTTGTTTTCTCGTTGTAAGAGACTAAACGCGACTTCTCGGCTTATGAATTTTTGTACGAATGATTCCGACAGATCTATCTCCATGGGAACAATTTGAGTACGCTGCACGAGCACCTTCCTACTGACATTCTGCCAGCAGAATTGGGTGGCACGGGGCCAGCATTCAATCCAGGACTATGGGCAGACCCAGTCATCCATTCAGCAATGAAGGACGATGATCTGACTACCATAAAAAAGGAGAAAGAGCAGGCTGAGAATGGAGATGGTAGAATGTGTGATAAAAAGTTGGTGGAATCTAGAAATGAAGAGAACCATAGGAAGAACGAGGCGAGCAGCATAGAATCTAGTAATGGTGTGAACAGAGAAAATGGAAGGCGATTTTTTAATCCTTTTGGAAGTTCCATGAAGAATCAGTCCGTTAAAAAGCCCGGGGCTAACGTAGAATTGAATTTAATTAACCATAGTAACTCAGAAGAGATGGAAGAAGGTAGAAGGGGAAGTAGAACGATAAGGAAAGATGAGGATCCCTACTGTCAGACTAGAGATAGAATGTTAAACAATGGAAATAGTGATTACTTCAGTAATAAAAAGGAGTTGTACAATGACGCGCAGGATAATCTACTAACGTATCGACCGGAGACGAATTCTAATGACTATGAGACTTCGAATAGGATAGATAGCGATGACAGTAAAGAAAATTCATTGGATAATAGATCAGAAAATGCTCTTATTGATACTAGGGGCGAGGTACCTTCTGAAGAAACGAATCTCATAACGTAATCCTGTGGACGCATTAGTTTCTAAAGTGTGAATTCATTGAGTACTTAAGCAGAACTTTTATACGATATATTAGCTCGATATACGATGACCAGAGTAATGAAACTTCCCATAGATTTTTGATGAAACGAACAAGATAATATAGCTGTAGAATTTTTTGATAGACTTTAAGAAGTACCTTGTGATATGGTAAACGTTATTTTTAATGTATTTAAATATTCATGAGGCTTTTATATTCCTCTCATATATAAAATATTCTCTTATTGGTATCGACGTATTAGAATACGTAAAGTAATCAATTTCTTCAATTTTATTGTTTTTAAAATTGATTTGATCATTAAAGATTTGTCTACATACTAGAGTCGTGAATGTGAATAAGAATATCATTTTTACAGATTTGTACTTACATTTTTTAAAACGAGTTTCCGCGACAAACAATTTTTATAATAGTATTGTATATATGTATTAAATTATTTATTCATCTCAACTGTATCATGAAATTAAGGATCTCTTATTATATATATACATATTTTTTAAGATCGATAGGAAACGTATCCTCAACGGAAAATGTATTTTACTTATTAAGAATCTCTCTATGAATTGTCTCTCGTTTTGTGACAATATCAAGAAAACTTCAAGGAACACAAAAAGTGTTATGTATATTGATAAAAAGTGTAAAGTATTAATTGCAGCGAAATATTTTGTTACATTTATGTTAGTATAAAGCAGTACTCCTTCCATGCGCCCTTTCGTCGAAGCGGGCAGCAGCGATACGATAATAAATTTCTCCATCATTCCTGTCGTGTTGCGCGGCGGTAGGTACACGATTTTCCTCCGGTGTACAGAGCACTGGTATAAGACACGCATTATTATACGTGGAACTAACTAAATTCTACGTCGAGAATTACACTTTTATTAAAATGAAAAATCATGATAGAATAATGGAATAAAAATTTATTATTTTAATACATAAAATATATATGTATATGATTTTAACAGCAATACACATTATAAACATAGAATCTTTTTATAATACCTTTCATTGCTGAAAATACCGTACTACTTACAATACTTTTTCTATTCCTCATCTTGTCCGCACTTTCATACATACATACATGCACCCCCCTTCCTCCACCCTCAATATATTACTTTTCCATGCCTTCTGTTTAAAATCGTATGAAAATAGAAAATCCTACGTAGAGATCTATGATGAGGTATATAAAAAACGGTAGTCAAATGTAATGCAACAGTTTGCTTATGTACAAATGTTATTATACATATATCCTGTGGACACTGATCTTTAATTACAAAAAAAATCGTTCGACATAAATTTATAAATATAAATATGTATATGCAGTTACGAAAATTATGTACGTTCTCTTTATTCGAAATCTAATTTCGAAACGTACAATTCAGTTTGATTATAATACCGCGCTTGACGAAATGCAATGTTAGTCGATTATAGAACCGACAGTGACTTCTATATTTCTTATATTATTAATAACGGGGAAACGACAGTATTGGTGCAGTCAGTATGTGAAAATAAATGTTTTTTTCATGGTAATGTTTATATCCGAATATACAATTCAGAAACGTTATTGTAAACGGTATTTAAACATTCATATTAATACAGAAACAACTATGACTGATTTTTATATTCACAGTCATAATGTACTTCCCTCCCTCTCGTTGTGTATTCATAAATATATTCAACAAAAGTCATTCAGAAGCAGACATTATACTTTTTCAATACCAGAGTTTGTACTGTACTGTTACGAAATTACAAGAGTAGAAATTTCTTGTACCGAAAGATAGCGATGACTGAGTTGTGGTTTCGCGCTCGCATTATTGTCTAGTAGACAGAAAGTTTAAGCTAGGATTGCCGGCGAAACCCATCCTCCGAAACGTCGCTCCAATACTTCTGCCACTGCTATTGTTAAACGATCTTGATACAAACCACCGATGACCTATTGGAGATGAAATTATTGCATTAAAAATTCTGCAGACTTTTATGTTGCATTTAGCGCAATTGAAATATTATTTCAGTTATTGAAATGAGTCGAATGTTGTGATGAGAATTGTTGAACAAGTAAAATGAAACCACAGTGACTGTATATGTGGCAGCACATACCTGAATGCCAATAGGAAGCCCTTGCGCGTTTAATCCTAACGGGCAAGTAGTGGCGGGCAAGCCTAGTACATTAAAAATCGCAGTGTATGAAAAATTGAATGGCTTAATGAGCGGTTCATGGTGCATCGGTGCAGCAGTTGGATGTGTCGGATACAAAAATATACCGTCCTCTCCCAAAATGTCCTATAATAAATGTTGATGATTAAACATGTGATAGCATCAGCGGCAAGAAAAGAAGAAAATCCGAATGTTTTGTAAAGAAACTGGAAACATGCTTCCTAACAAGTTAAATGACTGCTTTTCTCATATCGGCTACATCGGGTTCGTAAAAGACGCTATAGCGGATAGAAGAATCGCATTCTGCATGCAAGAGGAAAATTCTCTGCTACTAACTAGGAGAACACATTATACCATGGAAGACTAGCAGCGGTCAGACCAGAGAAAGAAATCACGTCCTTTAACAAAGGGTATAATAACCCGTAATTCGATTGTAAGAATGAATCATTACTCTTGATATCTTGCGCGATATTTTGTAAAGCAAGGCGAAGAAGAGGGGGGCCAATTCCAATCCTAATTGCATTATGAGCACTTATGAATTGGAGGTATTACAAAATTCTATGTAGAAAGGCAAGAATTCATTGACATATACTATAGAACGCTTGACATCAAACGTGGTATCGTACCTGAAATTCCTGACTGAGTTCCTTACTTTCTTGGATCAGTTGAGTATGTTTCTTGCTCCCATATTTCACAGCGAACCTTTCGAACATGGCAGTGAAAAGTGCTATCAACGTATGATTGCTTATGAAGAGCATCCACTTCAATAACTCCCACCAAATGTTAATGTGACCTTTCCGATTGGTCAGTTCGTACAAGAAGTTTTTCTCGTCTTTGCAAGTCATGTTCGCCGTCCAAAGAGTGATGCTCTTCTTCATTTTCTTAATATCGACCTTGGTGGCATTAACCTTATGTGCCATTTTGAGATAACGGATCACATCCTTCATGGCCGTCTTTATCTCTGGGTCTACCGGTGACGTCAAGTACTGACCGCCATCCTCTTCCATATAATAGAACTAAATTGAAATATATATGTACATAATGTATTCTGAACAATTATTGACAAAAAATGTTATTTTGCATTCATACCTTAATTTTCGAAATGTCTACATTTTCATTTAAACGTAAAAGGTATGCATTCTTGTTTGCAAGAACTTTTAAAGTAGGCTTCAAATCTTGAGCGTATCTACACATGGGACCAATGGCGAGCAATTGTGCTTGGTCCTCGCTGTGAGTGCTTGGATACTGACCATCGTTTGAAACAATGCCTTTCGAAGGTTTATGTCCGAAAATTCCGTTGAAAAAACTTGGCATGCGAATGGAACCTCCAATATCCGAACCGATTCCCAATGGCGAGCCAGCTGCCGCTTGTATGCAGCCCTCGCCTCCTGACGAGCCTCCAACAATGTGCCTGGTGTTGTACGGATTTTTTGTAGTACCATATAAACAGTTACTACTTTCCCACCACATCGCTAACTCTGAAATATTTGTTGTGGCAAGGGGGATTGCTCCTGCGGCTCTCATTAAATTTATTGCTTCCGCGTCACGTTCGGCAACTACGTGTTTACGAGCAACTAGACCAGCTGTTTGCTTCATGTTCGCTATTCCTATACAGTCCTGTAAACAATTTTTAGATTGTATTTATTGATGTAGACAGTGTATAGATGTAGTGCTTGCTGATGCAAATTTACCTTTGTTGTGAAAGGCACTCCAAAAAAGGGTTTCTCCTCAGCTAATACTTGCAGTGACGGAGCATTTTCAGATCTTAAGAGTTCATCACACTTTCGTGCATCTTCTAGAGCATCTTCAAAGCGATCCTCCACTACACAATTTAACACGGGTTGAATTTCCTTTATTCTATCTATATATGATTGTACTACACTCTCTGAAGTCAACTATAAAGACAAAATGGCACTTGTAATTAATTATTATGTATCATTTCACCTACAGAATATTACACAAAGCAACATGGTTTTAATATTTATTATTCCAAACCTATTCTTTTCTTAGATAGCATATAAATATTTAAATACTTTTTCTCACCTGTTTATTCCTAATTTTACATGCTAAGGCTGTTGCACTATTTAACAAAGTTAGGTCCTTTATAGGAGGCTGATGGTCAGCAGGACCTTTTATCAAGGCAATAAATTTAATTATGTGTCTGACTGTAAACTCGAGCAGTCGGTGGATCACATTCAATATCTGTCTGGATTGCATTTTTTTAGGATTTTTAGTTTTGCTAGACATCTATCTGAAATACAAACAAGTAGTCAATAATTAGTGATAGCTAAATTATCGGTATCGAAAATCGGTGAAACGCAAATTCGAGTGCAATGCATACTCCTTGACATAATTAAATACAATATTTATTTTTAATGTATTATTTACACCGTCGAAGAGCGAAAAGATTTTTTTTTTCATCACGTTCAAGCATGAGGAAAGCATAACAAAGTATTCACCGTTCCGTTCTTGTCCGCTTGCGTAAGCCGGGTAACGTTTATTTTCGAGAATTACGTTATTCTAACGATCACTTTTGAGCCGGTATTAAGTACACAAAGCGCATACGAAATACTGTATCATCCACAGGACGGATACGTGTAACCGTAGAACGTTGTGTTCTAAACAGTAATTTTCGTTAAGAAAATCTAATTGCAGAGACCGATATAATAATCTGAGCTCTTTGTATTATGAAAAACATTTTAATAGTCTAGAGTCCAGATGATGTGCAATTATTCTTCAACGAGGATTAAAGGTTGCGTATAACGCACTTTAAAGATAACTGCTCCGAACGCAATTGTGCTAATTCTATGCAAATAACAGTGTGAGATAGTCACAATGCGAAAGTAAGGAGGTACATATATACACGTTCCATCTAATATGAATCATCCAATCATCTTCTTCAGCACTGTTATTTGTTCTCATAACATCTAATAAACTAATATTTACTTAATTCGGACGACGTTAGCCGAAGGATACGTACAGAGGCTAACAAGAAAAACAATCATTTCCAGGTTCCGACGGTATGGAAACATTTATCCCTCAGCGTATACGAACATTTTCGTCATTATGTCGTTTAATAGCCGTTGAAAGAGGTCACCGTATCACGTAGCCCGTAGCCCGTGATGGCACGTAATTGAATGAAACATATTCTCGTAATTGAATACATACCTCGAGGAATTCTAATTGCTAGCAGTTGAATTCGTCGGATTCGGCCGATAAACAATGTCGCGATACACCGGAATAATATTTATCGGTTGTCTAGACTAGACCATCTGTACCCCCTTCGACCACGCAATCCGACTACATTGCTCATGCATTGCTCTGTCTGGCGGATTAATTGACGACCTTGAATCCGGAATGAATCGAGTTTAGTGTTTTTTATGGGGAGACACGCACCGGTGTTTATCGATTGACACATACTGTGAAGCCGTCGCTCGAATTTCGACGTAAATTCCACGCGCTGCTGGAGAAATAATTAAGTAATTGAAATAGCCACGCACGAAGGCTGTTTGAAACGCACACACCGCGTGAGTTTTAACCGCGATCGCTTGGCCGGAGGTCATTTGCGGCGCATTTTTAGTGAACGCAGCTGTGTGGAGGCCTCCGCGACAGGGCGAATGAAAACATAACTAAAAAAAATCAGTGTTTTCGTAAGCGAAACGCATCGTTTCTTGGTAAATATGCAGCTTAGAGGAGCCCCTTCCAACATCACCGTTCCAAACAACTTCTTCCTATACGTAATAGGTGTCCTCTTCTAGTTTTTGAAATCTTGTATCTAATAGGGAAATGTGGTTTCGCGGTGGCTCCCTTAAACCGCTTATTTTGCCTGTTTCAATTCAAACGAAGCGCCGCGATTCCATGTGAGTTTGACAATATTCATTCGACCGGAAGTCATTCGCGGCGCATTTCAGGCAAATGGTGTCACTTGTGTCGGGCCGTCGGGCGTTTTCCATCCGTCGGAAGGAAGCTAGCCGTGAAGTAACTAACGTAACACAAGAAGGTCAATGGGTTTGGTCGATAATCGGAAAAGATAAATTATCAAACGCGACCGAACAGGCCGTCGATTGATCTTACGATAGCGATCCAGGATCGCAACCGCTTAATCACATGTGCAAAGTACGTCTTGTATACCTGGACATATTCTACAGAAAAACTTGACCGTCAATAATAAATTATTCATCTGTGTTATTTGCTCTTATGCATGAGATTATAACTTTGTTGTACCTTGAGCTTGCATCTAAACGACGTGTTTATCGAAGCGCAAACGTCTCTAGAGTGTTGTAGGAATCTTCTGAGGCTAGTTAATCAATTTTAAACTCGTCTCTGAGGAATATTGAACCGGTACTACGTTGAAATGTACGTTGAATGTTGATCGAGTTCGACCGTCTGGTGTTTTTCGGCACGTTCGCTTACTTACGGCAGAATTTGATAGAAAAACTCGCAAGATCGACACGGGCGGATCTAATTAGTATCGTCCGTCACCTGGCCGATCCGAAAGTGTTCACCGGCAACGCGATGTTGTCGACTGATACTACTCTACTCGCGAGCTTTGCTATTTGCTTACACCTTTGCCGGCATCGACACACTGTACGGGATACGCGCAATCGCTATAGTTGCTCCGACGCCTGGAACTTACGACCTTTTATGCGCCGGGTAGATATGTATGTATTTGACGGGTTGGGGATAGGCAGTAAGATGGCGGCCAGGTAGTCACAAGAACAATACACTCTGGAATTTGATATTCAACTGGCTTCAATATCTATTATCAATTCATTAAGATTCAAGACCACGCAATAATGGCGATATTATTTATTAATTAGCCCTTTGATGTTTAACTCTCCGCTGTATCCGCAACGTACACAGAATGATTTCAATCATACAAAAGAAAGCTTAAGTTTATCAACTGTTGGTATCCATAAACGGTATCCACAAATGGTATCTTGAATTTATATTTAACATATAGGAACGAAGTAACATTTTACATTGCAAACATATGAGCAATGAATTTAAGTATCGTTGGGTTTTCAGTAACCGGCTAGTGAAGGTAGTTTTCAATCAGTTTCACGCGATAAGAACTTCGTGGTTCAGAAAATTGTCGAGAGACAATTGAACTAGAGTCATTGTTACCGCTTCTATTTACCAGGTTTGTTAAGCTCCATGTAATATATATATCTACTGTCCGTTTGAATTGTCGCGCTCGATTGACAGCTCCAATGGTCAACTTCACGCGATACTCGGCAGTATGCCTGACAGTTTTATCTTTCTAGCACATAGACAAGTACGGGCGACGAGAAGGTATAAAATATCATAGTTTTAGTTTTGGAAAAAAATCTCTTTTCAAATTTTTCCAAATAAAAGACGAATGTATTTCTTTTTCTAAAAATAATTTCACAAAATGTATTAATATAAAATGTATCAATATAATATAATTTTAAGAAAGAATAAGTGAAACTGTTCCCGACACTGTTCTTCGAATTTTTCATTTCAAATTACCGTTGTCGAGACGCGTCATTATATAGTCTACAAGGTATTAACAATCGCAGCTGCTAAATATCACGATCGTATGTCCGCAGTTCGAGTTACATACTAATATGACGAATAATTCGAATTACAGATGTTTGTATAACATAGCGCGTAACGTAACGCTGAATATTATTATCTTATACCGGTTTTCGAGTTACCGTGTTCCGACGGTGTTGGTTGTGCCGACACGAAAACCACTGGCACGAAAGAACTCCATCGGAAGTATTTCTTACCTGGTTTTCACGCGATCGTTTACCTTCCGGAGCAGTAACCGCTGGTAGAAAGCTTCAGCAACACATTTTCGTAATGATAATTTTGATAAAATCGTACACAAACAAAGATTGACTTCTCCACTGGAACTAGTGAAAGTTATCAACTTGAGGTTCGTCCAGTGACTGATTTTCGAAAGCAGCCCAGATGGCGTCCCGGTCAACTCGAGCCGGAGAGGGGGGCAAAGAGAGTAATGGCGTCAATGTGCTCGGATGCGCGCGCGAGTTTGTGTACGTGTGCGACAGGGTGAATGTCATTTTGTGAACCACTTGCTTCCTTATCACTCGACAAAGCACGTTCATTATCCTTGGTGATTTGAATATTGGCTGGTTCACGCGACGAGTTAACGGCGTAACGATATAGTGCTGAAAGAGACTGGCTCCTTGTGTTTTTTGACTTGAAATGCGGCTCAGGGTCGTCGTTCGCCATTTCGAGGTTAGGTCCGCTGCCGTGGCGGCTTTTTTGCGTTTCAGTGCATCGCTGCGCTAAACTCTGCGTAACCCCGATCGATTCGACACAGCCCTCCTTGTTAAGCGAGAAAATTTTGTGCATCGATACCGATCCACGCTGGTATGGATTTCCTGTAAATTTATTTACATACGTTGGTCGAATAGACAGCTATATCTGGGTGTCGCCGCAAACTAAGCGTTTCAATTCTATCTCATTATGTGCTCCCACTCGCGCCGCGCCACTTATTAGCCTTGTTTTCGTTAACACATTGACATAAGAATGAGTCACTTAACTGCATTCGCATTACCGTCAAGTAGCTTGTCTTCAGAGAGTATGGAGACATCTCATCGCTTCGCTTGTTTATTTATTCGTTTCTGTTGCCGGATGCGAAACAGATACTTTATTTCTTCAATCAGTTTTTTGGAGTACGTTTATAAGCAGTTTGAATATTTTTGTAAATTTTTGTCATATTTCTGTTCATGTACTTACCGAAAGAACCGAAAGATAAAAATTTTACGTAATAACTTTTGTATGACTTTGAATAAGAAAATCCGTCTTCATTCCAGCAAACAGAAAAATTTAAATTTCGCGCGTTTGCATATGTAGACATTCCAGATTTTTTGGAGTAAATTCGTATGCTTGAATTCTTTAATTTAAATGGCAAGAAAGGCACATCTTTGTATTGTTTCATTATTTAATATTAACGACAGTTTCTGTGATTGTTATTTCAGTGTCGTAACGACGTTTTACTGTTTTATTAATTTTTAAACGTAACCTCAAACGTAACGTTGTTTCGACGTTATCTCGGTCAATGTTACGTCACTTTTCCAGATGGTCAATTAATTCATTTTTGGAAAGATAACAAGTACCTAAATTTGTAC
The DNA here is from genome assembly GCF_051020955.1 of Megalopta genalis. Classification (NCBI taxonomy): domain Eukaryota; kingdom Metazoa; phylum Arthropoda; class Insecta; order Hymenoptera; family Halictidae; genus Megalopta; species Megalopta genalis. The sequence continues at coordinate 24,493,392 of NC_135013.1, read as the reverse complement.
AGTTTTCTTTTTAATGCTTAAATGATCGTGTCACATAACTCGATTGCCTAATTGTTTTCGTAAAACGACTTTAAAGATTATTTCATTGCATCTGTTACGAGTTTCGGAATATTTTTATTTTTGCAGATGCGGTGAATTTTTAACCTCGCTTCAACATTTATTATTCCTTCGTCTGCCCAGCATATTGAATAATACACGAGTATACTGGTTTATTGAACCAGTTTCATTTTTAAATGTATGAATTGTTTAGTTGCGATTCTCGAGGTAAACCGACTACGGTGATCAAAGCTATTTTGAATAAGAAATTACCCAATATTAATCCAGCCGTTTAATACCTTTCTTAAATCGCCTTTTATTACCCGAGAAATTCGAGTGAAAGCGAAGTCAATATTCACGGTGATCCTTTGCGTTTCTCTTCCTGCGTGTCGCAATAAATATTGTATAACCGAGCACATTTGTTGCACGTGTAACACGTATAACGTAATTCATACATCCCCATCTTAATTTCGCAACGATAACTCGGTCGAAAATTCTCTCGCTAGAAATAGAAAACTTCTCCCGATTCAAGTAATCGGAAACAACGTTACAAGCTGCATCGTGAAATTCTATTTTCGAATGCAGCTTGAAAACCTTTCGTCAAATACAACGGACGTCTCCTATCTTTCAGTCGGCAAACTTATACATGCTCAGCTGCCGTTTCAAGCCTACCGGAAGCGGCTTCAATAATTGAAACCTTGACCCAGCTATTCAGACCGTTCAAAGGTTCAGAAACGCGAGCAGACGAGTACAAAAGTTTTTCCGCTGTACCCTCAGATCCGAGCCGGCGCTATGGTATAGTGAATGCCGAGAGATTGAATCGTTAGCTGCCACTGGAAATCGTTGGAACCGAGGTCACCGGGCAAGATGAAGAAGAGTACGGAGACGGCCGGGTCGGAGGAGGGTGGAGCGCAGGACGACGCCAAAGATATACAAGAAAAGACGAAGAAGGTGGGCGCGAAGGGCAGCGGGGCGACCCGAGTGAAGCAGCTTCAGGAATCGAACAAGTCCACGAATCAACCGCAATCATCCGGTTCTGCTACCGGTGAGCCAATGTAATCCTCCATGTCGTTGAATGTAGTTTTTAATTGTTTGAATGTATCCTCGATTGTATTCCTGTTCATATATTGTTCACACTATTCACCAAAAATAGGACATGGCCTGAGAAGTCGACGAAGAATCCTGTGGCAAGAAGCTGTTCACCGTTTCCAGCGTACAAACAACGATTTTGCAAAGCTGAGGGAAACACTGTTTTTCAGTAACCAGTATTTAACTCCTAATGCAAATTTACACTTGCAACTGCTAATGAAAAAGCAATCGTTATGGAAGCCAGCAATGAGAAAGGATAAGAAACACTGTAGAATGCGAGAAAACGCCCAAGACGTTCGCCTAGGTATCTTCCAACTCGCAGGCCATGTCCCAAAGGCATCTCAAACATCAGAATCCTCATTACCAATTAACCAAAGATCTCTCATCACCGCCTCCTCTTCACGCACGTCGGTACGATTCACGCACAAACCTCTTTTCGTGGTGCACGAATTCAATGGACACCATCGGACCAGACCCCTGAATGGGTACCCATCATCGTCACACCCGGTTCGCATTATTGGGTCAGGATAGGGCAGGGCAGGGCCGATCGGCGAGTTCATTTTGTCCCCTGTCCTGTCCCGATAGTGAGAATTGGTCTTATTCGGCCCCGTTCTAAGAGAACAATGCAACGCGGGATTGGAGCCATAATTTTGCTACTAAGTGTCGGGAACTCCTCCCGATTTGCATTATTGGGTCAGGATAGGATATGGCAGGGCCGATCGGTGTCACCATTTCTGTCCCCTGTCCTGTCCCGATAGTGAGGATCGGTGCTTGATCGAGCTCTGCAACTGTAATTATAAGAACGGTGTACTAACGCACACTATCGTAGGCTTGACACGTTGATTGCTGACTCAGCAACAGCAACTAGATAAGACCGAAGCAGTTCACTTGATAAAATATCAAACTATAGACGAATAAAATCTGAATCCGGTTAACGGGGCAGTCAACGTGTTACCGGCAAGCGTTAGGTCATGAAATGCTCATTCTATGGGACATACCTAGCGTGGGCACAGATTGCCTCTAAAGGCGACGATCCCACGCTTACAGAAAAAATGATTGTTCTCCTTTTCTCCGACGACTTAGATAGGTTAGACAAAATCATGGGAAACACCTGGTACATTAAGAAAATTCTTTACAAAAGCAAATGAACTATCCAAATACGCAGGCTCGAATTAACAAGAAATTTAAGAGATTCTCTAAAAGTAATAGTAGACAGTTTCTTGAAGAACTTTACAGCAACGTTCGGGACCTGTTCCTATTGTTTTGTTTAACACATTATCTTTCCCTGTCCGCCAAGAGAGCCCGTACATTAGCGATGTAACGAGATAAACCCAACTGTGCCAACAGCCCTTCAGTCGCGTACACACTTGGCAAATTCAAATATGATCCATCGGCTCTCATGTCATCACATATCCTATTCTTTTCCGGCACTTGACACACAGCGCGTCTCAATGGACCGCGCGACTAGCTCGTCGGCGTCGAACGTGTCGAAGAGAACGGAAAGGAGGTGTCTCCGAAGACAATCGCACCGAGCCGTATCGCGACGTGATCAATATTCCGTTAGATTTACTGTACTTCGGAATTATAAATAGACGGGCTATCGAGAACTCGCCGACCTGGTATCGCGGTTTTCGCAGAAGTGCCATCCGCGTAGAAATAAATTGGCCATCGCGAATCTCCTGGAGCGTGAACGATAAACATTCTCGCGGGACCCAGATGTTTGCTCAAAGGCTTCTCCAGCCGCGTTGCTCTCATCGGCGCTGCTGAGAGCCTTTTAGAGTGTTTGTTGCCTCAAGATTTCTGGCGGCCACGGCAAACCTAATTCCCTACATTGGAAAACTTGCGAGGGGACGTCGGGATAATGTAATATTGGTGAGCGTCCATTGACAGGAACCGTTGGAAGTTTCTGGAACTTAATTAGGTCGTGTAAACATTGATTTTTCAAGGAACAACTTCGAAAATCGTTAAAATCTGGCTCGCGTCGTTTTCTTAAACAATTCTGCAGACAGGGTTCATCAAACGATTGGTCTCGTTAAAAGCTCCCGTTATCGGTCAAGCAAAATTCCGTGCACAGAAAATGAGATCCTTAACGGCGTTACTGGTTCGGTTGCAAATCGAGTAATCCTGATCATCCATCTTCTGGCTTTCTATGATGGTGAGTTCTGTTTTGATCACACGTATGGTATTAATCGCAACTCGACGATCTGTGCACGGTAAATGGATGGACTCGATTTGACTGGCAATTTTTGTTCAGTCTCTACAATAGGCGCGCGTTAATCCTTTGCTGTACTTTAAGGAGTCTGACTCGTGATGAATAGTTATCCTGTTCTTTTAACGCTAAAGCTACCGAGTAGGTCGAATCGATCGCTTTCATATCTTCTATTTTTAAATCGTGGAAACTGTAAAGACTCCTTCTTAAGAAACGACTGAATAAATCCCTTTATTCGAGCTTAAATTGTAACAAAAATCGCGGCAAGTCTGGGTAAATTTCGCGTTGTTATTCTTACAAAGCAGCACACGTTAGTCACTTAGACGTCGATAGGTTTAGCGTTGAGCGAGACAATTTCTTCCGTTCGTATTTCCAAAAAAAGGGAAATTATATTTCTATTAATCAGTAATCACCTTGATCACCTTGATTGAAAAAGAAAAGATTTCCTCTCGAATAAAGTTGCAAAAGGCAAAATCTTCGTCTTCCAAGCTTTCGCTTTTCAGGCTGTTTTTTACGGTTTCCGAAAGATTTCGGTGCTCGTAAATTCATGAGAGCATGCAGATTCGCTTCGAGGACCTTCGGTGTGTTTATGGGCACCGAAAAACATCGTTCCCAGTATTTTTCTCGAGAGCCACGCGCTCGCTGGCGAGATCCTGCGTGTTAGGCAAGCCGTAGCTACTATATTGATCTACCTGTCCGAGGGCTATATCGGTCCGCGTGTTTCGGTGCAGTACCTTCCAGTCCACCAGCGCGAGATCAACGTTTCCTCCTGGAGCTTCTCTGGCGATCACGTTTCGTCTTGCGAAATAATCCTCGAAGTTTGTTCTTCAACCGATCGTCCACTGGCCTCGGGACACCATCAATCGGTCACGATGGATCCGCCAGGCTCGTCGCCAGAAAAGACACTCGATAGTGATCCAATCGCAGCCACTTTTCCCTCTTCTGTCAGAGTTCTGTGAATCTTCGTGCCTGTTTTCGAGGAATCCGTGCATAATCTGTGCCAATCTCGGCACTCGTAAGGGTTGACAGACGCATTCATGGTTCGTTTCCGCAGTTTCCTGCAGGTACGTCCGCGTTCCCGCCGTTTTATCCTCGAGTCTTGAATTTCATTAGCACACGTAGACTTCATTCAGGCTTACGATGACAGAGTTTGCTGATACGGCGATCCTTCGTTCAGTTTTCAATGATTTCTCGGTGTAGTTCTGTTCCGTTTTTCTTAGAGAGCCGCATCCAGTGTCAACATCTACGTTTAATTATGAATAAACAGCGATACTGTTTTTTGTTCCCGACGCCGAGACAGCTTCTATCACTAATGAACAGATTAACATTGCGCAGCAAAGCCCGCATTCAATTATCCTCCGATGTCGTCGCGCGTAAACGCATTTTCTTGTCCGAATTTTTTATAATCCAGGGACAACGCTCAACACGACTCTTCCTCGGCTCTGCGTGGGTGTGCGCTCCAACAGCAACCTCCATCAATATTTGCTTTTGTCATGCGTTTTATTTGCACTCGCAAAGGCACTGTGTGTCCATCAAAATTCCACGGCACTCTCTGTTAGTTTTTCTTTTTTCATTTAATTTCGCAACGTCGCAAGCAGGAAAGCATCCGCGCGATTTTTCCGAAAGGGACGAGCTCTCGCGATTTTTCACGATCGCTCGTTCAAAAAATGCTAGATCGCAATATTTTTCAGCGGTAATCACGTTTCTTTCTAGTTTGAATTGCAATTGCTTCGACAATGTCCGCGGCTTTCCGCGTTCCACCCCTGCACAGCGGGGAGAGCCCTTTTTCATCCCCCTCGGCAAACTCGGTTCTCTCTTAACGACGAAACTTCGTAACATTTTCCGTAACACGATTCACCCCGCAGTAATTTAACCCTCGTTTATGGACGACTTCTCTGGGCCCGCTTTTCTTTAACGCTCCCACGGTCCGGCGTTCTTTTCTTTTTTCCAAGCCATAATGAAAACCGAAATGCCGAAGGGCGCTTGGAAAACGGAGGGAACAGTCGTTCTTAATAATCCCATCATCGCCGTTTACGAACGTGTCCGATTTAATGGACGCTTCAATCCGTAATTTCGCGCGATAGAATGTAAATTGCATTCGTTCGACTTTTCATCCGTTTCCATTAACGCATTACGATCCGATTTATTGCGCGCATTTCATGCCGCCGCGGAATCTTGATGATCTTAAAGCATATTTATTAAAGTCGTTTCGAAAATACCCGCAGACTGGGCATCAATAAAAATCATACTTCGTTTTTATTCTGTCCTAAACGATGTCTCAAACATCACGCACTCGAAGGCGAAAGAAGAAATGCAAGATTTATTTTTCTCCGAAAGCAATGCTATCTATTTATTATTCGTTCATTCTTTGAAACCTTCGCATGCTCCAAATTTCACCATAAAAGTCCATATTCAAGCATTCAAGTTTATATTTATAAATCGCTTTACGGTCCTGCTCTCGTAGGTCCGATAACAATTTCGTTGATAATACGAAAAACGGGGAAACACAATTTCCTTCTTTCTGCATTCTCCGAACATAAAATTGCTGTGCACGAACGTTAAAAAGTAAAGTTCAAAGTTTGTCGCAGAATGAAAGAATGAAATTCTGGTCACGAATGGTCGCACCGATCGTAATGCGTCGATGATCGTTCGCGATCGTTTCACGAGGATCCGATCCACTTGCCAGGCCATCAGCAGCATCTGACGTTTGGAATGTTCACGCAGGAGGATGATTAAAAGTACGCAGCCTCGGTCGTTTCGATGAGAAAATGCCACGATGCTGCGGCGCGTCTTTGGTATCCGTCATGGACGGCGACGGGTCCCCGCAGAGTCTCGGTTTGCAGATTCAGGACGGTCAGTAATTAAACGATAATTGCCTGGTAGCTTTGCCCCGGGTTTCCCGCGAACGTTCGCATAACTTTTGTCGCACGCTTGCCGCGCGTTTCCACGGGCGTACGGTTACCAGCGAGCCCGATCGCCGCACCGACTCGGTCGCTGGATCTTTCAATTAAGCCGTTTCTTGCGCCACAGAGGATCCATGGATCCTCCCAGCATCGGTCGACCTTCCTCGCCGACAAGATGTCTCGCGAGGCGCTTCGATCCGACGATGTTTGCAGACCGTGTCGGCTAATGTAAAATTCGTGCGGATCGATTTTTCTATAATCAATTTACCAACAATTTAATCTTCATCATCTTGCACAAATGATAATTACATTCCTGATAATATTCCCGAGGCAGGGACTTGCATGAAAGAGCCGCAACATTTCAGACTAGAACTTTTACTTTGTTCTTCGTTAATCGACAATCGCGTGTTCGTTACGCGCATTATTTTGCATTGAATGATCCGTGTATTTGTGCAAGTTCGATTTCGAATATCTTGAAGCAAGTCGACCTTTTTGACCTTAGCGTCGGCGTTGAAGTAGATACTTGTACCATTGCTGGTGATTAGGCTGCGGATTCTTATGCGAGATAAAATACTCCTTTGTCATCGGTAAGAAACAGAAGTTAGATGAGAATATATTTCTTGAAAATCGATATAATGACGGTACTAAATTCTTCTGAGGCCTCTATAGGTTTGCGTCTGTATCTGCTCATTACTTGCCATAAGTGCATAAAGTCCGCAGTCTACTCTGATAGAATTTGTAGAAAGAAGTTAGAGAAGTCTTTGTAAGCAAAATTCTAGAGCAGAAAATCCGTCGGACCGTCGACTATTCGCATAATTTCTGCTTGCTATTCCGGAACAGCTTGTGCGTATTTCACCGTTTAGACACCTGCCGATAAGCGCAATTTCTTTTTCCATGTCTGGTCCCGTCGTGCATGATCGTTGAGTAATGCGACGTTCACGAACGTCTCGTTAAATGACGGTAACGATCCTATTTGCGAACGTAACATTATGTTTCCATATTTATTCGCCGGATGCCCATGTAACGCAGCTAATGTGTAAAACAACGTTTCCGCCTGTACGCGCTAATGAGACCGATTAACGTGGTCCTTAGTACACAGGTCTCTTTTGGTAGAGAACTCTTTTTACGTTCTGCGTTATCAAATTGCAGACCTTCGGTCGTCGATGCGCAATAGTAATCAATAGCTACCGCGACCGTTTAATTTAATCTTCGTGCGCGTCCCGGATGAAAGATCAACTATTTCTAGACCTTACGCTACGAAATCATTGATCTGTTTACGCTTATCTAATATTTTCAGTGCCAAGATCTGACATTAAACGCGATCACGCGTGATACGATACATTACTTTGACTTTAATGAAGCTTTTTGAATAGTATGAAACGTAACAAAAAATACAAAACAAAAATTGGAGAGATTCGTCTCTGAGGAACGTACGAGGGTTAAGAGTACGCTAGAACCTCGATTATCCGAATTCTCAACCTTCAAACCCGAAAAAAAAATGATTCAGATTCGGCACAATTTTAATCGCGACACGTTCGATCGGATAAAGAAATTCACTCGATCAATTTCCATAGAAAAATCTCCGTAAATTCAACATCTATACGTAGAATAAAGCGTATGAAAACGGTTCTTTGGTCGATGATTCGTTGAAGCATGTTCACGATTTGAATGGCAACTGAATTGAGTTTGGATAAACGAGGTTCCCCTGTGATCGTCGCAAACCAATCGTCGACGTAGATTTACGTTCTAGAATGAATTGGGCATCGGCTGCTTTTCGAGGGAGTAAAATTCTTGGAACGATTCAAATCGAATTTTCTCGGTGTCGCGGCTGCTTGTACGGAAGTGTGAACGTTGTCGAATATTTCTCTTTTCGATGTTGTTCACAGGCAACCCCCGCAACAAGACAGCCCTAGCGCCCGGCCATAGTCTGATGGACTGGATCCGATTGACTAACTCGGGCGTCGATTTAACAGGCGTCGGTGGCGTTCCACGAGTCGTGTCTCTGTCCGAGCTGGCCAATCATAACAAGCAGAATGACGCTTGGATCGCAATTAGAGGTACGAATCGGTCGGCAGCATCTCTCTGGGCAATTAACACTTTGTGGAACTCGTTGCTCAATACTCGGTAACATTCCTGACATTCGAACTCGTGTACATCTGTAATTTGCACGTCGACGCCTCGCACACATCGTTGAAATCAATTGGTCTGACGTTTCTGCAAGAATCATGTTTTATCTGAGCTGACAAGGAAAATTTAAATAACACGATTTCTAATCGGCCGACGTTGTTATCAGCTGCGAGCAATTAAATATACTAAAAATTACAGCTTTGCATAATTTTCAGCCAATAATTGGAAGAAGTCCGGCTCTTTTTATACCTTCAAGCAGCTTGATTCTACGTCAATCGATTTCGATATTTTTTGTCTAGTAAATAAATTTTCCGAACATCCGAAAGAGATTCCAGTCATTTTGGTTCGATTTAAAAAAACATTTACTATGTTTTCAAAGATTTCTGAATATCTACGTTACTCATTGCAGATAAACGGCAAATTTTATGCACTAATTACTATGCAAGGTCGGTTAAACTGTTGCCTGAGGAAAACTTGTCGAGAAATGATAATTACATGAATAGAAATGATACAAATGATAATTACTGCGGATCTTTATACAAAATAAAAATTGTCTAAATTAGTTATAACAAATATAGTTTAGGTGATAATGTCTTCCTTTTCTTAACGATTGTAATATGTACATCGAAATTAATTCAACAATACCGTTAAATTCTTGTAATTATCTTTAGTTTCGCATTCGACCTATTCATCTTCGTCGTAAACGCATAAAAAATCGAGAGATTTCTATGTTTCGTTCCCACAAAATTATATATATTTTCTCAATATCATATACGTCCGAAGAAACATATTGTTCGATCAAATGTTTAATAATTTTTATATCTGCAATTTGGACAATCGCAACTCGGAGAGCCTGCAGCTTCACGGCGTTCGAATAAGATTGCAGACCATGCCCGTCGGATTTAAAAATACTGCAATCCAACGGTGACATTTGAAGCTTGTCTGAGTTCGAAAAATGTGCTCGTAAGCATTGATCGCCAGCGCGGCAACAAACGAAGTGCACTCGGTCGGTTCCGTTCGCCCGGAAATGCGATACTTTCAATGAATCCTTTGGAGCCGGGGCTTTTGCAGCATTCGCAAATGGCAGAAAACTGCGGGTTCAGCGCGCAGAAACGGCGAACGAAATAAGAGGATCTTCTCGAGCGAGATTAGCTTGAGCTTAATTGAACCGAGCTTCTCTTCTGTCCGATTAACTTCCTTTCGGATCGAGTTACGAACGTTTTAACGTAATCGATAGCGCGGCCTACGGTTATAGAAGCGTGTCTAAGTATTTCATAAGAAAACCGGGATCCAGGTCACACCGGAGACGAGAGACAGTCGTGTGGCTCCGCTCGGTTTTAGTCTGATTAAAATTGATGCGGGATCGTATAATTCAATATTTATTCCGTGCTCGCGACGGCCGGCTATTCTAGTTTCAATTATGAAATTCGCCAACGTTTCCGTCGCTTTTATAATCGTCTCGATGGCCGCGATGCATGTTTGTTTTGCTCGGTTTTCAAACGCTTCGCTCCGAGCACCGACTATCGATTAATAGGTCCTCACTGTATCCGATCGTCTCGGGGATAACATTTCCCGCGACTCATTAGCATCGCTCGATCGCGCTAGGGAACGATAAGAATGACGTGGCGACCGCGAGTGTTCGAATCCGAGCTCGATAACGAACGGGCAATGTCCGTATTATTATAAAATTCATTTGCGATACTACAGGGAATCACATATTGCGCGATTGATATTACAGATATCGTTCAAATGTCTGAAACGTCTGATGGATTTATATCTCAATGAGTAAACGAAGCGGACGTATTTTCCGCTTTTGAGATACGTCACGGATTAAAGCTCAGGGTAGCACTTTAATTACAGCAGAGAGATAATTGTCGAGGCGAAGAATAAAATAAACGCGAACCAGTAATTCTACCGAATGTTGTTGCTAAGATAAACTACGGTGTTCGAGTAATTATCGTATTTTTCTAAATATTTTTGAACAATTCGAAAAGGATTCGTAAGGATTAATTAAAGGATTTTTATAGATTTCCTTTCTGCAATATCTATTCAAACGACTGTTTAGGAAAGATACTGCATAAATAAAATGGCTCTAGAGAACACCTATAATTTTATATATTTCCAAAAAGCAGTATTATGTGGACGGTTGTTGACGAACGTTTGAATTACAGGAATCGTGTTCAACGTGACACGTTACATGGACTTCCATCCAGGAGGGACCAGCGAATTGATGAGGGGCGTGGGCAAAGATGCGACGAAACTGTTCGAAAACGTGAGTCCGGCTGGTTCGGGGTCAGCACTCGATCAATTGAAGGAGCTCTTTGGAGCGAGGCGCTCGGAGCTGTTGTCCGAATCGCTATAATTGAGTCGGACTCGATTGGCCGCTGAAGGCCGCTTTCCCAACACCGTTTATGTCTAATTTCGGGGCCTAATTGGCCACGTTCGTGCACAGGGGAGTGCGCAGGCCGCATGGCCGCATGGAACTCGGAATTGAGAAAGTTTTGTCATGCTAATAAATTCAATGGTTCCGATGCTGATAAGAAATTGGAAATGCGAGATTCCTGCGTTGGTCTAGGGAGATGCGCTCGAAAATGTTTCCTAATTAAATTTGATCTCTCTAGATGTAGATCAAGGTATCTAATCGCTGACTATTTCATCTTAACACATTATTTACCGGAAGCTTTCGAATAGGCTTTTCAATGATTAAACTATGCCTAAAAGAAGCTTGATAATTTTCTTTTAACACGTTAAGTGCCGAATGTCAACTCCAAAAATTCTTACAACATCGATGTCATGTAATTGAGAAACTAGGAATTTGAAAGCTAAATTTACCACAAGAAATATTAGTTTAACTTTTCGGTGTTTCGAACATGCTGATAACGTTCAGTTTATTCAATATATTACGATAAAAATTAGTGTCACACACATGTGACCGTCGTGGCACTCAACGTGTTAAATAATAATTTTAAAAGAACTTATTACATTATATTTATCTAAATAACACTAAACCTACCGAGTCCAAAAATTAACTAACGTGTATTGCTTTATAAAGATGAAAAAACAGCACTTAACTGTTGATCTTGTTTAAAACTATTATGAGTAAACTGCCGGTAGATAAAGTGTTAATTAAAACTTGAAGAGAGAGAAGTCTTCGCTACGCTGATTTGTGCAACTTACTATAATTAAAAAATTTTTAACTACGCGCTTGGATCGCCTCGGCCGAAAGAGCTCGATCTATCCCCGGAGATCGATGATTATTTTCACGTACCCATAGATCGTTCGTTGCAGGTTCACGCTTGGGTCAACTACCAGAGCATCCTTCAGAAATGCGTGGTTGGAAGGTTGAGCCGTGGATCCATCAGCGGCCCATCATCGTCACCTCCAGAAAACACATCTCCGGGAACAACGGATTGCGCGTCCGCTGCCCTAGACTTAATTAAAAGCTGTACGAGTAAGTAATTCACTAGTGATCGCCTGAGTAAGCAAACACTAGACGTCGGTAATAATCGACAATTCTTCATTGTGTTTCAGCAGGTAGCAACAGCCAAGAAAGTGTCTCTGAAAACAGTCCTGCGAACGCTAAAATGGACTGGAGACAGACCTTGGATGCAATTACACTGTTCTATCAGACAGTGAAGGATTATCCTAGCGTTTATTACCAGGTGAGAAGAATAAGCGACTCGAAGCTGGTCTTCAAGCTATTCTTCGAGAAGGACGTGGTCACACATGAGTTAGAACTTGCAGCCCCAATAGAATGGCCGCCGGTTTGCAAAAGGAACTTTGAGACCACCGAGGTTAGACTCCATTTCTGGTTTTCTTAACTGAAATGTTGTACTTTGACTGTACATGATTTAATCGATGGAACGATTGCAGGTGGATTTCACGTTTACCAAGAAGACAAAGGAGCTGTGGAAGACGCAGGGTAGTCACACAATATGGCGGGAGCGAAACACTAGCAACCGGTCGTACAAAGAGTACGAAGTAGTCTCTAATACACCACTTTCCAAGTTAGTCCATTTGTTGGTTCTACGAGCGAAGGACTCGTTGGAACTAGTGCCCATTGGGAAACACATACAGGCCAGGATGAACGTGATGGGTCAGCTGTTCTTCTTTCTTACGCTTTATTATCGATTTAAAGAGCGATTCGAGTGCCTTGTTTGTAGCTAAACTTGACTATTTTGCTGCAGGGGTGGAAATAACGCGATCGTACACCCCCGTCCCACCGTGCCTTCACCCTGACGACATGGCGCCGAGTTACGAGTCTGACTGCGTGTGTCTGATGATCAAGAAATACCAGAACGGCGCGCTGAGTCCGTCCATAACCGGCCTACAAGCCGGTCAGACCCTTGTGCTAAGCAATGCTTTAGGTGCCTTTGTAGTTGAATCGTTTGATCGTTATTCTGTCATTCACATGCTAGCTGGCGGCACTGGGCTGACCGCGATGCTTGGGATCATTCAGCGGGCTTTGGCCAAGCGTACTGTGTTAGTATTATTTATTGAAACGTTCTTGGTTAAACTAGGCCGGGTCACTTTTTGACTATACTTCTTGTAATCCTTGTCTCAATACCCTGAATTGTCCAGTGAACACAGTTTTCATTTATTTCAGGAAAACTATCAATCTCCTCAACTTCAACAAAGATGAGGACAACATGTTCTACGTGGAGCAGCTAGAAAAAGCTAGCACGAATACGAAGTATGTACATCGAAGTCGTCCAGAGTAATTTTATTTAACGTCGTTTATTGAGATGGATAATTCTCAGGTTGACAGTGATGCATATTCTTTCACAAGCGGATAGTAAATGGACGGGCACACGCGGCGTCGTGTCTGACAACTTATTGAAGCAGATGGTTGGACAACAGAATCCTGAAGCGTGTATCTTCACATGTGGTCCACGTGGATTCATTCAGGCAGTGACCAAGTAAGTGATTTTGTCTTTTGAATTAGGTAACCAATGTGTTTTTCTTTCAGTGTTAGTGATAAAAGATACTTTTGATTATTTTTAGATCCATACAGAACCTTGGCTGGAAACCCTACCAAACGTATAATTTCGACGACTAGCCGTCTTCAGCGAAAGTATAACCTCCCCTTTTGATACCGAAACTCTGATAGTCGAGCTTTGATTCAAGGAAACAATGATACCGCCGGGTTCTCGAGCGAGAGATACCCTTTTTGGATACTTTTACTCCTATTTCCGCCCACAGTGTCAGTAACCGGTGTGTATCAACCGAGAACGAGCAGTCTAGAACTAAATCGTCATCTTATTTTATCTATTTTTCCAAAAAAACAAAAGAAACAAAGAAATATTCTTCAAAGTCTCAAGTGTAACTCGAGTACGATTTTAAGATCTCTACTTTTTTCTCGAATCTGAATTCGTAGAGGAATACAGATCTTCTTCTATGTTCTTCTAGCAACATATCCGAATTGCATTTGGTCAGGTTGAATCATGCTGGACAGAATAGATATTCTTAATAATCAGACAAAGATCTCAAGAACTTAAAGATTTGTTGAACATCCGTTCTGTCCAATTGCATCACCTGCACCAAATTACTCCATACACATTTCTATGCGATAATTCTGTGACTATAAAAAAAAACGCCGCAAGTCACAATTTCAAAAAATTTTAGTTAATACATTAATTGATCTGTAGCATATAGGACTTACGTACTTATCAGAAAGAAATCACGAAAGCAAATTCGATAAGCTCACAAAAATTATGCAATTTGAAAAACTACTAATATCAAGCACTTATGATCGGAACTTTAAGCGACAATATCACGAAAGTGAAACATATGACATGCGGCACTCTTCCTTGCAACCACAGAATTTCTTGCAACCGTTGCTCGAAAGTATTTGGTTAGCCGCTCTATGAAAAACGAATTAGGTTTTTTCTGCAAAAGACGCGACTGATGAAAGTTTGTGTATACGGTGATTTTTATTTATTCTTCTCATGAATATCCTGAGCAACCAATCACGTTCGAGCAGCAGCGTATGCATCACATTTTGTATCATATCTAGCGAACGTGACGAAAGAATAGGAGTAAGGGTCTTTAGATGAAAGTCATAGGTTCTACAGAGGTATACAGCTCGTAACGACAAATTATTTTTTATGGGAATTGTAATTTTAACACTGTATCCGCGCTATACACTTCGTGGAGAGCTGTATTTTTAGCGATTTATCCGAGAACGTATATATTTGAGAAAAAAAGCAGGCCGAATTGAAACATTGGTGCTATCCTTTTTCGAGAAGACAAATGTTTTTCGTTTACACGTTAACAAACCAACATTGTGATTGTAAGCGTATTTTCGGATCGATGTGCTTTGTTTTGCAAATTACGAGTACAAAAGGTGAGAAACGGTTGAGCATGTTTTACAGGAACGTTGAATGTTGTTTCGCGAGAGTTGTAGGTAGAATCTTGGATGTCCCGCTGTTACGAAAATAAATTTCTGGTGCCAAAGTGAATGTGTAGAAGATCGAATCGATCGATTAGAAACGCGAACAACAGTGTGGCCTAATATAGGAGAAGCTCTCAGAATACACTAAATAGAAGCCTGTGGCATCGATCATCTGAATTTTTATCGGTTTCTTCGACACGGAGCAAGCAACTTACTTAGGCGAAGTTGTAGATAGAAAGCAACGATTTAGCTCGCCAAGAAATTTTACTCGTGGAAATTGATTTGTATATTCGATCGCGGGTAAGTTTCGCAGCTCCAGACATTTTCGGTTGAAGACGGTCGTAATTCAGTATAGAGAGTTTATTTCTTCTCGTGAAACACGGTTCTTTGGAATTCTTATTCGAGTATGGACCACTTTCTGCATTTACGTACGAGTTAATACGCGTATATGTGTATGTATATGTGTGTACATAGTTGTTACCAGAAATAAATGAATATTTGATGGCTCCACACTTCACATTTACTTACGCATACTGGCGAATGTATTTGGAGTCAAAAATTGACTGTACCTTTTAAATGGTAATTTAAAGAATTCCTGTATGGAAAATATGAAATCTGTAAATTTTGAAGTTGAACAAATATCTTAATGATACAGAAATGTCAGAAGACTTTCTTACATGCATAACAAAACGTATTTATTGAAAATAAAAATAAAATTGAAATTTAAAGATAGCGTCGTTTGTGACAAGTGGCGCCTCTTGTGAAAAAAAGCGAAACTTAATTTGGGGTCTGTACAGCGCTAAATGATGCAGTGGCAAAACGCTCAAACTGTTAGCCAAAATCGACTGTTAGTAATTTGGCGCTGTACGGACCCCGAATCGAGCTTCACTTTTTCTCCTCAAGAGGCGCCATTTGTCCAAATAGCGTCGTTTTCAAGGACAGATGATTCGTTTCGAATTTAATATTCTATCTTACGGCGGAATTCTATACATTTGCGATAACAAATAAACGTAGATGGTTCAGGTTAGGTGGAACATTTCAGCTAGTAGACTATTTGGTTTCCCTTTTACACTACTCTAGGCTCTAAAAGGCTGTTAGGAAATTATACGTCACGTTCGTTACAGCCTGATTCTACACCTTCGGATCGATGGAGATTTCATAAAAAAATTTACCGAAGAACTGACCCTGAGCACAATTTTCAAGATCAAATTCTTTTATATTAATATAACGTTGTTCCAGGTCTGCTAAATTTGTAACCATCAAAGTTTCGCGGAACACTCGTTGTCACTTCCACCGTTCGAACACTGGCGCCACGACCAACCGCGAACAGCTTGAACCTATCCCCTCAGATGTCGCCACGCAAGCCTCAAATCGCACTTCCTTCAAAAAGTGGTAAAAACGTCAGAACAACGAAGTTCAGCAAAAATGAAAAAACGCTGCGTTAAAATCGGATCAATTCCAAACCGAGTTTTCTAATACTTCTTAAAACCTCTTTCAACTGTTGAACCACATTATAGAGACCCAGCAACGCGTGTCGCCATGATCCGGTGTCATAAAACTTTCACGGTTTCGGTGCTATTGCAAGACAATTCTCTCCCGATCGAGGTAACAACGCTCGCGACTTTCGCGGTTCGAAACCTACAGCTGGCCCGCACCGCCAATGGTCACGCTTGTAATTCGAGTTGCCGCCCTTCCCCCACCGGTTAGTTCGAGCGCGTGCCGCGGCGTGCGGCAGCGCTGCGATAGTAGCAGCTGATCCGTAGTGCGGTGAGGAGCAGTCGTGTTCGTGCCGCGTTTCCCAGTGTGTTCGTGCCGGTAACGCGTAACACTGTGGCCTGCTCCTCGCACCAGGTGCGATCCCCGGTGGTTGGTTCAGGGCTGGTGACAAGTGGCAGTCCCGGAGCGCGGTGCTCGGTCGATCCGTCGACGGACACGTTGCGACACGGTGAAAGGTGAAGAGGAGCGACGAGAGCGGGTCCGTGGAGAGCTCGAGGAGGCCGAGAGAAGAGAGGATCTCAGTGTGGCACAGCGCGCGTCCATCGCGAACTAATTCTCCGTAAGTTTTTACCGTGCACTTATTCTCTGGTCGCTCGCGTGTTCTCCGCGCGGTTCGGTCCTCCGGGTACCCGTGAAACTTCGCCGGTCGGCGACACGTGCCCCGAGAACTCGGTCCCGAGAATCGACGTGCAAAGCGCACACGTGAGACTCTTCCGAGGTGACTGACACCTGATGCGTCAATGACCACGCCGCGCGTACCAGTCGCGTGTACTTCGGCCAGTCTCGTAGGACTCCGATCGCCGCGCTTTACGAGAATCGTGAACGCGATCGCACGCGTGTCAGCTGGACGCGCGGAGCCACGATAATCGCGGGCCGAAATCTCGGATCACGAGAGCGACGGTAAACGGGCCGCGACGCTAGGTTATGTCACGCGGATGCCGCCGGTGGATTTTTTTTGTTTTTGCTCGTGGGACTGGCGGGAGTGGCGAGTCGCATCCCACGACAGACATTCTCCTAATACGTAAGTACGCACATATGTGATTAACGGGACGCGGCTTAAATCATCGTTTCTCTCGGAACAGTGGTACTCATCTCGCTGATTATCGCGAAACAATTCTATGTCTCCGGCGTACATATGTGCATATAACTGTTCTCTTCGTTCTCGCGTATGCGGTGGATCTCTCTCCAGCTCGTAATCTTGTTCGTGCTGTGCACGTTCAAGGTCACCGTGCAGACTCGCGCGAGTTGCGTTAGATATGATATACCGGTATATATTGACTCATTGACTGGTCGTCTGTCTCAGGCCACCGACGGCCGATACGCGGAACAGGGTCGCTTCTGACCCATATAGAATTCCTTGAAAGGTCACGGAATGAACTTTGTCGGAACTCCGAAGAAATTTCTTTAATACCAGCGTTTGCTCGTTACATGGGGATTTAGCGTGTTAAATGGTACGATAAGTATGTAGGTCGCGCGCTGTTTGAACTATTACCGTAGTACTCGAAGGCCGAGAAGCGTCTTCGAATTGTATCGGACACTTTTGCTGATTAGTTGTTGTCCCCTTAACCTTTCGACCGAGGGGAGACGAGTAAACTCGTCGTTCGTGTTTGACTGCATCTTTCAGTAACCTTTACGATTTTTCATTCATTCAATTTATCCTTGGTCGCCTTAGTCGATGCGAAATTTCTTCTGCTACTTTCGCACTTGTCACCGTGTTTACTTTTCGTTTACGTTTCGCTTTGTGAATATTTTGCTGGTTTCAAGTTTATTATTGCTGTCTGCAATTTAAAGTATACAATTTAAACTGTCATCCCTGTTGATGTATTTTTCTAGGTTCTGATTTCACTTTGGTGGTCATTATACGCATTTGTTTCCGACGAAAAAGTATTTATGTATGCTTGCAGTGGATCAAAATAAATTCAAAGTAAAACTAAGACTATGCGAATAATATTAATTGGGATACGGTGACATAACTTTTACTATTTATCAAATTTAGGAGATTTGTAAATTTGTAAATTTTACATATATAAATAAAGATGTACACCCCCTTTTACAGGGGGTGCTTGCAGTGGTTCAAAATAAATCCAAAGTAAAACTAAGACTATGCGAATAATATCAATTGGAATACAGTGACATAACATTTACTATTTACCAAATTTAGGAGATTTGTAAATTTGTAAATTTTACATATATAAATAAAAATGTACACCCCCTTTCACAGGGGGTGCTTGCAGTGGTTCAAAATAAATCCAAAGTAAAACTAAGACCATGCAAATAATATTAATTGGAATACAGTGACACATAACTTTTACTATTTATCAAATTTAGGAGATTTGTAAATTTGTAAATTTTACATATAGAAATAAGAATGTACACCCCCCTTTACGGGGGGTGAAAAGGGAGCGAAATGAACGTTTTACTACTACCACTTATCAAATCTGCGTATAGAAATATTTAATCAAGTAGAAACTGTTTTAACAATGAGATCAGTCAGGTCCCATTAGATTCGTGGTTATATTATATTCATTCATTGTATTATATCATTATATATATTATATATCATTATATTATATTCATGGTTACATACGCAAGGTTTACGACTATCAAAAAGTATTTATATTTGCACTGTTCAAAATAAATTCGAACTAAAGCCAACGTAATACAAATAACATAAATCGGAGCACTGTGATTTCGCTTTGATTACTGTTTAGCAAATCCACGTACAGAGACATTTTGACAAGTAGAAATTGTTTTAACAGTGAGATCGCTCGGGTTCCATTAGATAAACAAGCCGTTTATTTTGAAAGTGGCATAAGTCACTTCACCGTAATGAAAAGTGGTGATCTTTTTAATGTTTATACGAAATTATTTATACTGAGAAAAACACCAGTATCCTGAGATAACAAATACAAGTAAATCTTCTCGAAAGTTAGCATCCATATTTTTAAACGTGTTAAAACGCAAACCCTTAAATATATCGACTTAAAAACAAAGTGACTTATGCCACTTTCGAAATAAACGGCTCAAACAGCTACTAGACCAACGGCATAGGTTTACGGCTCTGTATCCGGACACCTGTAATTAGCGTAAACGACGCAGCATTCATCAGCACGTAGCAGAATTCGTAGGTCAGTTTCCTTCGCCCTCGGTCTTCGAGGATATGCGATCGAAAAATCAATCGGTTAAAAGATTTCACTTGCTCTTGCAAAGGTCACGAGTGCATTGTCTGTGGTGCGCGCCGGTATGCACTGTATAGGGCAAAACAGAATGTCAGTCGAATGTTTTCGCGGGTCTCGTTGATGGCGGACACGATCAGGTGTCCCGGATTAGCGACGATAATTCTGCCTGTCAAATATTTGCCTGACGTGTGTTTGCATTTTTATCGGCGTGGACGCGGTCGCGTTTCAAAATCCTGTTATTCCATATTCCATGTTTGTGGAAGGTCGTATTTCTGGTACCGGAACACAGGGGGGTGTCTTATTATTAGACTATTCGTTCTCTGAATCAATTGGACGGATCTGACTCGTGATGACAATTTTTAGTAACATCCTGTAAAATAGGAATGTGTATTCCGGTGATTTAAGAGGGAATACAAAATTCTGTTTTTTATTTTTAGCCAATATTTTTATTATATAAAATATATGTTATAATATAATAATATAATATAATAAATTATATTAACTAAATATAATATATTATAAATATAATAAATTATATTAACTAAATATAATATATTATAAATATAATAAATTATATTAACTAAATATAATATATTATAAATATAATAAATTATATTAACTAAATATAATATATTATATTTAGTCAATATTTATTCAATTATTTTTATTTTGTCAATAAAGACTAAATCTAACGTTGTTCTATAAGAATGACAACACAGAATTTATTTAGAAATTTCACCACTTCTATTATAAAATAAAAAGTTTTTCTTCATCACTGAGAGTTTCTTTCTTTCTTTAATCATCTTAGTAAGTTGAAAATAATACATAGGCAATGTTAAATTTTCAAAATTTTCGTCTTAAATTTCGTCTACTTAATTTTTACAATAAATTCGCAGTCTAATTGCTTTAGTTAAGAGAAATTTATTCGAACATTTTCTGTGAAAGAATCGTTGCGATCTCAACAATTTTACAATGAGCAATCTGAAACCGGTTAAAATGACCGGTATACTAGGTTTAGCGTTAATAACTCAAGGAAATGTTGAAATGAATAAGTTAAATACGAAACTGTAAATGCACTGGAATCTAACTTCTGTTTCTTGCAATTGATTTCGACAATTTTTATTTAACATAAGACTTACCGAGCCTTAAACGTGACCAATGTTTATTATTTTATAACAGTGGCAAGATTAGATATATTTAAACTTATGTACGATTTCTATTATAATAAATGCTTTAATAAACAAGTTCTTCTAAAAATTTCTCATTGGAACATTTTTATAATATCAAGAATTGCAAAAGGGAAAATGAAAAATCAGTCATTTTGACTGATTTGGTAATTCTAGTGTTAAAGATCCGGAATCTGCATGTTAATGACAATTGCTGGAGTTCATGCAAGCGAATGTTTAATTTGTTGAAATATGAATCGAACCAAGTTCTGGTACAATTAAACTGTATTCAATCTTTTATTGAAGTAAATCTTTTGCTGACCGGAATTAGTCCGCGCCTAGTGCATACAATGTACGGCCTAGTAAACAATTGTTCTTGCACCGCCATACCCGTTCTAAATAATAAAGAGCAGGTCTGACGAGAAAAGTATCGCAGTTGTTAAAGCGGCAATATAATCGCGAACAAATTGAAACGAAGAAAACGATTGAATGCCTCGGTAAATGTTACGCAATCGAACAAAGATTATGCATAAAATCGATTCGCTTTTTACAATCTAATTTATGCCGTAACCGTGACAGAATTAGATCCAGACATTTTCTGAATATTGGAATCAATATTGGTCCGATAACGAGAACCTCGCGTTTCAAAATAGCAAAGTTGCGCGATACTTGCACTCGGCCAGCGGTAAACACGGAATACCTAATTAGTAGCACGTATCGCGATTTAATCTAAATATTAAATGTAGAACAGGAGTTATAATGTTAAACATTCGAGTGACGCAATGTTCGTACACCGAGAATTCAATTCACCTGCGCATGCATACGTTAATTGGCCGCGTGAATTCGTTATGAATGCACCCTGAAACAGAGCTGGGCATTCTTCGAATAAATTCTTTGAATAAAATTTAATTCGAAAAATATTTCGAAGAATTCATTGGCATGAAATATCGTTCCAAATATTTCTGCGATAAAATTGTATTCGAATTGATTCGTAATATTACGCGAATTAAATTCTATTTCAAATATTTTTCGAACAGAATTTTATTCGAAGAATCGATGCGAAATATTTTTTTTATAAAATTTTATATTATATTATTATATTATATTATATTATATTATATTATATTATTTATATTATATTTCGAATAAAATTTTATGTGAGATATTTTTTGAATAAAATTTGATATGAAATATTTTTCGAATAAAATTTTATATGAAATATATTTTGAATAAAATTTTATGTGAGATATTTTTTGAATAAAATTTTATGTGAGATATTTTTTGAATAAAATTTTACATGAAATATATTTCGAATAAAATTTGATATGAAATATTTTTTGAATAAAATTTTATGTGAGATATTTTTTGAATAAAATTTTATGTGAGATATTTTTCGAATAAAATTTTACATGAAATATTTTTCGAATAAAATTCGATATGAAATATTTTCTGAATAACATTTCATTCGAAGAATCGATTGGAAATATTTTTCAAATAAAATTGTATTCGACCAATGCGTCGACCTGTCCTATCTAATCGCCGAGTTTGCGACGAGGGTCACACCGATCGTTTAGTTTACTTCTCACGCGATAATTCGACACGGTTCGCGCGGTTCCTTTCTTTTTTTCTCGAATAATGACGCGGCGTCGACGACGGCGACGTCATCGAGTTCATACGTATATCGTCCTCCTTTTTATCGACGTTTCAACGATTATTCGACCGCGTTGAGGTGGGACGGCTCTGTTTATCGAGCGAAACGGGGCCAGGAACGCCCGCGAACGGGTGAAATGAAAACTAAAAAGAAATGTTTAAATAAAGGGGGAACAATGGAACAGGGGCCGACGTCGAACTCGCGAATCCGCAATTATTTCCGGCGACAACTTTTTTGTTCACAGCTCCGTTTCCCGCCGCGTTTTCATCGCGAAACCGCGTCGCGTCGCCTCGCCGGAATTTCGGAGCGCTTCGCGCACCGCTCCGGAGCCTTCGTTTCCGCGCGCGCGAGAAGTCTTGAAACGGGTCTGTTTGGAAAAAGAAGCACGACGACGCGGCCTCGTTCCGATTTATCAACCTAACGAACGGGGAGACCGGTATTCTCTCGAAGAAAAATTTAACGAGCGCCGCGGAAAGCAGCGTTCGTCGCCGCAAGGTCACTCGGCTTTTCAGCTTCCTGTTAACTTCGTATACTTCCCGATATTTTTCAGCTTCCTGTTAACTTCGAATGCTTCACCGATAACTCTGACGCGCCTCCTATATCTTGAAATATACGGTGCTCGGTCGAGCAGGCCGATACTCGATCTTACCGCTCTTGGATCTATGTACAAGTTTGCTGGAACAATACTTCGAGCAAAACTACGCGAGACACATTCACGAAAAGTTTCGCCCGTCGATCGAAATCTGGATCGCGGATATTAGATGACGAGAATGGAAGAGATTGTTTCTTCGCGTATGTCGCTCGTCGAGAGTTTATACAATGGCTCCCATTAACACGTTCCGTGCCACGTGTACCATCGATGGTACACGCTTGCATGTTTACTTAGTGAACTGAACAAATTGTTTACAAGAAATTTAGAACCGAAGAATCAATTTCCACCGCAAGAATGGGCGTTGATAAGTTTTTGTTACGTTGTTATGTGTACGAGAATTAATAATTGCACGTAATACATCAAGTTTTAGTAAAATATCAAAGTGTGAAGATTCGAGTAAAAAAAGCTCGGCACGGAACGTGTTAATATTCGGACACATTTTAAAACGCAATAACTTTGCTCAAACTGCACTCTAAACGATTTGAATTTTTTTTTAGATAATAGAGGAACTGGTATCTGTTATCATTTGGAGTAACGAAACAAAGTAAAAAGTTCTCGTTTTTCAACCTTTTTGTTTTAGCTTATACAAAAGTAATATAATCTACGAGACGCATTTTTGTAATTTTTGTCATAGGCTCAGATAAGAAAGTTCTATTTTCTTCTGTCATTCTAAGCAATAGCAAAATTAAAAAGAAAAAGCATTCTTGTTATGGTCTCGTAGACTGGTCGCTCTATCATCTAAATAAAAATTCAAGTCGTTTAGATGTAGAAAATGTTATGTATTGTATATATTAGGTCTACCGAAAAGTTCTGTCCGTTTTTGAATTGAAATATAACACAATTTTCATACGTTTAATAATATTTATTGTAGAATATACTTTCCATCGTTACTTATGACTTCTTGCCAGCGCGATGGCAACTTGTAAATGCCATTTTTAAAAAATGATTTATTTTTAGAGGCGAAGAACTCGACTGGTGCTTGGTTGACATCAGCTTCAGTTTTGAATTTTTTTTCCTGTAAAAAGTTTTGCAAGGAGAGAAACAAGTGATAATCGGAGGGTGCTAGGTCTGGGGAGTATGGTGGATGCGACAGGATTTCCCAGCCTGGTTCTGCGATTTTCTGACGAGTCGCCAAAGCAGCACGTGGTCTGGCATTATCATCGGTAGCCATGTTTTCACGATCGCGTCTCCCTTAATAATGACATGAGACATCTTTGTTTCAGTTTATTTAGGAGAGTACATGCGTGTAAATGCAATGATAAAGAGAGATAGTCATATATGTCTCAAATCAACATGTGCATATGGATTGTAACTTGAAGT
The DNA here is from genome assembly GCF_051020955.1 of Megalopta genalis. Classification (NCBI taxonomy): domain Eukaryota; kingdom Metazoa; phylum Arthropoda; class Insecta; order Hymenoptera; family Halictidae; genus Megalopta; species Megalopta genalis. The sequence continues at coordinate 24,469,169 of NC_135013.1, read as the reverse complement.
GACACTATCGGACAGAACTTTCTGGTAGACTTAATATATAAAAATCGATAGGTGAAATTGAAAACATTGAAATGATTGAAAGAAACTAAGAATGTTGATGTACTAATTTCAATATATTTTTTATCGAATTCTGCGTAACCCTATACAGGATTATTAGCGACATATCCTAAGTGCCTAATACATCTGAGATATACAGGGTGGCCCATTTAAATCGATCTAGTCAAATATCTCCGAGACCGTCGACGATACTCTGGGTCACCCTTATAACTAAATCAAGGATACCCGAAGCCAACAATACCTACGAAGATATGTGTAACAAATTACATAATAACCTCGACATACATGTTTTGTCCGTACGTTCGGTTAGTTGCCTAACGTACATGCGCGACCGAACTATTGTACGCTCGATTCGCGCTTCCTACGGCAAATTAATGACATGGAAGGGTCTCTAGTAGTCTTAGAGAACTTTATTTTTTGTGTTGTACTCTTTGCGAGCGCTGGTGGAAGAATGCTCTTCCAACGCTGGAAAGTCGTGGAAGAGCACCCGTGGATGGAGGTAGATTGTTTATTATTGGTCAAGGCATGAATCACCCCTTGGAGGGGGGTGTCTGCCTTGACCCTTGTTGGGGCCTGAGAGGGTTTCCCCAGTGGTGGGACCTTTTTATGGCCCTTGTCTCTGGACGCAACAATACAAACAGACAATATGAATGACAGCAGTCGAATTACAGATTATAGATATTTCGGCTTATTAAAATAATGAGACGAAAACAAATAAAACTGTACTCGGTTCGTTTGTTCTGCAATCGATTCAATTTTTCATTCGCACAAAGATATTCGCAGAGTCGATCGTGCATGAAATACGGCCAAGACCGAAGCAACCCTTAAATTCGCCTTTGAATCGTCGATCGTTAAAGCAATTCGTTCCGCGTTATTCGTTGCGCAGCTTCGTAACAGGCTGGTCGCAAGTTCGTTATTTATTTGCATGCACTTGCCTTGGATCGTTTCAATTTGAAAAATCTGAACGCAACCGGCCCGCAGAAGCGGTCGCACGAAAGTGGAAGTTTAAAGTGGCTGCAGCGCATAAAAGGTTATTATTGAGCGACGGGAGGGACATTCGGCCGAAGTTCGCGAGATGTGTTGTTGCCGCACGAACCTTTCCTCTTCGGCTCTGGAAATATTTCGCGTCGTTACTAGTTGCACGAAGTTTCCGCCGGTCAATATTTAATAAACGTTATGGGGCACATGCACGGCCCGATTATCGGCGAAGTTGGCCGTTCCAGAAGTTCGACGACGAATTTGTGGAGTACGTATCGTGTAACCGGTCGCAATCGCGAAATTGAACTTCTGTTATATCGTGGTATTTTAATCCCATCGAGGGCGGTTCGCGTTCCGTTCGAAGTGCGCCCCGGAACGAGCCGGATACTCTTTTGATGTCCGTTAAAATCATTTCACAGAGTATTGTACTCCGGAGAACGTGGCGCGTTCCCGGAACAATGCTTTCCCAGCACTTCAAAGGCTTCGCGTTTTGCGACGGGAACATTAGCAGGGTATTGGGATCTCTCAATTTATGCGAATATCATTGACCCGATGGGCCGTCCCTTTGCGATCCGTATTAGAGGTGTACACGGTCTCGGAAATATCGAGATCCCGATGCTTGAGACGAGACGAGACGAATGTATCCTGGCAGTCGTGAATATCGAGATTCTGTAATGAAGTTATTATAAAAGTTAAGATCTCTGCGGAATATCGGCATTCTTGAAAATATCGAGATTTTCAAGTAATCTTGATTTTTGTAATAACTGGATTGTGGATTTTATGCATTCATGGAAAAATTGGGTGTATATATATATACCCAATTTTATATATATATATACCCAATTTTTCCATTAATGCATAAAATACACACACACACACACACACACACACACACACACACACACACACACACACACACACATATATATATACACCCAATTTTTCCATTAATGCATAAAATACACACACACACACACACACACACACACACACACACACACACACACACACACACATATACCCAATTTTTCCATTAATGCATAAAATACACACACACACACACACACACACACACACACACACACACACATATATATATATATATAATAGTAAATAGATTAAAAGAACTTTGAAACAGTAAAAAGATTGAAAGAATGTTAGGATAGTGGAAAAACTAAAAGAATTTTAAGATAGTAAGAGGATTGAAAGAATTTTAAAACAGTAGAAAGATTGAAAGAATTTTAAAATAGTAAGAAGATTAAAAGACTTTTAAAACAGTAAAAAGATTAATAGAATTTGAAAATATAGTAAAACGATTAAACGAATTTGAAAATAGTGAAATGATTAAACGAATTTGGAAATAGTGAAATGATTAAAAGAATTTGAAAATAGTAAAAAGATTAAACAAATTTGAAAATAGTGAAACGATTAAAAGAGTTTGAAAATAGTAAGCAGATTAAAAGAATTTTGAACTGTCAATGTATTATTTCCATTCTGTTCAAATGATTAAAGAAAGAACGATCTTGCTACTTAGTTTCTGTATCTTGGAATCGATGCAGACAATTTTTATTTTGCGTAGAAATCCGCAGTCCGATAATAACTTCATCGTTCGACGGGATACTCCTTTGTCGCAGTGAGAGAATAATAATTTTATAGTTCAGGGACCAGATAACTCATTCATATTCTATTAGGTCATTAAGTATGAAACGCATAGATTTTATAGTAAAATTATATAGAGTAAAGTATGCATTTCATACTTAATGAGTTAACCGCATGGAACACGCTAATGAATATATGAAAGATCGAAAGAGAGAAGAATCTTCAACCCAGTTAAAAAAAAACATACCCGTTTTTATACAAAAAGAATCAACTTGGAATGCTTATAATAAATTACAAAATCAACATATACAAAAAATCGTACGCTATATTATATTAGATCGAGCCATAAACAACTTCCGATGCGGCCAGGTAGAATCTATTGTTCTTATCTAACCGCTACGAGTCGCCGGAACAAACGAACAAAACAAACATAAATAAAGAAAACAAAACAAATAACAAAAACTGATAAACAAAACGGAAGTGATTTATGACTCGATTTAATAGAATACTCTGTACAAGATAACAGCATCAAATTTCAAGTAAATCGGATGCTTAGCTCCGGAAATTTTGTGACGGCCAGGTTGAAAAATTTAGTTTCGAGAGAAACAAAGAAGTTTCAAGGTAACTTTTCTCCTCTGATGAGATAAGATACTTTCAACTTCACTTTCAGTCGCTAAACGTTCGAATCTCGAAATATCGCTTCGACGTAACATTCTAAACACCTGAAACTTCAAGAAAATCAAAACAAAAACAAAACCGAGTTTTTTTTAACAGTTAGGGTTATGTTAAGGTAGGTTATGTGTTAGTTAGGGTGGTGTCCCTTTTAACCAGTTAGCTGTGGCGCCTCTTTTTCAGAGCGCGCGCCTTTATATGTCGCGAGAATCAAGCGATGACGAGTATACTCGTCAAACACAGAGTAAGCGTCGCTGTTAAAATATTGGACCAAAAATTTTATTTTATGAAATTAACAATTTTATTACTGACATTTACTTATTCGCTTAACGTTAACATATACTACATGCATAACAAACGAAAAACGCAGGAAAAATGAAACACTACAAAAGCTAAAAATTCAAATTGCTGCAATGGCACTTCGCGCGTCGAACATCAATATCGCGATTCTTTTCTAATTTTATGTTTATAACAATGTAAACACCTTCGTGTAGGATTGGCCACAAAATATTCTAAACATCTTGAAATTTGAGAATATGTTTTCACTAAAATCAATTTAAATAGCCAATGGTCACTGCTTTCTCGCACGACGAGTACAATAATGTCTCCCTTACTGACGCTCAGGTTGTGCACAGAAATGGTCAATTTGGGAAGAGGAGATACGATTATTCGACTCGTCTTTATAGTTGTTGATAATCGATAACCATAAAAAACGAGCAACAAGGCTCGAACAATCGTATTTTCTCTTCCAAAATTGTCCATTTTTGTGGACAATCTGAGCGTCAACTAGAGAGACATTACTGTATACTGGACGTGACACAAATTACTGCCGCCAATCCATGACGAGTATACTCGTCAAACACAGAGTAAGCGTCGCTGTTCAAATATTGGACCAAAAATTTTATTTTATGAAATTAACAATTTTATTACTGACATTTACTTATTCGCTTAACGTTAACATATACTACATGCATAACAAACGAAAAACGCAGGAAAAATGAAACACTACAAAAGCTAAAAATTCAAATTGCTGCAATGGCACTTCGCGCGTCGAACATCAATATCGCGATTCTTTTCTAATTTTATGTTTATAACAATGTAAACACCTTCGTGTAGGATTGGCCACAAAATATTCTAAACATCTTGAAATTTGAGAATATGTTTTCACTAAAATCAATTTAAATAGCCAATGGTCACTGCTTTCTCGCACGACGAGTACAATAATGTCTCCCTTACTGACGCTCAGGTTGTGCACAGAAATGGACAATTTGGGAAGAGGAGATACGATTATTCGACTCGTCTTTATAGTTGTTGATAATCGATAACCATAAAAAACGAGCAACAAGGCTCGAACAATCGTATTTTCTCTTCCAAAATTGTCCATTTTTGTGGACAATCTGAGCGTCAATTAGAGAGGCATTACTGTATACTGGACGTGACACAAATTACTGCCGCCTATCCATGACGAGTATACTCGTCAAACACAGCTAACTGGTTAAATGTTTAGAAATCACGACTCGCGGCGTGTTTCCTCGTAGCCACGAATTTATTTGTAGGCGGTGGCTGGCCGACGGAACAATAGCCGAAACGTCGCGCCGGATGGATTAGAACGCGCGAGATAATTCGAGGGTGTATCCGCGCGGAATCTGGCCACGGCCGACGACCGACGACGACTCTCGCTGCAAAAGCTGAAGCGAGTTTTGACCGTTGCCGCGGGCGGGCAAACGCCGGAAACGGGGTAATTGGATCGCGGTCCCTTTCCAGTGGAATCCGGGTTGCCCCTTTTAACTCGGTTTGTTCGCCGCCGTTTATTCGTCCCGGTACGTTTCATCTGCGCGCGGAAGCGTGCGGCCGAATGAAGAGCGGCCCCGGCCGGTTCGCCGATGTTGCGTCGGATCGGCCGAAAAACGCGTCTCACCTGTGCGATCGTTCTCCGCGATTCTATCCACGCACTCGGAGTTCTTTTTCTTCTTACGGAGTGCATCGAGTTTCCGTTCGCCGGAAATTTTAGATCGAGATAAGGTCGTCGAATTTGACCGATTCTGTCATAATCGACAGGAAAATACAGTCAGGGACGAATAAAGGATTTCAATTTTTGTGCGTCACTTTTAACCCTTTTGCTACTACGGGCCACTATAGTGGCCCTCCATAAGATGTCACTGAGGTACTACGGGCCACTATAGTGGCCTTTCGTATGATGCCACTGAGGTACTACGGGCCACTATAGTGGCCTTTCATAAGATGCCACTGAGGTACTATGGGCCACTATAGTAGCCTTCCATAAGATGCATTATATTGCATAATGTTATTTCCTCTCATACTGTAAATTAAAGAGCGCATGCTAAGACGTTATAAATATCCTGAAATACCCTTTATTTATAAATACCCTTTGGAGAGAAATTTTTTCGTACGAAAACATTCAAGCAGCTTGGGTTCTCCGCCGCGGTACTCCCGCTGACGATCGGCGTCGCGTAGCGTGCAGTGATGTCGTGGCGCTCCGTTCAGCGGGAGTACCGCGGTGGAGAACCCGCCCGTAGCGAAAGGGTTAAATTTCGCGCCGTTTTACCAGTTAGCTGTGTTTGACGAGTATACTCGTTTTGGAGAAGTGGTAGTATTTTGTGTCATGACGAGTATATTCGTCATGGAGAAGTGGCACTACTTTGCGTCATGACGAGTATACTTGTTTTGAAGAAGTGCCAGTATTTTGTGTCGCGACGAATATGCTCGTCATGGAGATGTGGCAGTATTTTGTGTCATGACGAATATATTCGTCATGGAGAAGTGGCAATATTCTGTGTCACGACGAGTATACTTGTCATAGAGAAGTGGTAGTATTTTGTGTCATGACGAATATACTCGTCTTGGAGAAGTGGCAATATTTTGTGTCACGACGAGTATATTCGTCATGGAGAAGTAGTAGTATTTTGTGCCACGACGAGTATACTCGTCATAGAGAAGTGGCAGTATTTTGTGTCATGACGAGTATACTCGCCGTGCGTAAAAAGTAGTGACCATTAGCTATTTAAATTATAATTTTAATAAAAACAAGAACAAACACAAAATTCTCAAATTTCAAGATTTTCAGAATATTTTGAGGCCAATCCTACATCCCCCCATATGTTTTTATACCAGATTGTCACATATTATTTGACATTTAACAAGTAGAAACATTGCGATGAACAAAAATGGACGCCTGTTTATTATTCAAAATTATTAAAAATTTGGCGAAAGTTGTGCAGAAGTTGGAAGAAAATTTCATAGAGAATATGAAAGAGAAAACTGTTCATGCGAATCGAAAGAATAATGAAAAAGAATTTATAATCATAATGTAGTTGATGACATGTATAATAATTAACATGACATGTATAATAATTAAGATTGAGCGCGGTAACTCGTGGTTGCGTTCAATAGAATCTATCAACTCATTTATGACAAACTGATCTTAGTGAATTCAACGGGGCGATGCTTTCGTTAGATGCATCTTCGATGTGCATTCTCTCCGGTTCCGCGATGGCAGATTCCGCGAAACTGGTGTCTCGACTTGTTCTCCGGGAGATCCGATTCTGTTCCGACTACAAATGTGAACATCGGAGACGACGTCGGGCAAATCCTTCTTTGAACTATTCCCGATGGGAGATCTTAACCGTTCGAAACTTTTGCAAGTTCCCGGAGAACTTTAATGCGGGCGTTATGCAATCGGCTTTCGATACTTTCTCGTTTCCGAAGGTGAAACACCCTTTTAAGATTAACGCAGGTTTTCCTGTTCGCTTTTATCGCGGTATCGTGTCAGACTCGTTACGAAGATTTTGAACACGATCTACTCTAAATATACAGGGTGTTTCGTAATTCGTGGTAGAAATTGGGTCAGTTGGATTCCATGGCTGGAAATAAGACGAAAACCAAGGATAATAAGATTGCGCGGAGGTTTTGTTTTCGACAAAATTGGATTCAGATATCGGTCGAGTATACGTAGACTACACAGGGTGTCCCAAAATTATGGTACTTTCAGGAAATGAAGGGTTCCTGAGGTCGTTTGCAGTAACTTTTTCCTTAGCGAAAACGCAATCCGCCGTTTTGTTTACGAGTTATTAACGAAAAACAGTGACCAATGAGAGGCGAAATCAAGTTACCTTAATTTTGGAACATTCTGTGTAACTATATAACTAGATTTCGAAATAAAAATTGTCAAATCTGTCTGCGAGAATCATAAGTTAGATGCAAATGTGTCCCTTCTTTTAATACTCGTGATAAGTTGAAAATAATTGTATACTTAATAATAGACTTTATACTTAATATTTAGACTTATTAATAATTTTATATTTGATCAATTCACTATTGTCAAGGTTATTTTGACCAATTTTAAAAATTCATTTATATATAATCAATATTATTGTATATAATAATATTATATTATATTATATATATAATAATATTATATTATATTATATATATAATAATATTATATTATATTATATATATAATAATATTATTATAATCAATATTATTAATTTCATTATATATAATCAACATATTCGAGCAAATGGAACTTGACTAGGATCTTTCGGATGCGAAAGAGTTCTAACGTCATCCGCTGCGATAAATTTTATCTTTCCAATTTCGGTTTACTTAATTGAATTGCTTCGACTTCGCGGGAATTTTAATTGTCGACGCTGATTGAATCTGTGAAATAAAATCCCATCATAATTCTCGTCGAGCATCTCGGTTTCGCACAGGCGACAGACGGTGCATAGAGGACTTAGAGGGCCACCTCTGACGACCATAGTCGTCCTTGGCAGCGGCGGACACGCGGGTCCCATGATTTACACCCGACCTGGCCGAATAACGGGGGTCGTATCATGCTCAAATATCGGAAACGTTAGCAGCCCGGGTTAGATGCCAGGGTCGCGGATAACACAAAGCGGCGTGTGCTCGCAGGGGTCGCTTGTTGCTGGTAATCAGATGCGCGTGTGTTAGAACTCTCTAAATGCTGCGTCACGGTCCGCGAATAATATCCTGTGAACGTCCTGAGACTGCTGTGCACGCACACGTCGATGGGCGCACGCTGCAAAATGCTGGTCGAAATGCGGTCGGTTCGGGATTACAACTGGGTTAGGATACTACGCTGGGATCATTGTTACCGAGTCGAGCTAATGAATGTACCAGCGGCGTTGGTGAAAACAGGATTCGCTCGATTTTTCTATTGTATTTATTATTATTTTATTTGTTCGCTTGATCCTTGTCTTTCGGATTTGGATGACTTCCGACTTATGCAATTTCGTTACTGAAATAACTGTACTCGAAAAATAACAACAAAAACAAAATATATCCGAATAACGTTTCAGATAAATTCTGCAAATAAAATTTTATTTTACTAGTATATCGAATAACATTGTGTTTCATTAATATATCGAATATATTTTTCGAATAAAATGTTATTCGACAAATATTATGAATAATATTTTATTCGAGAAGTATTTCGGACAGAATTTTATTCGTAATATATCGAATATATTGTTCGAATATTATTCGACTAATATTAGAATAAAATTTTATTCGGGAAATATTTCGGACAGAATTTTATTCGTAATATGTCGAATATATTGTTCGAATATTATTCGACTAATATTAGAATAAAATTTTATTCGAGAAATATTTCGGACAGAATTTTATTCGCGTAATATGTCGAATATATTGTTCGAATAAAAGGAATACTATGAATGAAACTTTATTCGAGAAATATTTCGGACGGAATTTTATTCGTAATATATCGAATATATTCTTCGAATAAAAGGAATACTATGAATGAGACTTTATTCGAGAAATATTTCGGACAGAATTTTATTCGTAATATATCGAATATATTGTCCGAATAAAATGAATATTATGAATAAAACTTTATTCGAGAAATATTTCGGACAGAATTTTATTCGTACAATATTTCGAATAAATTTTTCGAATAAAATCTTGTTCGTTATCCAGATCAAATATGCTCGACTCTGCTTCGAAAGCATTGAAACGCTCCATAAAACAAGTCTGCACTTCGACTTAGCATCGGCGTTCGCCGATCTTTTTCTTAAAAACTGACGAGTCTTCCACGGAAGACGAATCGGCGAACATTTCTCAGCGGGTCGCGCGATAAATCTATCGTCTTGCTAATCACGATAAAAGGCTAATCACATTCTTCGGTCATCGTCGCGCGGTCCGCCCCGCGAGTTTCGAGGTGGGCCAGGATTTTTAGGTCCCGCGGTCGAGGGTGGTGGCCGGCAGATTTATGGACAGGTTGGTCGACCGCGCTGGTGCATCGCGTTCAAATATCGGAAACCGGTTCATTGCACGCAGTCGGATGTGCCCGTTGACGTCTCGGGGCCGCCGCCGTCGTCCCGCACCCCCCGCGTTCGACATTATTTACGGTATAATTATTTAGGAAGAACGCGAGCGGTCGCGCGGCCGATTTCCCACGGACAAACGTGACCGCGGCGATGCTGCTGATATATGACCGCCGGTCATTACGCGGCCGGCTAATTCGACGCATCGTGGTCCAATGAAAAAATACGAGGGTCATGAAATTTGCTCGGCTCTAACTCCAGGTACAGTAATTTCTTTCAGAAATATGTTCGGAGGTCGGAATGGAAACCGGCAGATCTGAGAATACTAAGTCGCGGCATTGACGTAGCGATATAATTATATAGGCGTAGGATTAGCACAAAGACATTCACAGTATTTCCGGGAGAAGTTACTCTACTTATATCTCTGTACGGGAGAATTATGTAATGGGACACTTTCGTTTAGGACAAGATGAAAAGAAAGTTAAATGATCACTCTAATTCTAGTTCGAAACGTTCGAAAGATCGGGTTTTTTATTATAAGAATGCATAAGGTCAATGAGTCTCACCTACGTTTACTTGTTTTATTTTTCATTTTGTTTTTCTTCAAAAGTGCATTTCGTCTCATTCGTCAATTGGTTCTATTGAATGAGAGAAACATATTCATGAATGGGACAGTGTAACAAAATAAAGTAATCTTGGTATTAATCGCATAAGTTGTATTATATAATGATCTTAAATTACATGAATCTTTCTTTGCATCCTTAGCTCTAATGTCACATTTCAGTATTTTATCAGAAGAAATAATCCTTTCAATAGAAAGAAACTGAAAAGAAATTAACAAAAATGTCTGAGTAAAAATATCTTAAAAATTATCTTAACAAATGTTCTAAAAATTAACAGCATAATAAGTAAAAAAAGTTTAGAATCCTAGTAAAAAAGCACCCTTAGTTAATGTTACATTTCAGTATTTTATCAGAAGAAATAATTCTTTCAATAGAGAGAAACTGAAAAGAAATTAACAAAAATGTCTGAGTAATAATATCTTGAAAATTATCTTAACAAATATTCTAAAAATTAACGGCATAATAAGTAAAAAAAGTTTAGCATCCTAGTAAAAAAAGCACCCTTAGTTAATATTACATTTCAGTATTTTATCACAAGAAATAATTCTTTCAATAGAAAGAAACTGAAAAGAAATTAACAAAAATGTCTGAGTAAAAATATCTTGAAAATTATCTTAACAAATATTCTAAAAATTAACGGCATAATAAGCAAAAAAAGTTTAGGCGTTAACTATGAAATATAAAACTTCACTATGAAGGAACAACGTTGTTTTTCATATTTGCACTTTGTCACTGCACTTCGTCGCATAGACATGGCGGCGCCAGTCTTAAGAATGAATCGTTGCGATCGTGTACGTTGTGATCGAGAGGCGAGGACAGGCAGTTTGTCCGACGAGAACTAATGATAATCGATCGATCGGCGATTTGAAGCGTGCATTAGTTCTTGCGGAATATCGATTGATTAATAAGAAACAGCGCGGCGAACAATAACAGCGTTCGAGCGAACCGGTAGCTCGTTGTTTCCTTCGGTCGGCCGCGCAAAGAACGGCCGGGTTTTCATCGGTAGCTCGCAGCCCGCTGCAAAACAGAGTTCAATTACGAATCTGCGTCACGGGGGCTCCGATATATCGTCGCTTCGGATCTTAATTGCCTTTTCAATCCCGGAATGTTCATTCGACTGACGAAATTTCAATTAAAATCATCGGCTGTGTCCCGCCGACCCCCCCTCGCCGATTACCCGGAACCGTTCTACCCATTGAAATATCCCGAACAATGCCGATTCAACCGGCCGGATATGCTTCCGATTTCACCCTCCGCGTTTCGTTCGGATCCTTTTCAACGGATCCTTTATCGACCATGTTAGCTGCTGAAGCAAGCCGCGCGGAGGTTAAATTATTTAACTATCGAGTCGATCGTGTACCCGATTTTAGTGCCAATATGTATCAATTCCGGAGCTTCGTGCTGCGGTGTCGAACCGGCTGTCGAAATAATGTCGTTAAAATTATGGGGAAATTCGTTCGATATTGTTCCGATGGCGACGCGGGTTACGAGGTGCACGCGGTGACACCGAGACGAGAGACAAACACCGCGAACACGAGCTACTTTGTCGTTGAAAATTGCATCTTTTCTGCGGAACGTTCCCTGCATTTTGTCGGAAACCGATACAAGTCGTGTTCGTCCTGGAATTTATTGAAACATTCATTTCGTTTTCTGTGGTCGGCCTTCTTTATTATTTACATTGTTCGTTTCAATACGCTCGCTTGAATTTTAATTCGAAGTCGCCATCTTCGACAAGCCGTAACTTTAATTTTTACATAAATCTTTATTCGAATCGATTTATTTTTAATCGAATGAATTCTTGTTCGAATAAAGTCTTGTTCTGAAGGAATTTTCGTTCAAATAAAATCTGATTCCAGTGAATACTTATTTGAACGAATTCGTATTCGAATGAATATTCGAATAAAATGTTATTGGAATGAATTTTTGATTCAATGAATTCTCGTTTGAATAAATTCTTGTTGGAATGAATTCTTATTCGAATAAAATTTCCTTCGAATAAATTCTTATTCGAATAAAATTTCTTTCGAATGAATTCTTATTCGAATAAAATTTCTGTCGAATGGATTCTTATTCCAATAAAATTTTATTCAAATGAATTGTTATTCGAATTAACTATTATACGAATAAAATCTTCTTCAAATGAATTTCTATTCTCATAAATTTGTATCCAGACAAATCTTTATTCGACAGCGTCGAATAAAATTTTGATTCATTAAGTCTTCATATCTCTCTTTCGTCATCCGAATAAAACTTAGCCTAACTCAATGGTTCATAGAGTAAAGATTGAGAAAATTCAGGCGACAATCCTGGAGAACCAGAACCGTCCCGAAAATCTTCTGGAACCTCGAATATCACAGGATCGACGATTGAGAACAGTCAAACATCTCGCTTCAGATGGCATAAATATCGCATGTATAATTTCCTCGCGTCGAATACAGATTCGTGGAATCAGGGATTAGCCGATGAACTGTAATTTCAGGTGGTAATCTGCTCGGTAAACTAGTATCTTCCGGCGACGACGACGACGTTCGATTTCTGTCCTCGGGTTCCGCCTCGAACGATGTTCGATACGATCCAAACTTGATTTGGAGGTGCTCGAGGTGCTCAGGGTGCTCGGGGTGGTCTGGGCACTCGGGCTGCTTGGGGTGGTTTGGGTACTCGGGCTGCTCAGGGTGCTCGGGGTGCTCGGGGTGCTCGGGCCACCAAACAAGCCAGTCGTTGTTAACCTCGTTAACGAATCGTCGGCTCGCGCGATTATTAAATGGGTCGCGCGCGCGTAAAACGCGACCCGTGCGTGCTCGGCCCGCTTGCGTGCGGAATACTCGTGGGAAGGCAAATTGCGAGAAGCTCCTTGCCGCGATTACGAACGTTAATAGCCCTCGTTTCGCGCGATATTGCGCGTAAAACCGTCGATCGATCGACCAACGATTCCGTTTAGTGGCTCTTCCGTCGTCCAGATTTTTATAACCGAGCTAAGAATTTCCTTTACGAACTGGTCGGTCCGCGGTCCACCCGTCGCGATACTCACAATCGTAATATTAATTTGATTTTATTTGTTTGTTGTTTAAATGGATGGTCCCTTTGTTACATAAAGTGGAATAATAGCGAGTAAACAAGTATGACTGTGGAATAATAATAATGACAGTAATAATGATGGTAATAACAGTAGTTTCTCGTATTGTACAATGAATAAATTCTTCGAATAATATTATTATCCGAATAGTGGTTCAAATAAATTCTTCAAATAAAATTTGATTCGACTAATATGTCGAATAATATTCGGATAATATTTCGAATAACATGTCGAATAATATTCGAATAGTATTTCGAATAATATATCGAATAATATTTGAATAGTATTTCGAATAATATGTCGAATAATATTTGAATAGTATTTCGAATAATATTCGAATAATATTTCGAATAACATGTCGAATAATATTCGAATAACATTTCGAATAACATGTCGAATAATATTCGAATAATATTTCGAATAACATGTCGAATAATATTCGAATAATATTTCGAATAATATTTCGAATAATATTCGAATAATATTTCGAATAATATTCGAATAATATTTGAATAACATTTCGAATAACATGTCGAATAATATTCGAATAATATTTCGAATAACATGTCGAATAATATTCGAATAATATTTCGAATAATATTTCGAATAATATTCGAATAATGTTTCGAATAATATTCGAATAATATTCGAATAGTATTTCGAATAATATTTGAATAGTATTTCGAATAATATGTCGAATAATATTTGAATAATATTTCGAATAATATTCGAATAATATTCGAATAGTATTTCGAATAATATTTGAATAGTATTTCGAATAATATGTCGAATAATATCTGAATAATATTTCTAATAATATTCGAATAATATTTCGAATAACATGTCGAATAATATTCGAATAACATTTCGAATAACATGTCGAATAATATTCAAATAATATTTCGAATAACATGTCGAATAATATTCGAATAATATTTCGAATAATATTCGAATAATATTTGAATAATATTTTGAATAACATTCGAATAATATTTCGAACAATATTCCAATAATATTTCGGATAAATTCTGCGCCCAAAATTCGGCTCTGTCATTTGCCATTCGAATAAAACATGCCCAACTCTGTTCCACAGAAACAGTCACTAAAATTCGCGCCATCCGAAGTGAAATTCGAACGGCGCGAACTTTATTTAGGGCCCCCGGTTTGCACCGTGGAATTCCAGGATCGGCGATATGGTGGTCGACGTTTACACGGTCCAGAGCGACGACAAATGTCCCGGTCCCGTGTCGGCGACAGGGAACGGGACGTTTCCAGCGTCGATTCGTCAAACGAAAAACCGCGAGCGCGACGCCGTTTAATATTCCTCCGTCCTCGCGTCCCCGAATCAAGTTTCGCGCGGTGGCAGCCGCGTGCTTCGAATTGCACGATGCATCGAAACCAGTCCGGCTTTTCACGCCCGGTTGATTTCCAACGGGAAAGTGTTGGACGGGTTGTCGAGCGACCGCCGCGTCGGCTCCGAATTGCTCGCCGCCGACGCGCGGCCTAAATCGCTTAGGAGATTCGGTTTTATTCGCCTTGGACAGACAGTAAACAGCCGTGACGCAACCGCCGTGACTACATTCCGGTTTTATCGGGACCTTTCGAGATAATCGCTGACATAACTAAGTGGGGTACGCTCGAAAGCGGAATCATCCCGCGACGCGGGGATTTACAGTTTCAACGGCGCCGGTTTCATCGAAAACGATTCGCTTTGATGATCGTTTCCATGAATTCTTGTCGATAAAAAATGGGGTGGCTCGCGAAAGTATCCGAACAACTTTCGAAACGGAATAACTATTGCAACATTTATTTACTGTTATTATTTATTAATTAAACGGGAGAAATACGCTTTAGATTGCAGAATATATTTGCATAAGTAATAACTTTTTTAAAATTGGTCGAAATTGTTTGAACTTTTTTGAGATGTTAGTCCGACTAGTTTGCTGGAGAATAAGTAAAAATATTTTTTTTAAGTTGCAATTGATAGGGATGATAAAAATATTGAAAAAAGAATGTTTTCTCAACTCTTTTATCTGAAGCTGTAATGAAAATGTTTAAAAAATGCGAAATTCGATAGTGTCGTTTACTAATTTTATCTGCAAGCGAACGACTTTGTTCAAATTTTTTAATTATTCCGTTGATTTGCATTTTCTATGGACTGTTTTCTTTTTCATATTCTGTACGAAATTTTCTTCCTTCTGCATAACTTTCACCAAATCTGTGTAATCATTTTTGATAATAAAAATGTTGAAACGATTGTTTCTACTTGTCAAGTGCCAAATAACATATGACAATCTAATACAAAAACATTTAAATGGCGCGAAATTTAAAAGTGGCACTAAAAAACGGATACCCTTTATTTTCAATTTTCCCGTCACTAATTTACACAAAGCAATTACTCTCGTCCGATTTATTCGGGAAAAATTAGTCCGAGGAGGCCGGAACCTTCGCTCGAAGCTGGCTCTCGAACCTCCTCGAGATCGATGGCGGCGAAACCTATAGAAATTCAAGTGTCGGCGAGGCGACGCTGTCGAAAATAAAGACCAACCTGTCGCGCGCACCTAAGTCGTGATACGGGGGGCTTCGGGAAAACCGCTGGATCGCGGCCAATTTTCGGTAAATTCCTCGGCCGATTCCTTTTGTCCCGCGGGACCCGGCAAGTCGCACTTCGCGCGAACCGTTTCGCATTAATTTCCGGCGCTTATTAGCCGGCTGACATCGGCGGAATAATTTACAGCTCGGAACCGATTCCCTTCGTTTCGCTCCCGATATATACACATCCCACCTGTTCTTTACAGTTCACTATGCAGCGGGAAGCACCCAAAACCGGTGAAAAGTCCCGTTTTGTAAATGTCCTCAAAATTAAAGAAGAAAGTATAACGACAGTTAACTGAACGTTTGGCTCTCCAGTGTGGTATGATTTTCGTTCATTGATTTTCATTCATTTTTATTAATTATAAACACGGCTACACGACGCTATAGATGACCAGCTAAAATTTACTGAAATGTAAAATTGTTATTTACAATGCTGCTATTTTACCAGGCATATTATATATGTATATATATATATATATAATATAATAATATAAATAATATATATATTATTATAATAATATAAATATAAATATTATTATTATATATATTTGAAGTCTGAAGAATTTCAATTTGATATTATACATTTTTGTTGATGTCATTCAATATTTTTATTTTTATTCTCGATTTTTAATAAAAACTCTGTGGAATTCAGTATTCATCAGTATTTTAACCGACGCCATTGGTGCCATTGTGAAAAAATTGAGCACAAATGCGTGATTTCAAGCAGAAAATACTTTTTACCGTTTTTGGGTATTTTCTGCTTCATAGTGCGACTGCCAACTTGTAGACCGTAGGCACTCGTGTTCGAACAATGAAACGCCGTCTCCGGCAAAAGTCTACGTGCGCGAAACACCAAGATCTCCGAGACACCGGGGAGCCAACGAGTTTAACATATTCATTATAAACCGCCCCCACCCCAACCCCCTGCACTCACGCTAATGCCACGGTATCTCTGGCTCGGCTAAAAGCAGACTAGGAGAAACTCCACTGAATTTTCGGGGCGACGCACGATGGGGTATTTGGCCTCGAAAGCTGGTCAAAATTATTTTATACGGTTTTGCGCGAACAAAAGCGTTTGGTTTATGAACTATTGTTTACCACAATTTCGCCAAAAAGGGCACAGGATAACGAATTTACAAATAAATTTATAAATGTTCGTTTACATTATTTTACTTAAATGTAAGCTTTCTTTCACGATTATGGATTTAAATAGTTAGAACTCGTCTATTTCCGAGTTGTCTGCCGTGCCTCGATTTATCCCATGTTCATCTAAATTTAATCGCGCTTAATTACTGTGATCTATAATATTTCTAATTTATAATAATAGATTTATTAAAGGTTAAATACAATAGTTATACAAACGAAAATAATTGATTTTATACATATTTAATAATAACAGTACATATTAGTACAAACAAAAATAATTATATATACAAAAATAATTTAGTTAATTTTTAGATAAATTTGGCGAGGTTCGGTTAGAGTGAAAATTTGATTTATAGTTGAAATTTGTTATGTAGTTTATTATTTATTTTAGTATAGTTTCTAATTTAACTTCTAAGATGTTTAAAAAACATTTAGAAATTTTCATAGGCACGAATTGGCTGCTGATTATTTTTGTATCGGAATATCTTACACAAGACTTTAAATCGTCTTTCAATAATTATGAAATTAAAAATGTGATACGGCTTATTTTATCGGCAGTTTGGTGTTTAAAAAGAGATCGATAAATTCCCTGAAAAACAATCCAAAGGATTTAACAAAATAATCCATGGAGTTTAGTTACTCATTTATTTATTTCTTGTTTATCACCGTTGAATAGAATTAAACGTTTCCGTTTACGTTGTTGCCGAGTATCTACTCGAGCTCCTCTCTCAGCTGCGCTCTTATCTCTATCCGCCGCTTTTTCGTGCTAGCCTGTTTCGCTTGTTTACGCTTCCTCGGGAAACCTTCATAAATTTTCGATTAAAATACGCATTTTTTTCTAAAGACCGCCCGCGAATTTTCTGCTCCGTTTAATGAAAACACCGTGCTATACCCCAATCTTCTCTGCGCGTTGAAGCGAGACTCTGTTGTAAGAGTGTTAGGCAAATTTCTTGCGTCGAGGGTTGTTCAATAAATTCTTATTTTCTGCGAGAAGTAGAAATCCTATGTTCATTGTGCATGCACATCCACGGTACTCACTTCAAAAATTCATACGTTCGAGTGAGTTGGATTTTATTCGGATTTCTAAGACGCGCTCGTTAAAACAACAAACGCTATAATAAATTCTATAGTTTCGATTTGCTTCGCGGTCAACGTGTGTCAACCCTTCGCACTCGAAGCTGCTTCAAAATCGAGATTTTTAATAATCGAGACACTCTACGATTATTTTCATTTTATACGCATGACATTTTAATCTCTTTTGCTCGTAGAATACGTAAATTTTTGATTTACTAGATAATTCTTCTAGTAACAATTCTTTCGAAGCAAAAGTTCTTTCGAAAAATGGTCCAACAATTTTTGGTGGCGCCTCAGGGCGGCCATTCGAGCGCAGAGGGTTAAATATCGCTAATAGAATAGCATCATTAGACCGCGAATTATTGTGCAAAATAAAAACTGTCTGCATCAATTGCAATACATGGGTGCCAATTGCAACATTTGTCCTTTCTTAAATAATTTGAATAAATCGCAATTAATGGATCGACGTTCTCGGCTGCTTTTAATCTTATTATGCAATTTATAATTTATAATTTTATGCATTTATGAGACAAGAACGATGAATCGAAAAATAGCAAAAACGTTTAAACAATTTGAAAATATTATTGTACTAGTGCCAACTTAGTGACATGATTAAGAAAATAAATGAACGTCTACGCTGATCCAGCATCTTCTAACTAATAAAGACAATTTTCATTTTGCACAAAGATCCGCAGTCTATTAATAATCATACTGTCTCGAGTCAGTAAAATAGAATCATGATCTTACGTTTTACAATCTGTTCGATGCTTTTTCTATTTAATATAATAATATTTATATATATATATATATATATATAAATATAATTTTACTAATATATATATATTAGTAAAATGGCACAATTCGTTTGTGGAAGCAGCAATCAAATTTGCGACCTTAAATAGAAAAAGTATTATTATATTATATATATTTATACTATAATTAGTTTAATTATTTACTTATAATAATATTTATATATTTATTATATTATATATTATTATATTATTATATTATATATATATATATATATATATACAGGGTGTCCCACAATTATTTTAACAGCCGAAAATGAGGGGTAGCTGAGGTCATTTGAAGTAACTTTTTCCTTTGCGAAAATGCAATCCGCGGCTTTGTTTACGAGTTATTAACGAAAAACACTGGCCAATGAGAGGTGACGGTGCGAGAGAGAGAGTCCGCGAGAGAGTACGCAGCACGAGGCTTTGACAGATGGTCGGGACGGACTCGAGCCACGTTCGAAGTATTGAACAAATCACGAAGCGAGAACTTTCCGGATTTTTTTTTTACTACGTAACAGTGATATTTTGAAGAAAAACGCTGTTCACCTTTACTTTAGAATGTCTGAAGAATATTTACTAATTTTTCGGACCCGAAATAATAAGTAATTTAACCGTAACGGCCGTTTTAATTTTCTAGTGTGCATGACACCTCGTGTGTAACATGTGAAATTTTTAAGCAAGGTGTACAGTGAAGGTTAACAAAGTACATAAATGATATTTTATGTAAATGATATTTTAATTTAAATAATTCCGTGTCCGAACACAGTTCGACGAATGATTCGCAAAGCTAATTTAATAAATAATAATCGTGTTAAAGGACGTAAGGGATATGTTTGTTAGAGAAATATGAAGAATATTATCAACAAGAAACTCACCCATTTAGTTGTAAAATCCACTTCATGCACGGAAATGTGTGCAGGAGGATAGTGCATTGACCTCGTACAATGTATGATGAACTGCACAGCTGATCTGTATCCGACGGCGACGAACAGAAGGATATCTCCAGGCAGGCAATTTCAACGTTTACTTTCACTGCATTATCACTAAACACTGATCACTTATCAATAATATTTATGGACCAACTTTCCTGGGTTAATATGTAAGGCCCTGAAAAGAGCCGATTGTTTTATGCGACGCGTTCGAAGTTCATATCGTTAAGAAAACATACCGCGTTGACGGGATGAACTGCGGAAGACTAGCACGATGGCTGACAATGTTCGCGTTCGATGGGAAACAGTTGAAATTCGCTCGTAGGAGAACGAAACACAGTCGGCCATCGTGCCAGTCTTCTGCAGTTCATCTCGACAACGCGGTACATACGTGTCGTTAACAGTGAGAACTTCGAACGCGTCGCATAAAAAAATCGGCTCTTTTCAGAGCTATACATATTAACCCAGGAAAGTTGGTCCATAAATATTATTGATAAGTGATCAGTGTTTAGTAATAATGCAGTGAAAGTAAACGTTGAAATTGCCTGCCCGGAGACATCCTTCTGTTCGTCGCCGTCGGATACATGAAGTGGATTTTACAACTAAATGGGTGAGTTTCTTATTGATAATATTCTTCATATTTCTCTAACAAACATATCCCTTACGTCCTTTAACACGATTATTATTTATTAAATTAGCTTTGCGAATCATTCGTTGAACTATGTTCGGACACGGAATTATTTAAATAAAATACCATTAACGTAAAATATCATTTACGTACTTTGTTAATCTTCACTGTACACCTTGCTTAAAAATTTCATATGTTACACACGAGGTGTCATGCACACTAGAAAATTAAAACGGCCGTCACGGTTAAATTACTTATTATTTCGGGTCCGAAAAATTAGTAAATATTCTTCAGACATTCTAAAGTAAAGGTGAACAGCGTTTTTCTTCAAAATATCACTGTCACGTAGTAAAAAAAAAATCCGGAAAGTTCTCGCTTCGTGATTTGTTCAATACTTCGAACGTGGCTCGAGTCCGTCCCGACCATCTGTCAAAGCCTCGTGCTGCGTACTCTCTCGCGGACTCTCTCTCTCGCACCGTCACCTCTCATTGGCCAGTGTTTTTCGTTAATAACTCGTAAACAAAGCCGCGGATTGCATTTTCGCAAAGGAAAAAGTTACTTCAAATGACCTCAGCTACCCCTCATTTTCGGCTGTTAAAATAATTGTGGGACACCCTGTATATATATATATAAAAATATTATTATATTAAATAGAAAAAGTATCGAACAGATTGTAAAACGTATTATATAATATAATAATACTTTTTCTATTTAAGGTCGCAAATTTGATTGCTGCTTCCACAGACGAATTGTGCCATTTTACTAAAAAATAATTCTTCTGATTATTCAACGATTATTCGATGAACACAAAAGCTAGAGAGCGAGCTATACCGAGGTTCTGAGAACTCCCACGCCGAATCGGCACACAGAGAGATTCGAAACGCGCGATTACCGTTCCCGATGGCCATCCAGATGCGTATCAGGACTCGGTAACACGAGATCGTCCTTAACGGAATGTCAGAGGATTACGTCGCGCGGAATGGAAGGTGTTCGGGGCGCCGGAGAGCAATGAAGCGTAACGCTCATTATGCGTGGCCCGTCGTCGCTTCTGCACGCGAGTTAAGGGTTGAAACGTATCTCGCGTATTTAGCGTGCACCGTCGTCCCCAGAAATATGTTAATGGCGCCCGGAGCTTCTACAATACCTCGCGTCTTCAATTTCCCGTCCCACAACCATCTCTCGTTCCCTCCCACACCTATGTTTTAAACGGCTTTTTTCCCCCTTGTTGCCCGCTCAACGATGATTAGACTGCGAGGTTTTACGCTTTTCCCGCTAATTAAAACTATCCGCCGACTTGCACGGCCCATTAAGGATTCTGTTCCGCTGCGGACTGCGATGTTTTACGCAATTTCGGTGGAAATTTCAAGAAGTATCGCGTAAACAATTTCGTGGAAATGCCTGTAAAATTGCAGAATGTTGTCGCACTGTTTCCGGTCATTTGAAAATAATGAAGCGAATTGTTTTTCTTTCGGTTAATGATCTATTTAATAGGTCGACGCTTTATCCACAGGGAGACTGTTAATAGAATTTTCAATTATTTTGCTAAAATGAGAGAAATCTGAACAATGTTCTTCTATATGAGAATCTCGAACGAAATTATTGGATAACGTTAGCGTGGACGACTTGTTGGTACATGATTGAAATAATTAGCTCCGCGGAATAATTTATTAAGATTTGCTTGCCATCGAAGCCACAAATTGAATTGTTTGTAACTGTAATTATTATTATAGTTGTATTTATGAACGGCTCAGAAGTTGACTCAGATCTTTTGCAAGTTAACTGCTAAAAAAATATCAGTTCCATTAATAGCACAAAGAGCCCAATTTTATTATAATTAAATAAAAAGTAATTGATATTAGTATTTAATTCTTTTATTTAATTTTCTTATTTTGTTCAGTCACTCTATGATCAATATAAGTGCTGCTACAAATTGTTTATGCTTATAATACAATATAACTGTTTAAGCAGAATATTTCGACAGTTTCAAATGAATAAATATTTATTATATATAATATAATATAATATAATATAATATAATATAATACAATACAATACAATACAATACAATATAATATAATATAATATAATATAATATAAAATAAATATTTATTTATTCATTTGGAACCGCCGAAATATTTTGCTTTAAATTGAAACTAAGTTCACTCGCCACGAAACGAGGATTTGCATTACATTGGGCATTCTCGCTCAGTAAACGCATAAAGTGCGTAAAACGCACAGTTCACCGACGATCGCTCCCATTCCCTGGATCGTCGATCGTCCGATATGGACACTCCCGGCTCGGCTGACGAATCGAGGAAACGATACGTCAAGATCGAGCAAGAAAAGGGCGAGTCACCGCGGATCCTTCGATATTCGTCTCACGAACCGGCGAGTTTCTTTCTATTTTCGGGGGGTGGGGAATGGGTGGCGAATTACGTAATTCGCGAACCGCAGCCGCCTCGATTTACCGACATGGTATTGGTAATAGGGGAAGCCATGCATCAACGTATCGTCGTTGTGTCTGAGCGCACGTCGCACGAAGGAAATCGACTTGCACGCCTGTCTTACCAAATTGGCGCCGCGAGTTGCGTCAAGCACAGACAACCGCGACATACATCATGCTATTGCAGCCGGATATCTGGGTCTAACAGATGCAGAGAAGTCACCTTTGATTTGCTTCGGGAGACCCGTTCTTTTTATCTGCTCGCGTTTAGCCTACGATCTCTTCCTTTCTTTGCGATTTCTTGCTTCGGAGTGCTTCTGACACTCTATTTGCTGAAAAGACTCGCATTTCTTCAGACAAATAAATAAGAATTCTCTACTTCGATCGTAACAGACAGCAGTGAAATAAACAATTATTTTCGTGTTTATTTTATGAGCCGTGAATAATCTAAGAGTTCTTTTTTTAATTTATCATCCGCATTTATTATTTTGTGTTCTATCTGCTCATTTTTTATTATTATTATTTATTTACGGGATACTAGACTCTTTTAAATTGTACAAATTAAATACACATAATCTGGAACAACATGAAAATAAATGTCAAATGCAAAATAAATAAATAAATGCATAAAATGCGCAGTCTACTAATATAATATAATATAATTGATTTATAAAGTATAATTATAATCGAATAATATATAATAGCGTAATTAATAATATAGGGTATCCCAAAATTATGGTACTTTCGGGAAATGAGGGGTTCCTGAGATCATTTGAAGGAACTTTTTCCTCAGCGAAAATGCAATCCGCGGCTTTGTTTACGAGTTATTAACGAAAAACAGTGGCCAATGAGAGGCGAGATCGGCTGCCGCGAGACGGCCGGACCAATGAGCGGAACTGAGCTTCGTTTGCTCGTTAGCTCGGCCGAGCTCGTCTCTCATTGGCCAGTGTTTCTCGTTAATAACTCGTGAACGATGCCTCGGAGAAAATTTTTGTAAAGAAAAAAGTTACTTCGAATGACCTCAGGAACCTCTCATTTCCCGGAAATACCATAATTTTGGGACAACCTGTATAATATAATTTTTCAAAACGCAATTTTGGTTTCTCCGAAATAGGACAGAACTTTTGTAGCATATTTATAGTTGTCCAAACATTCACGAAGAAAGTTGTTACTCACTCACACGTGCTTTCTTTTCTTTTCTCTCTTTTCGTACTTACTCGCGATCGTTTTATTATATATAACAAGAAATTTTCTTCTTATTTCCTGCATCTCTTTATCTTTCACCCAAATTGCTTAACAATTCCATCGTTTCTCATATGATTTCCACGAGTCACGCGTATTTCGCTTTGACACCGGGTCGCCGCGGCATTAATAATTATAGTGACGAGGCACCGGGGCTCCCAACGAGACGTCGCGCAATTTTCATAGACATTCGAACTTCGCAACAATTCCATGCCCGCGAGCTCGTTAGCCGCATTCAAGAGGAGAACGTTATCCGGAGCAAGCAGAAGCGGCCGGAAAAGAAAGAGACTCGAAAGAAACGAGACGTCACGGTCTACCTCTCTTATCCGAAAGATAGAAGATTCATTTTTCGTGGTAGACAAGCCGCGATCAAAGCGACCGACCGTGGAAAAAAATAACAAGGAGTCTTGGGTCCTCGTCCCTCAGCGATCCAGCTCGAATCTACGTGAATCACCGTTTCGAGGATCCTCGATCCGACGTTATTTGCCGACGGAACTGGCATGATTACACACTCCAACCTCGCGACAGCCAGGCCTGGACGCATTTCATTGGAGAAATAAGACATCAAATAATTATTCGAAGTGATCGGATTATTTTTAATACTTTATTATTCTTATTTCACGGATAATCTAGAAAATTTACTTTCAGGATTTTATTTTGCTTTCAAATCAATTATTTACAAATAATTTTTTATTTGAATAATTTCTTATTCGTTTATTCAATTATTCGCTTCGATGAAATAACGAATAGCTTGACGTAAGAATTCATGAATCAATTAGAACTGAAATTGATAAGAATGAATAAGGATTTGTGAATTGATTGGAACTGAAATTGATAAGAATTGATAAGGATTCTTGAATTAATTGTAATTGAAATTGATAAGAATCGATAAGGATTCTTGAATTAATTGGAACTGAAATTGATAAGAATTGATAAGGATTCTTGAATTAATAGGAACTGAAATTGATAAGGATTCTTGAATTAATTGGAACTGAAATCGATAAGAATTTATAACAATTCTTGAATTAATTGGAACTGAAATTAATAAGAATTAATAAGGATTCTTAAATCAATTGTTTGAAATTAAAGTTATCAAATTAAATCAATGAAACTTAATTTAACTTAATTTAATTATACATAGATAAACTCTAATTAATATACTTGAAATAGTATTTTTATAATTCAACTGCATTTGCTTTCAACATAGATACTTACATCGTTGGCCTAATGACATAATAGAATTAGAGAGTATTTAGGAAAATATTTGAACAAATATTTGAGAAAATAACTAAGTAAAGAACTATCTTACTTGAAATACAAACAACGAAATATCATGTGAAAAATTACTTCACCGCGCAAACAAACCAACGTACATTTATCTCAAATAACACGTAGCCAAATGAACTAATACATTATCTTAGCGATTGTTTTTCGAATAATTTAATTGAACGATGATCTCAAGCCCGTCGATCGTTAGTCAGTCGAGTTCTCCTCGTGGAAATCGATCCTCGGCTTTTTGCAGTTTCGTCACGGACTCGCGTCTCTATCCGAGAAATTCCGTTTATCTCGCAATTCTCGCGAAGACACCGCGTCTGGCCGCTCTACCGTCGTCCGTTAACTCGATAATATGCACAGCGGCGATAACGCTCGCGGATTCGAATCTGCTCGTTCTCTTTCGTTCTCTCGCCGGAACATCCGTCGACGGATGTCGATACAATAAGCAATAAAAAATGTTCGAACCAAGAAAGATTTACTCGGGATGATAGCGGCGGTTCTCGGCGTTCCCGTGGAAGCGGAAACGATGGAGCTGCCGGCGACTGACAGAAAACGCGCAGTGTCTTTGGACGACGACGTCGAACGTCGTAAAATTTAGTATGACGTCTTACGGGCGTCGCAGATGAAACGTCCGAAGTGATCCACTTAAAGTTGCTCCGTTTTTTCGTCGTTCGTAGTTTCTTTACGCGACGAAGCGCGCAGTGCCGACTTCGTCGGTAAAAATCACTGATCGCGTGTCATATCACGATGCGAGACATGCATTTCTTTCCAGAAAGATGCTTATTGGGACGGCAATTGTTGCGAGTAATAATGATATTCGTCATGAGTCAGATACCGAATAACATTAATTAAAGTTTGTTAAATTTTTATATTTCTATTATCGTTTCTTTAGGTTCATTATTGCTAGTTATATAAATTGTTTATTCATTATGTTAATTTTGAATTGAATTTCTTAATTTTTTAAAAATAAAACTCTTTAAGTTTTGTTAAATTTAATTTTTTTTTAAATAAATATCGACAAAATTAACGAATGTAATTCAAAACTAATATAACGAATAGATTATAATAGAAACAAAAGAATTAACAAACTTTAGTTAATGCCATAATTAACTTTTTATTTACGGAATAAAGTATTTAGTTCTTTTGTTTTGTTTATTTTTGATGCCTGAAAAGAATCGATATAATTGTGCCTGAAACGAAACCAGAGGCACAGCAATTGGTCACCCGATAGTAATCGGCTTTACCGCTCTAACGTTGACGCGTTTGTCCGGCCAAAGCACGATTCGTTTGCCGCTGGATTTTGCGCCCGGGTCCGGTCCGGGAACGTGGACGTCGGCGCGGCGTTGTTTAAAACAATCGAACGCGGTACCATTAAAAATGCACTGCATACTGTCGATTATCAAAGCGTATAAAACGTGACGGGCAGACGAGCTCGTGTAAACGAGCGATAAAACAGCCCGCGCAAGCGGAACGATGTGGCAGCGATAAAAAAGGCAAACGAAGCGCGAGTAATTTGACGCTGTTTTTAATTACTTGAGCCGGGAACGAGTTATTAAACTGCGGCGGAGGCAGCCAACTGGCTGACGGTGTATTATATACTTCGACCTCCGAGTGAACTTGAGGGTGATTAATCTCCGAAAACATTATCGGCTGAAAATAACCCCTTTCCCATTGTGCTTGTTAACCAGGATCGATCCGATCTTCCTCCGATCACCCGATAACCGTTCACTTGCAAAAACTCCGTTCCCTTTATTCGACGGATACTCGCGTGCTGCCGCCTCAAGCCTTTCGCTGCTGACACAGCGCATATATCTAAAGCGGCGAGCGCAAAATGTGTAGGGGAGACCGGGACAAAGTTAGCCCAGAAAAGTTCAGAGAAGGATGGAGAGCGTTTCCTTTGGTAAAAATAATACTGAAACAAATTTAAATTGCACTGGATTGGTCCGTAAGTCATTGCGTTATTTTTACACTCCGTAAATGTAGGACTAATTTGCTGTGTGAGAACAGAACCTTTAATTAACAATATATTTTCTATTTTGTTCCTTTTCGGAAGTAATAGAGCAAAATATGACGAGAAAGCTGTTTGGAGTTATCTACATTAAAATCAATGCGAAATACATTAAATTCTCCCGAATTTTCTTTCAGCTTGTAAACAAAAATGGACAATTTGGGAAGAAGAGACACGATTATTCGAGCCTCGCGACTCATTTTTATAGTTGCCGATTGTCAACTATTATAAAAACGAGACGCAAATTGTCTACTTTTGTTAAAACGTAGCTGAATGTTGAAAACTTTTGTTGAAAAATAGCTGAATGTCTTTTCTATTTCATTCGAAAACATCGCATTTGAAAATAAACTTGACGCATTAGGTTAACAAGAAAGTATTTTCGATCGTCGCACATAGTGAGCGTTGTAATTGTTGCTCTAAAATGCAACTCAGTTTTATTCTGCAACTGAAAATGAACGAAATTTTAAAGGAAAATGAAGAAAGTCGTAAAGGAAACTGAACAAAATGGAAAGGAAAAGGAATAAAATCGTAAAGTAAAATGAACAAACTATCAATCCAAGACTATAGTTCCATAACAACGTCAAAGTGCCTAACATTGTTATGTTCTTATCTTTGTAAAATATTCCGAACATTCTAAACATGCACGAAGACAAACTATTACGCGATGTTGATCACATTCACGTTGTAATTAGAATCGTCGAAATCCGACCGTTCGTTTAAATTATCGACAGCATGATCTTCAATTTCACGAGCCAAGCCATTCTAACGTTGTCTTTTGCAATCCTTTGCGAAGTTCTTTACCAACGAAAGCTCCGGCTCACGACACAAAGAGAAAGCAACATATTCCACGTGTGCTTTGTCCGCGCTGTTATTTCATAGTCTTACGTTACTTAATTATCACGGTTCTCGTGTAGACTTTTTGTCTGGTTGGTTTCTCTGGCCGCCATATGGCTAATTAATTAAGGGTATTGTAACCGGACGCATAACGAAGAAGCTCGGAGAAGAAAGAGAATATTTACGGAAATGTTTTATTTTTAAATAGTACTTCCAGAAAAAATTGGTAACAAAGGGAGAACTCGCTCCGCCCGCGAAAAGGGTTCACCAAATTAGCGATTCATGCTCGGAGCGATTTTAGCCGGCGTAATGTGCCCAACGACGCGTACCTAATTACGAGCAGGCAAAACACAGAGCAATTTATTAATCTAACTAGTAATGTTCGCGAATGTCGTCCGAGCGGAAACGTGTTGTGAACGCGGCGCTGTATCCCTCCGAGCTGTGATTCTCCGCGCAGAACATTGAATTATCTGTGGAAAATTCAACAAACTAGATCTTCGCCGGGAATTTCGTAAACTCTGTTTCTGTCGTGTTCAGCGGGAAATGCTAGTCGAATGTAATCGTTTGTAACGTAAGCCCGTTATATTTGACACTAAAGCTAGCATAAGTTCTTGAAACGCGCGTTCATTTCGCATATCTTAACGGAAAACAAATTATGATGTTTCAGAAAATAAAAGTCAATTTTATTCGGTTGCACTATCGCTACTGTAATTGAAGACACAATTAACATCATATTTATCGAAAAAGACGTATTATCTTTTTTTTTTATATTAAAAACTAAATTATATTATATATTATAATATTATATATTATATTATATTATATTATATTATATTATATTACATTATTATTATATTATATAATTATATTCGATAAATATAAAATTAATTATCCGCTATCCAACGAGAAGAATCGTCAAAATATGTTTCGAAAAATGTGTGGCTAAAGCTGGGAACTATTAGAACCATCGTAAATTGTATGCTCCGTCGTCCGAGGATTAAGAGACAGATGTACGTCGGTGATGTTGGCATACTGTAGAGTCGGTGACGACAGAAATAAACGAAGTGTCTGCGTCTATGGTGCGCGATGCTTCGGTATGCAGCTGTTCGGCGATGTTCGAATCGGTTTGAGCGACGATCCCGACGCATTCCGCCCACTCGGTTTAGCTATAAAGGCAAAGCCACTGCGGATTTGATGCGTTTACAACAAAAATGCGAAGGTGCAACGTAAACCAGCAAAATTGAAATCATTGAAGGATATTCTTATTATTGAAGTTATTACAGAAAAATAGAAATCCCTGAGCAACTCACGTTTCTCGTAACAGATTGCGGAGCATTTTCATTTTGCATAAAGATCCGCGGTCTAGTCGTCGGATAGCGAACAATTTTCGGCGGAATCGCGCCGGGATGAAATTGTTCCTGAAAATGCTCAAAAACCGCAGGAGATTGAACCATCCGCGCATTTCTCGCGAGTTTTCGTCTAAGATCACGTACAGACAGGGATCGCGCGATGGCCACGTTCGAAAACGGATATCGAACGTGTATCTCTGGTGTCGTCGGGATCCGTCACAAAGGCGGCCGGATCGCGGGACAAGCTGGCAGACGCGGCGGGTACACGCTCGACGGGCGAGCGAAGCGGAAGCGTGTACTCCTCCGGAGCGTCGCGTTCTCGGATGAAGGACGCCAAAGAAGTTGCCGGCTCGTTACAACGAGCGGTTCGTGCGCGGAATTCGCGACGAAGTTGTCGAATATCCGAGCAGAAGATTCGGGGTCCCCGTCGGCGACGTTCGAGCCTTTTCCACAGGTAAAAGCGAGCCTCGTCGCGGAACCGGACCGTCTTGCTTTTTCGAAAGTTTCGCGGAACTTCTCGTGGAAAGACCGGATCTTAACGTCGCCGAGCATGAATTTCGCCTAAGCAAGGGCGGAACACGTTGCCCGATGGGGTCGCGGTCATTGTTATGCATTGGACGAGACGTCAGCCAAATATGGATGAGCGTTCCGAACGAGATCCTGTCAAAGATTCGCGGAAGAAACGGCCAGCCGGCTCGGAAACTCGATTATCAGGCCAAGCGGAGCGGAAACTTCGGGAAACTGCTTGAATCTCGAACGAATCTGTGGTCAGCCGACTTCTTTTTATGAGATCCGACGGGAAAATTGAAGAGAGTTGTCCTTTCTTGATGGCTGTTTTTACGGGATTAGGGCTGGTACGAGTCTGTGTAAAATACTCGATAATGTTTGTGTGACATTTGTAGGAATTAGTGTTGCACGTTGCGATGCATTTGTAGGTTCGCTCCTTTTTGTTCCTCAAAACTGGTTATAGTTTTGCAATGGTCAAAGGAAGTTGAATAAATTGTGGTTTTTACGGAGAAACAAGTTTGGAAAATGATAGCGTTGAATATCAGAGGTGGACATTGTCGAATAAATTCGAAGAATCAAATTTTATTTGAAGAATTTATTCGCGGAATTTATTCGTGGAATTTATTCGAAATATCATTTGAATAAAATTTTATTCGTAGAATTTATACGAAGAATTTATTTGAAGAATTTATTCGAAGAATTTATACGAAGAATTTATTCGAATAAAATCGTATACGCGAAGAATTTATTCGAATAAAATCGTATACGAAGAATTTATTCCAATAAAATCGTATACGAAGAATTTATTTGACTAAAATAGTATACGAAGAATTTATTCGAAAGATTAGTCGAATAAAATTATATTCGAAACATTAGTCGAATGAAATTGTATTCGAAGAATTTATTCGAAATATTAGTCGAATAAAAAATTATATCTGAAACATTAGTCGAATGAAATTATATTCGAAGACACTATACGAAAGATTAGTCGAATAAAATTATATTTGAAACAATAGTCGAATGAAATTGTATTCGAAGAATTTATTCGAAAGATTAGTCGAATAAAATTGTATTCGAAACATTAGTCGAATAAAATTGTATTCGAAACATTAGTCGAATAAAATTGTATTCGAAACCTTAGTCAAATAAAATTGTATTCGAAGAATTTACACGAAATATTCGATATATTATTCGAATAAAATTGTATTCGAAACATTAGTCGAACCAAATTATATTCGAAGAATTCATTCGAAACATTACTCGAACAAAATTTCGCTTGAAAAAGGTGAAAATATTCGAACAAAATTTGATTCGCATAATGCAAGTCGCTGGAATCTGATAATTGAAGAGAACAACGGATCCTCCGGCAATAATACAGGCAGTGGACCGAAGTGCGCTCTGACGAACGGTCTACCATTTTGTAAATACCGCAATTACCGTGGGTCTATAATTTCAGCGGCTTCCAGTTAAAGAAGCCGTCGTTTAGAAGCTAATAAAAAGACGCGTTCCACCGGACGGTTTGGCGTCGAAATCTGGTTAAAAGCAGTAACGGCCATGATTCGAGGATTCCGTGATTAAAGGCGCGTCCTTCCGCCGCGAACCTAATTCGGGAGCCCAATCTCGTCCTCGGCCGGGTCGGCGCAGACGAGCCGCCGCGCCGGAGGGTTTCCTCGGAAGATTTACGCGGCGCGAACCCGAAGTCGATCGTGTCCAAACTACCGTGCTCCGACTTACGTAATTACCATCGATCGTTCTTCCGCAGAAGACCACTAATTCGAACTGTTACGACGTGGGCTCTCGCTTTCGCGTGTTCCTCCGCGATTTGCACGATAGCCCGTCGCTCCCCGATCACGATCACGATCACGATCACGCGCCGCGCCGCGCCGCGCCGTGCCGCACCGGCTCTCCGATAAATAATTCCACCGACCGAATTGAATTTCATCCGAGATTAATACCGTTCCACGTTTACGCTCTCCGGACGGCCCTCGCGATTACAGAAACGGGGGAAACAAGGTCGATCAACGGCGAACCTGTTTCCACTCTCTCTCGCGACGAGCTCGATCGCCGAGAAATATGCGATTCTCCTTTAACCCTCGCAAGCCGATGGCTGTGTCGATCTTGATCCGGAGCGTTTCAATCGTTCACTTGATTACTCAATTAAATGAAATGTACTTGCTGTTACATTAAGAACAACAGAAGGACTGTTTACGCTAATTTTTTAATTTACGATTATTCATATCGTAAAGATACATTTGTGAGTCATTTATTTAGTTTATATGTTACTTACGGCAAATGTTACAATAACACTTGTTAAAAATTAGAATAAATGTCTTATTCATATCATAAAGATACATTTGTGAGTCATTTATTTAGTTTATATGTTACTCACGGCAAATGTTACAATAATACTTGTTAAAAATTAGAATAAATGTCTTATTGCTACTTTCATAAGCTGATATAAAACAGCTGTTTTTTGTGCTCCGTAAATTCGGTCTGCAAGTCAAAAATATATTTCGAGAAATTGATTGATCTACAGTCTCGTACAAGTATGATAGTAAGTGCAGAAATGTTGAAGCTGATATACAGAAGTATAGTAATTTCTTTCTAATTCGCGCTTAAATTGCGGCTCGGTTTTTATAGTTGTTGACAATCGGTAACTATAAAAACGAGACCCGAATAATCGTGTCTTTTCCTTCCAAATTGTCCATTTTTGTGCGTAATCTGAGCGTGTGAATTAGGGAAAAATTACTGTAACTGTGAAGCTAATACATCCAATATGGAAATAACTATAAACCTTTTAAAATATAATAACTTTTTTAAAACTGGACCAAGTGACTTGAATTTTTTTTTAGATGATATATACTAGATATACTAGATGATGACATACAAAATGTTTTTTTTAAATTTTGCTATTATTTGGAATGACAAAAAAAAATAGAGAACTCTCGCTTTTTAACTTTTTTATCTGAGCCTATAACGAAAATTTGAAACATGTCTTTCGCACATCTATAGGTAACTTATGTGCATGTTGAAAATTTTATCAAAATCGGTTGACGTTGTCACAAGTTACAACAAATTAAAGGTGGCAAAAATCGCAGTTTTGTCACGATTTTGATCAAAAACTGTAAGAAGTCTGCAGTTTTTAAACACTCGGTTAACCAATTTCGATCAAATTTTCATACAAGTTACCGAGATCTACAAAAGACATTTTTTAAATTTTCGCTACAAGGTCAGATAAAAAAGATAAAAAACGAAAACGTTTTACTTTTATCCGTCATTCCAAATAATAGCAAAATTTAAAGAAGACATTTTGCTCATTGTCTAGTATATTAGTCCCTCTATCATCTAAAAAAAAAAAATGCAAGTCATTTAGTCCAGTTTCAAAAATGTTATCGCATTTTAAAAGGTGTACGAACACTTTTGTGAGCAACTGTATACGGCCAATACAAAACAATAACGAACAGAATGGAAAACACAATTATATCAAAGGCTCGAAACCAGTCGTAGAACCGGACCAAGAGACACCGGCTCCGCGAACGATCGCACGGCGAGGCTTCATTCATGCTCTCCTGCCAGGTAATTTGGTCGGTCGTACGGTTTTTCGTTGCCTCCCGTAAATCGTGGTTTCCGACGAAACGACCCGTACACAGAACGTTTCTTACGCCGGCGACGATTTCGATAATGCGCCGCACGAAACTCCGGAATTGCTCGAACCCATTAGTCTCTCCGTAATTCATAGAACGATGAATTATTCCACGTGTTGCTCGAAATACGTTTAGTTAACTCGCTCGGAATAGTTGAGCCAAATTAATCGAGCGTAATTGTCCGAGTCGCTCCCGGAGCTGTCCGCCGCGAACGGAATCGCGGTCCGTCGACTCGACGCGGCGCGCCGGGATCTTAATACGCGAACGAACCGGCAATTAAAACCAGCTGTACTCGATAGCACAGTGAAAGGATCGAGCGTGTATCGGGTGGGAAAAACCGATGTTTCTTTCATTAAGCGCATCTTCTAAGAGCTGCTCGTTGCGTTCGCTTGCGATCGACGATTGAAAGAAAAGTAACCGTTTGGATTCTTCTATTGTCCAATGAATGAACATTTAGCGTATTACGCGAAGAATTGACGTTTAACACTCCTTTCTACACGTTAAAATTAATTACAGTACAACGGGGCATCCTGCAACGAAACAGTTCGTCTCATTAAATCAGAGTGCTAATTTACGAGCGCGGGGAAATGCGATGCAAATTTATAATTTCCTCGAAATTCGCGCACATGCTCGATGTATAAAATTGATCGACGCGGCGATAAATTACACAGGCGCAGGACCAGCACAGGGGGAAATTCACAGCAACCCGAAATTTGGCATTTCCGGGAGCAATTACTGTACCGCTCTGTGAAATTTCGTTGAAATCGGTGCGGGCCATGTTCGATGCGTCTCTTGTAAGATTATCTGGAACGAAACGCGACGTGAAGCGAGCCTGGCGACAGGTCCGCAAAGGGTGAACATTATGCATGTCCTGTCGACGTACGCGTTGGACGAGCAGATTCTAGGCACGTCGAATCCAATTATGGGCCGCGGCGCATCGCGTTGCGTTCGTTGTTACGCGACGCGTCGACGTGCGGTCACCGTTGCGTCCGAAAACGTCGATCGTGCTCGTTGAACGCGTATCGATGACCGGCAAGAGGTGGCAAGAGGGGCCGGAAAAGAGAGGCAGAGAGAGAGAGAGAGAGAGAGAGAGAGAGAGAGGGAGAGAGCTGAGGGAAATTTGCAGTAGCCGCGACCCCGGTTCGTCGTCGTTCATTGTTTCATTGAAGATCGTTAACCATCGTTAGCGGTTGTTCGTCCGCTTGTCGTGTCGGTTTGCGGGCCGCCGCAGAGGCCGCTAAACACGAGGCAAAACCGTTCTGCCGGCAGGACCGCAATCCGCCTATCAGCTGCGACCGTTTAACGCGACGCGACGGAAGCAAAAACCTAGCGATCGGTCGCGTGCCGACCGGCGAACGATGCGTGCGGTTGATATCGACTCCCCCGCGTCGCGGAAATTCGGGGCATCGTTTTCTTGTCGTCTTGTTATTTTTAACTATCCACCGACGGGCGCAGGGTCTCGCGAGACGCGCGGATTATAGGAGTTGTTTACTTATGTACAGTAATGTCTCCGTAACTGACGCTCAGATTGTCCACGAAAGTGGTCAATTTGGGAAGAGGAGATGCGATTATTCGAGCCTTGCGGCTCGTTTTTATAATTGTTGACAATTCGTAACTATAAAAATGAACCGCAAGGATCGAACAATCGTATCTTCTCTTCACAAATTATCCATTTTAGAGGACAATCCGAGCGTCAATTAGAGAGACATTACTGTATTTCGACTACGACGCGTGAATCAAACAGCTTCCCCTTCTTCTTTCGTTTCCAACACAAAAATTAAGTCATTTAATTCTTCTTACATTTTATTTTTGCGAATAATAAAATATCCGGAAGCAAAAACCTAGCGATCGGTCGCGTGCCGACCGGCGAACGATCCGTGCGGTTGATATCGACTCCCCCGCGTCGCGGAAATTCGGAGCATCGTTTTCTTGTCGTCTTGTTATTTTTAACTATCCACCGACGGGCGCAGGGTCTCGCGAGACGCGCGGATTATAGGAGTTGTTTACTTATGTACAGTAATGTCTCCCTAACTGACGCTCAGATCGTTCACGAAAGTGGTCAATTTGGGAAGAGGAGATGCGATTATTCGAGCCTTGCGGCTCGTTTTTATACTTGTTAACAGTATGTCGTCCGTTGGCACCACGTTGGTGCCATGCAAGAACTATCTGTTGTATGCCGGTGGTACCACTTTGGTGCCATTTGAAAAAACTGAAATAACATTCGAATTATATTTCTTGGGTGTTAAAATGCAGCAAACTAATTATAGCATTGTGCTTATTTAACTAAGAATTAAGTACGAAAATTCTTGGATGACTTATCTTAATTTTAGGAATTTGTATTACCGCCATCTTCGAAATTTTTTTAAAAATCTAAAATTTCCAAGCTACTATGCCGGCGTCAAACAAAAGAATCATATCTAAGATCTGCGGACGGCATAGTGTTAACAATTCGTAACTATAAAAATGAACCGCAAGGATCGAACAATCGTATCTTCTCCTCCTAAATTGTCCACTTTTCTGGACAATATGAGCGTCAATTAGAGAGACATTACTGTATTTCGACTACGACGCGTGAATCAAACAGCTTCCCCTTCTCCTTTCGTTTCTAACACAAAAATTAAGTCACTTAATTCTTCTTACATTTTATTTTTGCGAATAATAAAATATTTACAATTAAATAATGCAATAATATATTTACATGTTATATTAGATATCGCTGCTTTTCGTTTTAAAACAATGTCACTTTTAGATCACGTTTGACCCTGCATCCGCTGTGTAACATGAACTAACGTACACTGTGGCGTATCATAGCGGAAGTGATGTAAAATTAGTCGATGATAAGACGAGTCAACGAAAACTACATGCAATGGAGCATGGTAGAGACGACAGATAGCAGAAGCTGATGAGAAAGTGAATCGTCAAATTTGAACTTCGTTTTGTTTTCACGCGTGACAACCAAGTTGCTCGTAACGAAGCAGCTTCTTGGAACGCGTTCGCGCGATACTAGTTATTCATACAGCCGAATCTGGCGATTTCAGCGACAACGAAGGGAATTATCAAAGCCGGTCGAATAATAAATATTTCCGTCAACGTATTCCCCGAGAAGTCGGGTTTATGCGGCGCATAATTGGATAATGATATCCTGAAAAAGGGGCCGCTGCGAGACGAAACGAGACGAAACGAGACGAGACGAGACGATACGAGAGGAAACGAGGTCTGTATCCTAAAAATGAAAGCCTGTGATCGCAAGCGTAACGCGACGAGACGCGATTATGAAATCCCTTTTGGATTTATTTCCTGGCCGGAAGAGAGAGAGAGAGAGAGAGAGAGAGAGAGAGAGAGAGAGAGAGAAAGAGAGAGATTCTCTCGGAAAGTTAATTCCGCGGCTCATAGCTCGCGCGAGACTGCTAAGTAAAAGCGTGCTAACAGAAGTCAAAGAGCATCAGCGAGGAGCCTTGCCGGTTGACGAATTCTCGTCGAATTCCCTCGACTTCGAGTTTCTGGAATTCGTCTACGGAAAACCGTTTCCGAGCTCGCGACCAATTCGACTATCGCATGCTTCATTGCTTTAAACAAAACACTCGTGTTCTCATTCCTCTGTCTACTTCTATTATTCTTGCTACTTCATACCGCATACGTAATATGACAAATTAATTGCTCTAATTTTTCTTGTAATGATTCTTGTAAAATTATGATGTCTTTGCAAATTTTGTATGTCTATATTTTCTAACAGTAATCAATATATATTATAATAAAATTAAAAATTATTTTCTCGTTATAACAAGAAATTATTCGATAGGATTATTATAAAAATATATATAAAGTCTAGAAATAAATTTATAGTAAGATTAAATTTTTCTATAATAAATAAATTTTAATAGATACATTTTTCTTATAATAATAAAAATAATAATAATAATAATAATAATAATAATAATTATTATTATTATTATATAATATTATATATATATTATATAATAATAATAATTATTATTATTATTAGACTGCAGGAATTTAATAAACAGTTATTTTATTTCTTAATCATTTGAATGAGTTGAACATAATAAAATGATATCGTTAAATTCTATAAATGTGTTTTGTCTTCACGGTTTTGAATTTGATCTACTCATTTCTCTCATAAATGTATTAAAATCCGCAGTCTAATTATTACAGTGCAAAAGAGAAAGTGTATTATCGCGCCTGTAACACTAATTATATATCGCAGTAGATGCACGTGCACACATAGTGTACGAACTGTATAATGCACTTATTTTTCGTACACGTCCGCCGTTAATATTGAAATCTCATCTCGAGTGCAAAGGGTTAATCTGCCGCGCGATGCCAGCACTAAGGGGAACTTCGACTCCGAAGACGCGAGTTTCTTGCCGTGTCACGTGCGATCTCGCCGGTCCGACCTTTCTGCGAGAAGTTTACGGGGTCCGGCGGTCGGACTTTGTTCGATGCTTGCTGCCTTCGCCCGTGAAGTAGCGGGGCACGTGCCTGACTTCGCGGCACCGCAGAATACCTCGTTTCCTAGTTGACTAGGTCGGTCTATTGAATTCCAGCGAGGCGCCGACGCGCCCCGTCGTGTCGCGAACCTCACGACTTAGAATGGCAAACGGGCACACGGTCGCCTATTATTTCTGAAGGGGCGATGACATTTTTCGAGGAAACACTCCGCTTCGACTTTCATTCTTTAACCGATTCAACGGACAAAACTTTTTCTTCCGACGGAGTGACCGAAGACGGAGTCATGCGAGTAACAAAAGGAGAGAGTACATTGTTTCCTGTTTCATTATTTATTTCATTATATATTTGTCGCTGTAAAGAAGAACGCTAATACCACAATTTTAAACAATTGAAGTTTAATTTAATTCAATTTAATTTAATTGAAATTTTTGATTAATTTAATTGAAGTTTTGGATTGATATTAACA
Source organism: Megalopta genalis (assembly GCF_051020955.1). Taxonomy (NCBI): domain Eukaryota; kingdom Metazoa; phylum Arthropoda; class Insecta; order Hymenoptera; family Halictidae; genus Megalopta; species Megalopta genalis. The sequence goes on along the minus strand of NC_135013.1, from coordinate 24,430,437 downwards.
TTAAAATTTCATATTGTGATACTCATTTGTACATATACTCTGATTCACTTATCTTTTATATTATATATTGTATTGTATTGTATTGTATTGCATTGCATTGCATTGCATTGCATTGCATTGTATTGTATTGTATTGTATTGTATTCTTTTTCGGGTTTAACGTTGCATCGACCTTCAGGTCATTAGTGACGGTGTATTATATATTATATTATATTATATTATATTATATTATATTATATTATATTATATTATATTATATTATATTATATTATATTATATTATATTATATTATATTATATTATATTATATTATATTATATTATATTATATTATATTATATTATATTATATTATATTATATTATATTATATTATATTATATTATATTATATTATATTATATTATATTATATTATATTATATTATATTATATTATATTATATTATATTATATTATATTATATTATATTATATTATATTATATTATATTATATTATATTATATTATATTATTTTATTTTATTTTATTTTATTTTATTTTATATTATAGTATATTATATTATCAACTTGTAACCTATAAATAACAAATTATATTTCTATATCAACGGCTCGTAGTCCCAAAATGTCTAAAGTTGTATTTTCTTTGAATTAAAAAGAAAAAGAGAACTGTGTCACACGATAGGGCGAGAAAATCAAGAAAAATTCAACAGGCTGAACAAAAATAAAAGAACGATAGAACTTCGGGGGACGATTATCCGATCAGAAAACTATTCCGAGCACTTTCAAAAAGTCCGTAAAAAGCTGAGATTTCTTCTCCCCCTGACGTATCGATCTCTTCCACGATCGACGATAAATGGCCGCAACTTCGTTCCTATCGAGACATAAACACGAGCATCGCGAGATCTCGTCGCAGACGTTGCACTTTCGATGCGCTCGAGAAAGATCGTATATTTTTTTTTTTTTGCACGGCGATCTTTCTTCGGCAAAAGTTCGAGCCACTAAATCAAAGTTATCCGGCAATAATCGGAGGCAGCGGAGCACGGTGTCGGACTTTCTCGTGCCCGATTTCGCGGTACGTGCTCCCCGGCCCGATTACTCTCGGCTGCAGACAAATCATCGCTAATTCCGTCCCGGGCGACCAGTCCCCGGCAACAATTACCCGGAAAATGCATCGGGAGTCTCGCCACGCCCACCGAGCGATAAATAAACGCGCGTCTTCCCGGCGAACGGCCCGCGTTGGCGAAGTTCGCGCGGTGCTCCGTGCCTCTAACAGTTTCCGAAAGCCTTTTAAAACTTCGTAAAGCTCTTCCATCGAGCCGAAAAGGAGAAGCGCGGGAGGCCCGCGCGTGTAGAACACGTCGCTGCGACGAGATTACCGATCCACCGAGACCGATCGTCGCACTGTGTGCCAGATGCACGCCAAACGCGGCAAAAAACATGTTGTACGCCTGAAATCACGTACAGCGAGGCGCAAATGTGTTCACACGGCTTTTGAAACTTTTGTAAAACTGGCCTAAATTACTTGAATTTCTTTGGAAATGTTAGAGCGACTAGTTACTAAAATATTTTCTTTTCTACTTTGCTATTAATTAGAATAACATGTGGAAAGACTCTCGTCTTCTCACTTCTTTTTTATCCGAGGCTGTAATGCTAATTTAAAAAATTATATAATTTTTCATAATAGTTTCATAATAGTTCATCATAATAGTTAACCCTTTGCACTCGAGTTATATCACGGTTCCAAAATTATTTTTATATTATCAAAGCATAGATTTCAAAAATTGTTAAAAGTGTAATCTGTTGTATGAGTCAGGAGACTCAATTTCATTCGCATAAAATGCACTTTGTCATATAAAATGGAAATATTATATCAGTCAGAAAAATTATTTTAGATTTATAGTTAAAATTGCTTCGAGTGCAAAGGGTTAACTATTATTGTCTTCATAATAGTCTAATTATTGTCTTCACAATAGTTAACTATTGGCAAAATTTCGTTTACTATAAGAATACTTTGATCAAATGACTTTTTACCGCGTTCGGTCCATTCGGCGATTGGCCCATAGTGCGCCGCGCGTCGGGAGTTTTCTCGCGATCTTGTCCTATCCGCGTCTTATCCGTGTTCTATCCGCGTTCTATCCGGCAGCTGTCACCGAGTAGCCGAGAAACGCCCACCGAGAACCGCGAAATTACAGCCCAGACCTTACGGCCAGACCTCCTTAAGGAGGGACGTGTTCGCGTGCCAATTTGCGGCGCGGAGATTGTGAGTCTCGAACGAGAGACCTCCGCAAACGAGATCCCCGCCTCTATTATTAGCGTTGCTTCTACAAGTTCACGGAGTCGCTGCCTCGCTGGAACAGTCATTAGCGACGACAGAGTTTAGGCTGCGATCGAGGGTGTTCCGTCGCAAATGCATGGCTTTAACTCTCTGTCGTTCGAATCCGTGCGGCGGCGGCGACGACGACACAGTCGTAAGGGAGAACTACCATGAATGGGACACCTTTGTTTAGGACAAGATAAGACTTCTTTTACTAGAAGAATGCGCAGTGTCAATGAGCTTTGTCCACGTTTACTTGTTTTACTACTCACTTTTTGAGATAGTGCATTTTGGTTGTATCGAAAGGGACAGTGTAACGAGATAAAGTAATCTTGGTATTAATGATGTAAGTGCTGCTTTTTTGTTGATTGCAAGTACGTCTAATATTATACAGGGTGTCCCATAATTATGTTAGCTCTTGGAAAGGAGTGATTCCTGAGGTCATTTGAAGTAACCTTTTCCTTTGCGAAAATGCAATCCGCGGCTTTGTTTACGAGTTATTATCGAAAAACGCTGACCAATGAGAAATGAGCTCGGCTGGCGCTAGGCGGGGCTTCGACCGCCGTTGGCTCGGCCGCTTATCGCCAGCTGTGCTCGCCTCTCATTGGTCAGTGTTTTTCGTTAATAACTCGTGAACGATGCCTCGGAGAAAATTTTTGTAAAGAAAAAAGTTACATCAAATGATCTCGGGAATCACTTCTTTCCAGGTGTTAACATAATTATGGAACCTGAACAATGATCTTAAATCACATGAACCTTTCTGTGTATCTTTGATTATGTTCGAAAATGCTTTATTAAAAAGATATAAACTTTTAAAGACGTTTGCGATTTATCTTAGCCCTTACAAGAGATATTCAAAAACTCCTTTCGCTGTAGAATTAGTTTAATTCTTCGCCGATCTCATTTATTTGTTTCATACTTTAATTGAAAATATAGGTTAAGAAGTAAATGTTCTTACAGAATTCGTTCGAATCAAATACAAAACAACCGTCCAAATTGAACTTCCACAACAGAATTAAAATGTTAATTGAACTTCGAACAGAAAACAAAATCATTCGAAAGATAAGAGTTTGCCGAATAACTCGCGTTTGCAAAAGCTTGCGGTTCTATTACAACGAAATTTGAGTTTCGATTTCAACGAACTTTCCGCGGTCTCCGAAACCGCAGCTCGGGGACAGTCGCGTCGTGATTTTTTCAGAAGAACGCGTACATTAAATAATAGACAAGAATCGATGGAACGACACAATGGCGGCTGAAAAGTGGATGTAAATATTTCACCGGGGGATCGGGTCGAAAAACGACGTCGCTTATGGAACGACAGAGTTCGGTTCTAATGGACGTTCATCGATCGGAGTCCGCTCGATTCCGCGAGTCTCTCTCGGCGTTGAAATCTGAGAAGCTGGTCAGCTTCTGACGTATCGAGCGGAAAAGTTCTAATCCGCGTGCACTTGCGTCGCGGAACCGGGCAGTCTCCTTTGGGTGCCGGTCCACCTTTGGGTGCGGGCCACACTAAGGGCCGCGTCGTCGCTTTCGAACGCAAGGACTCGGTCTCCCGGCACCCGAAACTCCGGTCCTCTGAATCGCAAGGTACACGTTACAGGTTGATAACGAAGGATATCAGGATTCGGAGTTCGGGTGTCAAAGAGCACTGTAATCGGATCAAACTCGACCAACTGGCTGCCTCTTCAACTGCGTCGAGTTCGCGGCTGGATAGACAAGTCAACGCCGGGAACAAATAGACTGACGAAGATATACTGTCAGTCGGCGTGGAAAATTTATAGGCGCCGTTCGATTGTAATGCGACGTGGTTCGATGGCCGATTGATTCCTACACTGGGCTCCAATCGGCGCATCGGTAATTACCAATTGCTCATCACTTGACAGCTTAACAATTTCACCGCCACGATGACACCGCTTCAGAAATTTCACAAATGTAAAGTATTCGATTTAATCGAATTCAAATTGAAAAGTTTAGCTGCGTGACACCGATTGCATTATGCGTGATCAAATTAGGAAGGCATGGTAGATTAGCGAGCAAATTAACCCTTTGCACTCGAGTGGTGACTCTGAGGCACCACTAAAATTGTTACATCGCGTTCCAAGATAATATTTATATTATCGAAGCTTAGATATAAAAAGATTGTTAAAAGTCTAACTGTCGTATGAGTCGCAAGACTCAATTTTACATGCAGAAAATGCACTTTGTCGCATAAAATGGAAATATTATAAGCCAGAAAAGTTGATTTAGATTTACAGTTGAAATGGCTTCGAGTGCAAAGGGTTAATTTTCAAATTCGTGTGAAGAACTCCGTCACCCAGTTCAGAGAAGAAAATACGAATAATAATACAGGTGGCCAAGAAAAGTTGCACTGTTCACACCGGTACAATTACCCTAAATCAGAAATTCTTTTCTTAACACTTTCGGATTAGTTGGATTGAAAACTGTCCCGCCTCGTGCTTAGCTTTTCGCGCATGCTGAGATTATGTTTCGACCCAGCTGGAAAAGTCGAAAGTTACACATAGTCGTGCAGTTTAATGTTTTAATTAGTTGGCAATGCCGTGAACCGACGGTAAATGCGTAAATAAGCGAAAACAAACATTTACGCAAGTCAAAACTCATTAGTATGTCGTTGACGCCGTTGTGATTAATGTTGGCGAATTCTGTGGTGCAGTGAATTTTCGTCTCTCACAACGACATATTATGTGCAACTTGGGTTTTTATTTTCTTGAAAGTCGCGTGCCTCGAAGAGTTAAACGTCCGATCGCTGGGACGTTCACCTTAATGCTTCGTATTAGTAGCGTTTATAAATACGATGTGTGCTTAATGCGATATATACGAGAAATATAACTATGTAAGCCATGTACGCTAATGACGCTGCTAGCGAACGTATTAACCTCTTTTCGTACTTTAATGAGTCAGATTCGTGGTGCAGATTTCTAGCAATAAGCTGTTAGATATGACTGTTATTCCGTTCCTTTAACGCTTTGCCCTGCAACCATGTCTGAGAGACGATAATCGGGTCAGAAATGATTATCACGTCTGAGAGACGTGGTAGAAAAATTAGACCAGAAATGATTATCACGACTGAGAGACGTGGTAGAAAAATCGGACCAGAAATGATTATCATGTCTGAGAGACATGGCAGAAAAATCCAAACAGAAGTGATTATCACGTCTGAGAGACGTGGTAGAAAAATTAGACCAGAAATGATTATCACGACTGAGAGATGTGGTAGAAAAATCGGACCAGAAATGATTATCATGTCTGAGAGACATGGCAGAAAAATCCAAACAGAAGTGATTATCACGTCTGAGAGACGTGGTAGAGAAATTAGACCAGAAATGATTATCACGACTGAGAGACGTGGTAGAAAAATCGGACCAGAAATGATTATCATGTCTGAGAGACATGGCAGAAAAATCCAAACAGAAGTGATTATCACGTCTGAGAGACGTGGTAGAAAAATCGGGTCAGAAATGAGAGCCCTGATGCGTCAGTCCGGCCAAATATAAACATAACTAATTAGGCTCGCTAGGGGATTTTATGGTTTTTTGTTTTTCGTCATTTAATTGTTTTATTAGTAGCTAAACGATTTTTGCGATGATTAATTTCTTACAACTCATACTAAGGTCAATCAATTTCGGTGAAATTTTTAACATGCATATAACTCACCGAGATCTACAAAACAAATATTTTAAATTCTCGTTCTAGGCCCAGATAAAAAAGTTAAAAACAAGAGTTTTGTATTTTCTTTTATCATTCTAAGCAATAGCAACCTTCAAAAAATGCATTCTAGTTATAGTCAATTAAACTGATCGCTGTCACCTAAAAAAAAAATTCAAGTCGTTTCACCTAGTCCTAAAAAAGTTACTGCGATTTGAAAAGTGTCCGAATATTAATAGGAATCACTGTACATATTTACATTCCGTAAGAAGTTCGCGATTGGCATAACTTCAGACGTTTCGCGCAAACCTGTTGTTCGTGGCACACGTTCTTGAAACTTAAATCGTGGGACAAACGGTTAATTCGGAATCGAATTCCATTCTCTAGTCGCCAATATTTAAACATTCAAGTGGACAAAAACGTGCAATGTAAATAATAAAGTTTCTTTTTCTTCGAAGAAATAATTACGACCGACAAAGTTCTGGTCATTGTAATTGTGCAAAGGAAATGGTCCGGCAATGGGTTAACGAAAATTTATGGAATATTTATGGAAGCCGAAAAGAAGACGCTGGAAACGTAGAAATTGTCAGCACAGTTCGATCATCCCGAAGAACACGGAAATCAAGGCGACCGAGCAAGAACGGTCCGCGGAGCGTTAACGATCCCGAAAAACCATCGGGGCCGTTGATCGTTCAATTTCCTGGGCAGCGGCGTAGGGGCCCGGACAACGTTTTTCCTCGCGATGATCGACGTCGCGCCGTGCCGGATTCCAGGATATCCTGAACCGCGTGTTGCCAGTTTCGAAATGATAATGACGCCGCGCCGGCCGAGCCGGATTCTCCCAGGCCATCGGGCCGGCGAATCGGAAGTGGATGCTGGAGTTCTGCCAGATCGTTGCTCGAATTCGCTTTTGGCCAGCCAGACGGTCCGCCGAGGGAGATAGACAAACCGAATTTAGTTTCCGCGCATGCAAGATCCCTTCGAGATCCCGCCGGCTGATCGACGCCCGTCCGTGGCCCGAGATCCGGCCCACCTGCTGACCCGTCACTCCGGCCAGCTTCATTTTCCTCGGACACGTTCGATCGGCAAGACGTCCGCGATATCAACCCTTCGCGAGCCAAGCGTTTCTTTCGATCTAATGTTTTCCTTCCGTGTCACCGTTTTCATTTCGCTCGTCGGGAATTATCCGAAATACGTTCGCGGACGCGAAGGCGCTGCGGCATTCATTTTTATTCTGTTGAAAAATCATGTTATAACTAAACTGCGGATTTAGACATTTCTTTCTTTTTTAAATTATTTTATCGAGTTACAGATAACGCGATAGTATTTTCAAATGGTTTAAATGTTGTTACTGTTTTGTATTTGATGTACTCATTTTTCTCGTAAATGCATGAAATTCGCAGTCTGTTTATTATATACAAACAGATTTAGGAAAATTATTATTATATTTGTGAATTATTATATTTGTATATTATATAGTATTTTTAGTCGCAGTCTGTTTATTAAATAGAAACAGATTTAGGAAAATTATTATTATATTTGTGAATTATTATATTTGTGAATTATTATATTTGTAAATTATTATATTTGTATATTATATAGTATTTTTAGTCGCAGTCTGTTTATTAAATAGAAACAGATTTAGAAAAATTATTATTATATTTGTGAATTATAATATTTGTATATTACATAGCATTTTTAGTCGCAAAACGATTACACAGAGAACATAGAATGCAGCAAATAATTTTTATTAAGGCTTATAAAGAGACGTCTTTCAAGCCCTTTCGTAAAAATAGCGTTAAATAGAAACGATTAAAAGATATGTTTCGTCACTATCGTTCTAAACAGTATTACCACTCGATCGCAAATGTTTAATTGCGAGAACGAACGATCGTTCAACAATTCGTTCTTTAAATCACACGTTCGATCGATAATCATGACAATATTACAACAAAAAACGAGCTAATCGATTCGCGGTCGATTTCCTGGAAAAGAAGAACCACGGTCCGAGGTGATCGTCGAGGCGAACGAAAAAGCAGGAGAACGATCCGTTGTTACGAGGGATCGGCCACGTGGCCCTCTGTCCCCCGTTCGAAAGTTTACGCGAAATTCGGGAAGTACGGTTCCTTTGGAAACGAATTCCTCGGTTCGCCGGAGCGAAATGAAACCGGGAACGAGAACGAAAGTCGGAGGAAGTTGGCTACTTGGCGGATCCTTTTGATTCGGTGAAAGGTTTCTGGGTAGTATCTTCAAAGAGTTCCCGTTGCCAGAGCCGCGGCCACCGGACCGTAAAAACAGAGGAGGGAGGCTGCTCGCTTTTAATTTCGCCGAAGTTACATGCGCCGGCCGTTCCAGCCGATGCGCTGCGCTAACCTGCGCTAACACCTGCCTGCGGCTCGTCCCTGGAACGTTAGGCGCGCCTCGAGATTCCGAGTGTTCGCTCCTCCTCGGAATCGTTTCCTCGCTCGGATTCATCTTTGACGAGCGGCAGCTCCCCCTTAACCCTTTCGCTACGGCGGTTCAGTCCGCCGTAGCGCCCCTCCTGAACGGAACCACCCGCCGAAATTATGCACATTGCGCGTGGATAGTGTATTTGGGAAGAAAAGGGATTTTTCTTTAAAACAATATAGTTATAATTTCTGCATAAGGTATAAAGTTATTTAATAGGTAAAAAAAGTTTCATTAACAATGGAAAAAGTGAAGAAATAATATATAATATACAGTAATAAAATAAAACATAATATTCATAATACAAAACATAATACATAATAATTAGTCCTAAAGTTAGTACTTTCGACTTTCTATCCCTTTATGACATGTAACACAATAATAATGGGAAATGCAGGTAGAACAAATATAACTTGAATGGTGTGTCGTTTATTTCGGACTGTCGTTTGTTTGTTTCGGCAAAAGATTCACGCAATACCAGCATGTCGGATATATCCGGCGTTCGTCCCCAGAGGGCGATCATGTGGATGTCGGATATATCCGGCGTTCGGCTCCGCGAGTGTTCATATGGATGACGGATATATCCGTCGTTCGGAGCGAAAGGGTTAAAGCCACGAAGAAGAGGCGTTGCTCTCCGCGACTAACCCTCGCCAAACTGTTTCTCTGAATCTGGATTGTTTCAGTTCAGCACGGAAGTTTCCGGCTCGATCTTCGAGCACTGATTCCGCGATCTGTTTGCCTGCATAATTAATTTTTCGCTGGAGAAAATCGGAGCTTCCTTCTATTGCGACGGCTCAAATCATGCTTCATCGGCTGTGTCAATTTCGACTCGGAGCATTTTGATTGCTCAATTTTCGACAATTAAATCCAATAAATTCCTGTTACGTTAGGAACAGCAGAAAGGCTAACCTTTTGCTGTAGTCGTCGCAAAACAGACTCGGTAAATTGTGTAACACGAAATATCGGTGAAAGTAGTGTCAATCGAGCGGACAACGGCGTAACTCTAACGCTAAATCTACCGAACACCGTCGAATGTTTTAAGTCTTGTCTTTCCAAATTACAAATACATACTCACTTTTGCCACAAATGCGTAAAATCGACGGCTCTACTTATCGACAATGATCGTGTGGCGAAGGAACACGGTTCCGTCAGGTACAATTCAAGAAGAAACTTCAGCCGCAATGGGAGCATCCAAGCCAAGAAGCTTTAGCTACAATGCGAGCGTCCAAAATCCTAATAGCCACCGCATCTAAGTTGCCATACAAACTCAAACTGTTAATCTGCACGCTTGCCATTCGGACAGTCTTGCCGCACGCGGCCCAATTGTGATCGTTGGTAACTCCTCTCAACCTGCACCCTTTCATAGTTTGTAAAATAAGCCACGACTAAGTACGATTTGCCCTCTTCCCTCTAGCAAATGCAGTAATCGCGCCAATCTTCGAACTGTTGGACCAAGAACTGTTATAATTAGACTGCGGATTGCATATGTGAATTCTTGAGAAAAAATGTGTAGGCGAGACACAAAACATTGGAGAGATTATGAGATTTTTCTAAGAATGCTGCTACATTGTTTTCAATCTATTAGATATAGTGGCATAATTCACTTTGTTTTTAAGTCGATATATTTAAGGGTTTGCGTTTTAACACGTTTAAAAATATGGATGCCAACTTTCGAGAAGATTTACTTGTATTTGTTATCTCACGATATAGTATATTTATCTCAGTATAAATAATTTCGTATGAACATGAAAAAATCACCACTTTTCATTACGGTAAAGTGACTTATGCCACTTTCAAAATAAACGGTTCACATTCAGAAAGAAAACGAACAATTATTTTACTTTAGTTTGTTGCAATCGAGGTAGACGATCTTTATTTCGCATAAAAAGGTCCGCGGTATAGTTATAATTAGTCCGCGGATTTTTATGCGAAATAAGAATTGAGTCAATTGGAATATAAATGTCGAGTTCTTTCTTTCTTCAATAACTTGAATGGGTCGAGAATAACATATTGAAATTTTTTAAATCTTTGAATCTTTCTACCATTTTAAATTGCAACTACCCAATTTTGTCAGGAATGAATGAAGATCCGCAGTGTAGTTATAATTAACTGGGCTTGTATTTCGATCCAGGGTACTCCTTATTAGATCACAAAAATATGATTCCACGGAATGAATGAACTATGAATTCATCTCTTATATTGCATGGTATCTCTTATCTGTATACATTCAGCAAATTCTGGATTATTTTTGAAGCCGTGCTGTGATAACTTACTTCAATGCAGAGCGAAGAGAAATGGTCGTAAATGATGTTTCTCAGATGCTGCACAATATTTGTCTCGTTTCTGGCATTGTGGTTATTTAAATCACTGTACCATTGAAGTTCTAGTTGCATTCAAGCGTTGCCAATGGTCTGATGGTTGCAAGTTGATAAAATAAATGTATTATGTAATTTATTCAATTTATGTAATTTATTTAATTTATGTTATTTATTCAATTTATGTTATTTATTCAATTTATGTTATTTATTCAATTTATGTAATTTATTCAATTTATTTAATTTATGCAATTTATTTAATTTATGTGATTTATTCAATTCATGTAATTTATTCAATTTAATTAATTTATGTAATCTATTCAATTTATTTAATGTATATAATTTATTTGATTTATTTATTTATTTAATTGATGGAAACGAATATATTTCAAAATGAACTTTAGTTCTCTACTTTAGTACTCTAAAGTACGAGTACTAAATTCTTCGAAATTTTTGTACATACATATGATTATTTAGATAGTTCAAAAATAAATATTCTTAAAAGAAGATTCTGCAACTCATTCAATGTTTATAGACAATGTAGAAAACCAAATATATAGTTGTTACTTGTGAATAGTATCAATAGTTTAACAATAGTATAAATCTAAATTCTTTGTACAAATTATTGTATTTTATTTGAGTTTAATTCATTGCATTTCATTCTATTCTATCTTATTTTATCTTATTTCCTTGCGTCGTTTTATCTATATCATTTGACTGTATGCTGCGTGATGTATAAAAAAATGTAAATCCGTAAATCAATAAAGTTCATATATAATGTTTTATCGTAAAATATCAAAAGATTATACGTAGTGCATGATTTCGGTCGGAAAATGTTTCCTTACACCGTGCACGGGGTAAACACCCCACTGCGGCGGCGTTTGCAAGTCGCTCTCGCAGATCCCGGCCGAGGACCGTACTCCTTCGGCTCCACTTAAAATCCATCGGAACTCCGCTCAATAATCGCGATCTCCTGAATTATCAATCAGACTTCCACCGTGTTTCTGCCGGTCGATGAAATTCCACCGCGAAAAGAAGATTACCCGGTCGGGGACCCTCTCCTTTCTTTCAGCCTCCCACGGTCCTCTCTTCTTCGCGCCTTCCTTTATTATTACGTAGGCTCGCACCGCTGTCGGGGGAAAGTTTACCGGGTGCCTCGGCATTCTGCGCATTTCGTCGATAACCAGCTATGTCGGGGAAATTCCTTCCACGTAGTCAAAGGACCAGGACAGGTTCCCGGCGCACACAGGCCGGGTCCCTTCGTGCCGCGCGCGCTACGGCTGCCAGCGAGTCGATTATTAAGGGGGATATCCGGGCGCAGGACGTCGCAAAGTGAGATACTTGCACCGAAAATACCACAAAAAAGTGTTTTTTTTCTTTTTTTTTTAACTAAAATCAGATATCTAGGTCACATTTTTCGTTCGATACAGTCGTGACTAGACTGTCGATTTTATGCGTTTATGGCAAAAATGATTTTGTCAAATTTTTCTGGTTTTGTAAAGAACTGAAGAATTTCAAATTATCGTTGCATTATTTTCAGTTCAGTAGAATTATTGATAAACAGAGTACATGTTTACGCGGTTCTTGTATCTTGCAATTAGTGCAGGCAATTTTTATTTTGCATAGAAATCAGCAAACCGAAGACGATTTTAGTTCCCAATTATTTTGAGGTTGGCCACTTCGAAATCGTGCGGTCTTGTTCAAAGTGGACGAATGTTGAAAAAAATCAATTACAATTATTTTGGTTAGATGTCCAGTTACAATTATTTCGTACAAATGTTCAGTTACAATTATTTTGTTCAAATGTGCAATTATAATTATTTTGTTCCAATATCCAATTACAATTATTTTGTTCCAATATCCAATTACAATTGTTTTGTTTAAATGTCGAATTACAATTATTTTGGTTAGATGTCGAATTACACAATTATTTTCGTTTGACGTTCAATTACGATTATTTTGTTCAAATGTTCAATTATTATTGTTTTGTTTTAACGTCTAATTACAATTATTTTAGTTAGATGTCCAGTTACAATTATTTTGGTTAGATGTTTATAATTATAATTATTTTAATTAGATGTCCAGTTACAATTATTTCGTTTAAATCTCCAATTACAATTACTTTGTTCAAATGTCCAATTATTATCGTTTTGTTTTGATGTCTAATTACAATTATTTTAGTTAGATGTCCAGTTACAATTATTTTGGTTAGATGTCCAATTATAATTACTTTAATTAAATGTCCAGTTACAATTATTTCGTTTAAATCTCCAATTACAATTACTTTGTTCAAATGTCCAATTATTATCGTTTTGTTTTGATGTCTAATTACAATTATTTTAGTTAGATGTCCAGTTACAATTATTTTGGTTAGATGTTTATAATTATAATTATTTTAATTAGATGTCCAGTTACAATTATTTCGTTTAAATCTCCAACTATAATTACTTTGTTCAAATGTCCAATTATTATTATCGTTTTGTTTTGACGTCTAATTACAATTATTTTAGTTAGATGTCCAGTTATAATTATTTTGGTTAGATGTTTATAATTATAATTATTTTAATTAGATGTCCAGTTACAATTATTTCGTTTAAATCTCCAATTACAATTACTTTGTTCAAATGTCCAATTATTATCGTTTTGTTTTGACGTCTAATTACGATTATTTTAGTTAGATGTCCAGTTACAATTATTTTGGTTAGATGTCCAATTATAATTATTTTAATTAGATGTCCAGTTACAATTATTTCGTTTAAATCTCCAACTACAATTGTTTTGTTCAAATATCGAATTACAATTATTTCGTTGAAATCACCGATTACAATTATTATGTTCAAATATCCAATTACAACAGTTTTCTTTAAATATCCAATGAACTATCGGTGAATAATCCTTCCACTATGAGGACACTTCTATAAAATGACATTTTTCCGGTTTTCCGGTGGAAATAGCCGACCGTGCGTGGTCGGCGCGTCCTCAGGATTTGCATCTCTGGCACACGATGCCAAGGCTCGAGGGCTAATGACTTGCAACGGCTCCGACAGCGCTCGCGAAAGCGCATAAAACACGGATTACGGGGACAGTGACGTTGGGTCCGGGCGCTTTCCACACCTCGGCCGCTTCTTCGCCGAGAGGCCAGCAGCCATTGTGCCGTCGTTGTTAGCTCTTAATGCTCCCAGCTTGATGATTTACCAGCTACCGAGTTTACCTAACTCTGCTCCTTTGTTGTTTCCTTGGAACCCTTCTGGCGTTCGTCATCCCTTGTTCGCCGGTTCCGAGTTTTCGAGTCCAACCACTGTCGTTTCAAGGTTTAGGGGGCGAAGTCGCGGTTATTTGGGTCGTCAGCTGAGCTTTGTTATGGACAAACTTAGTCACGCTATTGGCTTTTGATACGGCATCGAAAACATAGAGAAATTATTGTTTGTCTTTCAGATACTCTGATACATCGATCTTTGTTCGAATAGATCGACCTTTCTCGATAATGTAATGAACTTTGAAATATTTATTTAATACTTTTACTGTCAGCGTATAAACATTTTTTTACAGCTGATTGTTACACAACAGTGTATATGGGAGTGAATTCATAAAGAACAATGTTCAAAAATATGAATAGAATTTTTTCATCGACTTTCATATGTTCTATCTATATTTTATTGTATCATTTGTGCTACTGTTTCAAGTAGGGGCCATAATTGAGGCGGTGTTTCATAATAGGTACGTCGGCCTTACGAAAAATAAGTAAAAATATGTAAAAAATAGTAAAAATAGTACAAATTGAGACAAGCCGTTAAAGTAAGTAATTGCCGAAAATTGATCAAAATGGGGAACTATACGGCTCAACGAAGAATCAGCAAATGTATACTGACTGGGAAAGCAGAAGAAATCACGTCTGTATCGGAGATCTGTCCAGATTCATGCTTTTTCAGCAGTTATCCTCTTGTGAACAGACTTAGATCGTGCTGAGACGAGACGCTGATGAAAGATGGCTCCATGTCTGATCAGATTTCCGGCTGAGCAGGATGATTCCCGAAGGCGAACAACTACCCTTAGCGAATCATCCTCGGCTGGGAAATCGGTACGGTCGCTAAGGAGCTGTTCTGGTTTTCAACCTTCTCCAAATCAATGCACATTTACAGAATCTCAAGGTTCGAGTATTTTAGAGCACGTGTACAAAACGATTTTCATGAATCCGCACAAGTCACGAAGTAATTCGAATTAACTTTAGAATGATCTAAACCTAGTCAAAATATCTGGTTTCTGATTTTTTCTTTTACAATTTCTGGTACTGTAAAAATGTTTTTATTATTAGAAAATTTAATAAATAATTTAAATTTAATTATTCAACAATAAATTATAATATATATTATATATTAAAATAATAATATATTATAATATATTACTATAGTATATTATAATATTCATTATAATATATTACTATAGTATATTATAATATTCATTATAATATATTACTATAATATATTATAATATTTATTATAATATGGTATAGTAATATAGTTATTATAATATAATAATATAATATTATAATATAGTTATTATAATTACTATAATATATTATAATACTTATTATAATATGGTATAGTAATATAGTATAGTATAGTATAGTAATATATATTATAATACTATATTATAATAAAAATCGTAGGGAGTTTAAATAAATCATTGGATTTATTGTCATTGTTATAAAACGATTGATACAAAACAATTTTTTCACGGAAGATTGCGATCTTCAGAGTTATTTAGCAAAATATTCAGGCGCTAATGCAAAATTCACGAAAAAATTGTTCGGACAAAAGTTACTCATTATTCGGCTAACAATAAATCACATTAATGAAAATCTGCATGAAAGTTTTTACTCGATAAAAAATAAAGGTGACAAGAATTTTGTTTACAAAGTCATACAATTTTATTATGGAAATCTTTGACAAATTATTAAGGCATTTTGGTCGAAAAGCTTGCAAGTTACGATTTTTATCCCGGGTGCTCGTACACCTAAACGACGCACCTTGGCGTCTTCCCGTCCCGTTTCCTTCGACGATCCTGCATCTTTTCCTCTGTTCCTCTTTAAAGTCCGAGCTCTTCTAATCCGAAGCTTCACCGGCGCGTCTCCCTCGTTCCCTTTTCTCTCTCCTCTCTTGTCCTTTCGCCTCGGGAGCTTAATTCAATTTGGATGGACGGGTCGCGATCGATAAGTAGCGAATGGCGCGAGACGCTCGCTGAAACGACAGCTAGTCGACGCAAGGAAGCTGCTTTTTTCCAATTTTTCCATCGGAGCCTGAGGGCCCGGGTTAATGCCGCCCTCGGCCACCCCATGCTTGACCCAGATTTTCGGTCCGGCGATCGAGCGTCTCGTTAAAACGCGAGGGTGGAAACGCGACCGCTCGGAAATTCCTTGCTCAAGGTCGGCCACCTTTGCGCGCCGATCGCTCGATCGTGAAGATTGCTCGTCGCCGAGGCAAAGGTGCTCGACGGGACACTTTCCGAGGTCTTTCGTCGCCAGGCTGGTCTCTGTTCCAGTTAAAGCGGCCGACTTGTTGATTAACTCCTTTGTTAACCCCTTGGTCTACTGCTTCTTTCACTTCTACGCCAGTCACAACTTCTTCGTTATTAATTTATGTTTATTGTGCGTCTGCGTAAACTCTAATGGTAATTCGGATTTTATGCATTTTTGAGAAAAATGCCGAGGGACAAAGAAAATTGTAAACGTACAAGAAGAATTTGAGAATATTTTCATATTATTAAAATTATTACTTATTAAAATTACAACTTGATAAAATTATTAAAAGGGGGAAGACATTCTCATCTGACTCGCGTTTCTTATAATCAAGTTACACGATTTTTATGTTGCATAAAGAATCATTTATAAGTCGTTTATAGGTCGTTCAAACAAGTTTATTATTACGAATCTAAAGCACGTCGTAAAATATATGAAATCTAAAGTGCAAGCATTTATACTAAAGTATCCATTGTAGGTATAATAATATACAACAGACGAAAGAGAAGTAACAACGATTTATTACATGTCCTTCCTTGAAATCCAATTGAATAACATTTCATTTGCAAACACGAGATAATGAATGAATTATCTGCGGTATTATTTAAACGATCTCGTAATCGAATAAAAAATTCGAATATTACTTTCGACTGAAACATTAATTGAATTTGCAGTTTGTTATTCATCATCGAGAATGAAATTTGCCGAACTCCCGCTGCGACGAATTACGAAACACTTAATTTGCACACGCGCGCAAAATAATAAATAAATTATTCGCGGAATTATTTAAATGATCGAGTAAAAAGTTTAAATATTACTGTCAAATGAAGCATCGATTGAATTTGCAATTTGTTGTTTATTGTCGAGAACGAAATTGGCCGAGTTCCGGCTGTGACGAACGGCGAACGATCCGTCAGAAAACGCGATTCCCGGGGAAACAATCTTCTCCGTGGCGTCGCTCTGTGAACTATTTTACTCGTTAGACGTTCCGGCTCGTTTCAAGGCTTGAAATTCGTACCATCTAAATCGCTGACTCCTAAGACCGAAGTTCTCCTCTTCCGCTGAGACACCGCAGCAGGCTTCTTCCTCCGCCGTGAATGGAAACCACGCTTTCTGACAACGGCGAGAAAAATTCAGCAGCGCCGCTATAAAAATCTATTACCGGCAATAACGGCGCAAACGTCTCGAAATTGCGTGCTGAAAACAATCCAAGAATCGAGGATGCCCTCTTAACCCGCAGTCCGAAGCTCCCGGCTGAAAGAAAGACCTTGCGAACTTGGTTCTTATGGTTGCGCGGCGACGCTCTCGCGGAACGGAACGGCTCGCCGGGGACCAGGCACTTGAATATTGTATGAACTTGAGAATGGAATTGGGAACTGCCGGGCCAAGCGAGAGCAACTCCGGCTCTTTATTAAAGTCTGGAGCTTGTAAAAATTGCTGGACAGAATCACTCTGAGCGCGCGCGTTCCCGAGGATGCGATAACGCCTCGGTTGTTCCCCGGTGTCGGCATTCTTTCGCCGCGATGCGAACCGCGAACGCCAGACAAACGCGTTGTTGCGCTCCGGAATATCGTGTTTCCACCATTGCGGCGGTTCAGAAGCATCGGAAGCCGATCGGCGCAAGTCCGCTTTGAAAATTAGTTACGCGGCGCGAACGCGTCTTCGTCGTATAAGGGTCTTTCGGTCGATAAATACATACATATATCAAAACCAATAAGTAGATACGTTCTTATCGGAACGTTTACTTTTTACATTATTCTTACAATATTCATTATTATCTTTTTACATATTTTATTCATTGTAAAGGGTGTCCATATTTCAGCGTTACTTTCAACCCTTAGCGCTCCACGTGTTTCTCGAGTACTACCTACCAGCAACTCCGGCATATTTTTGGAGCAAAACGGCTGAGATAAAGGAAGTCTTATTTTGAGCGGAAAAGATTACACGTCCTTGTGAAAGTGTTTGATTTTATTCATTTTATATTGCTAAGTATAAAAGTGGGCAAAACATGTGTTAATCGTAATGGTATTTACTTAACATTGTGCGAGGTCAGTGCATCGACATCGTGAATTGTGACCGAAATTTCCAAGCAGCAAATGCATTCTCATCGAAATGGGTAAATTTACTATTAACGATATTCTTTGCAATTCTTAAATAAATATATCCCTCATGTTCTTTGACGCGATTTATTATAAAGTTAGCATTGCGAATCGTCTGTTGAATTCTGTTTGGATACGGAATTATCGAAACAAAAATATCTTTCGCGCGAGTTTGCCGGAACTTTTTTATTGTTGATCTTCACTGGAATCGGCTCGATTAATAATTAAATTAAATTAAAAATTAGTAAATATTCTTCGGACGTTCTAAAATAAAGTTGAACAGCGTTTTTCTGAAAAATATCACTACCAGCAACTCCGGCACATTTTTGGAGCAAAGCGGCTGAGATAAAGGAAGTCTTATTTTGAGCGGAAAAGATTACACGTCCTTGTGAAAGCATTTAATTTTATTCATTTTATATTGCTAAGTATAAAAATGGGCAAATAATGTGTTAATCGTAATGGTACACACGCTAAGCACGTTTTCACAAATAACAATTGCCAACGTCGACAAAAACATAGCATCTTCAGTGTAATCATGCTAAAAATATTGGGCACCGCAGCAGAGCCTTCGGATTTACAGAAAAAATGACGGATGTCTCCATAGCGGAGCCAACGGAGCGCTAAGGGTTAAATTTCGCGGTATTTAAATTCGTTGTATTAGATTGCCATATCTTATTTGACAATTGACGAGTAGAAGCATTGCGGTGAACAAAAACGAAGGGACATTCGAATCAACACCTGCTAATTATTAAAAATTATTGCAAATTCAAATTATACGCGAATACAGTTTTTACTTCTTCAAAATTAAAGAAGATGGGGTCGCACTTGTGGATGAGACACTTCGTATATTTTCGACCAGGAAAGACGAATCCTCGCATGGAGATCGCCTTATCGACACTCGTATCGCCGGTGAATCGGCGTTAACCCTAGAAAGATAACCATATGACAATGTACGTAAAAGATAACCATACGCTTCAGAGGCGCATGCTTTTCTAAGGCGTCAATTTTATACTAACAATGGATATTTATTTAAGTTAATCTAGTCATTTTAAAGGTTTGGCATTATTGTAAAAATAAAATGCATTTATATTATATTTTTTTATATTTTAAGTAATTTTAAACTTAAATCACTAGACCTCTATGAAAAATTAACAAAAATCAACAGTCTTCGCAGGCGCCTCTGCGACGTAGGTTATCTTTCTCGGGTTAAGATCCCGAGCGGATCGGCAGTTACATCGTCGGTGAATCGGCGCTTGAATCAAGGCAGAATCGACTATTAGATCACGGACCAGTCGGGCATTTTGCACGCGGACGACTCGTCGTTTAGATCGCGGCCGATTCGACTATTGGATCGCGAACGATCCGGCGTGTTTCGATCGCGGTCGATTCGACCATTATATATCGCGGCCGATTCGACTATTACATCACGGGCCAGTCGGCATTTCGATCGCGGCCGATTCGGCGTGTTTCGATCGCGGCCGAACGGTCGTTCGGATCGCGGCGGGGTTCCCGCCGTCAATTTTCCACGCGTCCAGATTAAGTTGGCTGGAACATAGATTACGGTGACGGGCCGGGTCGCTGGAGCTTCCGCAGCTTCCGCATCCGGGTGTTCGGGGCCGACGAACCGTGCCGTAATCCTATCTCGCAGCCCGTGGCTCGATTCGTCGCCGACACGGCTCGCCGTCCCGTTTCTGTCGCGGCGCATAAAACACGACGCTCTTGACGCGATTACGGACGTCGAGTCGCCGGAATTCGTCCCGATGTCCGCGCTCGGCTCGGCCCCCGGCGTCCGCGTTGTCGCATTATGCACGAGCCCCCGGAACTCGCGAGAATCGCCGATCGAAATCGGCCCGGCGACCGATTGCCGCGCGCGCGATTCCATCAATCGTGCCCATCGGACCTCGCTCTCTCTCTCTCTCTTTCTCTCTCTCTTTCTCTCTCTCTCTCTCTCTCTCTCTCTCTCTCTCGGTCCATCCGCTTCTTATTAAGATGCCTCTACGTTCGAGCTCTCGCTCGCGTCGAACCGTCGCCACTCGTGCATTAACGCGCCGAACGGCCGGCTCTTTGTCAATCAGCACCCGGAATCTCTCTCTCTCTCTCTCTCTTTCTCTTTGTGATTTACCAGTTATCGGGTTCGCGGATGTTTCGGCAAATTTCGGGTTTTGTAATCGAGTAAAATGGGGGTGCTAGAGCTAATTGGCTCGAGTTACTACTCACCCGATCGGTCGAGCCGCGGTTCGGCTGGAGTTTGCGGTGCGTTTGGGACGGTTTGTTCTGTGTGTATCTACTAATCTGGGAGCCGCTGCGCGACGACGCGGGAGTTTATCGGAATGGAAGGATGTCCCTCGTTGAATTTGGCGAAATTAGTTAACTGTTCCTGGAGCACGGGACTCGTTTTCGAGATCCAACGGGGGCGCGGACGTGGCCGTGAAATTCGTGGCGAATTGTTTGGTAACTTATTGTGCGAGGATTAAGAGGCAATTGAGATAATTATTTAATCCTCGGACGTCCGACCTTCCGCCAGGCGGAAGTTCGGAAAAGTTCCAGAGAAGTTCCACAAAGGGACCAGAAAAGTTCCAGAAAAGAAATTTCTGGACTTCGAAAAGGAACTGCTGGACATTTTGTGGAACTTTTCTGGATATTTTCTGGATATTTTCTGGAACTTTCCTGGAATTTTTCTGGAACTTTTCTGGAACTTTTCTGGAACTTTCCTGGAACTTGTTAATCATTCTTAACACTTTGGAGGCCGCGCCAAAAAAACCTAAAGAATTTCATAAAATTAAAGTATTTAATACAATTGAATTAAAATTGGAAATCGAAGTTATATGACATCAGTTACTTTTTTGTAGCATTCTTACCTCTTGCGAATCTCAATAGAATTGAGAAACTGGAATGGATCATCGTGAAAATGTATTTTTAAATAATTCTGTAACCCACATATGGATGACGCGGCAGTCAAAGTGTCAATAATTCTGGTACATCGAAAATAAATATTGACGAGTTATGAAACGTTACGAACTGTTTTATTGTCTGACAGTCTGATTGAATAAGTCGTAACGCAAGGTGCGTGATTATTTTCTGTTACTACGGAGATGGTTTATACGGAGAACATTCGATCGGAATGCTATAAAACTGATTTACCCATTGAATTGATATTGAGTTTTTTTTCTATTCTCCTTTTAATGTTTGTTCGCACGCAATTGGATGAGATTGGATTGCTCGCAGTTCGAGTTCTTCCCTCTCCAGATCCTTCGTATTGGATAGGAAAATTCGGCGCTGGTGGCAGAGCAAGCCGCCGAAGTCGAGTGGTCGTCGCGACCGTTAGGGAAATTTATGGCCGTGTTCATGGCTTTCGGATTTTCACTGGAAGTGTGTAATAAAGTTATTTTCGAGGATTTTAGACTCTCCGGCTTTCCTGTTGAACGTGAAACGTGCTCTGACACTACTAATCCCGAATTACGACGCATGACATGTGTAGCGAAAGTAATCTTTGCCTGAATCAACTTTAAGCGTGTTTCTACTTCGTTTTTACAAAATAGTTTAAAAAAATGTTGTGGACAGCGAAATACATTTTTATTTATTTATTTACTTATCTATCTTATATGTACGGGTGAAAATCTCATTTTTACAATAAACAACAAATATTAATATCATTACAGACAGAGAATCGGCAAGCGAATCGTTTTTCTATTTTTTTGAAAGATTTTGTTAAATACGCGAAACGACGTACCGCGACATTTTCATTCGATTTGAAATTTTATTTCAAGAGAGATTTTAAAATCGATCTGCTAATTGAAGTTCTTCAAATGGAATGTAATATCGCAGAAATCTTATAATAACCCGGTGAATTTACATTTCTTCGAAAGCAATTGCGCGAAATGTAAAACCACTGGTATTCGAATAATTGCGGACAGCGCTTCTATTAAATTGGACATATTACATTTGCTTCGCACAGAGTACAGTCAATGCACGAGCTTCACGATATTGTTCCATGTTTTCTACTGTATTTTTTATCGCCACCGGCCAACGAATATTACGGAATTTTATATTTTCAACGTTAGCTGCAGCACAATCGAAGTAACAGAATTTCGTTCGTTACACCGATGATTTCAATATTTTCAAAATACACGCGGACATACATTGTACATCCATTGTACAACAAACTTCCGAATAAAAGATCAAATTTTTTCACAGAAACTTCCCAATAAAAGATCGGTCTTTTTGCAAAGAAACTCTCCGATAGGAAATCGATCTTTTTCAAAGAAACTTTCCAATGGAAAATCAATGTTTACAAAGAAACTCTCCAATAAAAAAAATCAATCTTTTTAGAAGAAAATCTTCAGTAAAGAATCAATTTATAAAGACGAATAAAATTATCGAATAAAATTTTATTCGACGCTACCGAAAACATATGCAATAGAATACAAAATATAAGAATGAAAATTCATTCGAAGTGGAATTTATTCGAAAAAGAATTCAGTCGAAGAAGATATTATTGGATTAAAAATTCATTCGAATCAAAATTAATTCGTATAATATAATTATAATATAATTATATAATAATAATAATATAATATAATTATATAATAATAATAATATAATATAATTATAATATAATTATATAATAATAATAATATAACATAATTATAATATAATATAATTCGTACAGAACTGCAGGCGGCAAATCATCGGCTCGACAAAAAATGACAAAATATAAAGTGTTTCTTTTAAAATGTATAAATTAATTTCCTCCATATACCTTTTTACAAGGATTGGATCAAAGTGAAATAGCGTGTCCGCGCGACTAACGCGAGTATATAGCAGCAGAGTAGGCCGCAGTCTCGAGTAATCGAAGTCGTAATTGAAACTGCTTCCATCAAGTTTCATTAGCCAAGATGCATATTGGGCAAGGATGGTTCCCAACTCGTCCACTTTCCGGAATAACGTAATTCAATTTCGAAGAGGAAATCCACGCGATAGGTGTAATTGTTCCGCGACGGATGTAGACAGCACCTTGGACTTGACTTCCGGGGGCACGTGTCCAATTAAACGGATTTCCGGCATATCCGGTGTTAATTCTGTTCCAGTCACGATTATCCTCTAATTACTTCCCGAGACAGGACGGTCGCGGACCGTTTCGACGTTTCGCCGATATCGCGACGCAACAAGAACCTTAATCTCGGATCGCTTCTTGATAACGGTCCTGCAGCCGTGTCATTCCGCCAGGTGTTTCGTTATCCGAGATAGTAACTCGGCGAATTTGTTACAGAGAGTTTCATTGTTTTGTTATCTCAATATCAAATTGCATTTTTTATTCGAATAAAATGTTATTCCAACGTTTCGAATAAAATTCGATTCGGGTAATATTTCGAACAGATTCTTCGAATAAAATTTTATTCGTACTGTATATCGAGTGAATTCTCCGAAAAAAAATTTTATTCGTATTGTATATCGAGTGAATTCTTCGAATAAAATTTTATTCGAATAATATGTCGAATAAATTCTTCGAATAAAATTTTATTCAGATGATATTTTGAATAAATTGTTCGAATAACATATTGGATAACTTTATCTAATAAAATTTTATTCGAATAATACATCGAATAGATTCTTCGAATAAAATTTTATTCGTATTGTATATCGAATAAATTCTTCAAATAAAATTTTATTCGAATAATATGTCGAATAAATTCTTCGAATAAAATTTTATTTGGATAATATATCGAATAGATTCTTCGAATAAATTGTTCGAATAACATATCGAATAAATTCATCGAATAAAATTTTATTCGAATAATATAATACATCGAATAGATTCTTCGAAATAAATTTTATTTGAATATTTTGAATAAATTCTTCGAATAATAATTCGAATGAATTCTCCGAATAATGTTGCGAATAAATTCTTCGAATAATACTTCGTATAAATTCTTCTGGTAATATTTCGAATAATATTTGGAATAATATTTCAACTAATATTTCGAATAAATTCTTGGAGTTATATTTCGAAAAGATGATTCGAATAAAATTTTATTCGAATAATATTTCGAATAAATTCTGTAAATAATATTTCGAATAAATACTTCGAATAACGAATTGTATCCGTCATTCGAATGAGGTATGCCGTACTCTGTTTCGAAATCTAATAAATCGTTGTAGTCTATTCTCTTGGAACGTTGAAACGTCTGTCGTTTCTCCGACGTACTTTCTTCGAGAACGTAAACTTAATTTCCTCGAGGACTCGTCATTTCTTAAGTGACACGAGATCGACAAGTTTCCCCGAATGATTCCCGCCGCGCATTCGAACATGGTCGCCGTTTTTCCCGGCGGGCACCGACGGGGAATATTTTTCGCGTTTGATTTAATATTCCCCGGACAGTTCGTTTCACGCGTAATCTGACTCGGTGCCGCGTAAATTTCGCTTTATTCACGCGTCTCTGATTTTCACATCCGCGAAACGTTATTCCCGAGGCGAATCTCGAATTCACGTTATTTCCGCTTTAAAAGAAAATTATATGCAGCGCGGGCGGCTCGTCGCGATCGGCAGCCGGTTGTTCCGCATGCAGAAACGAGCCGAGAGGGTGGAACAACAGTAAGCGCGAAGGCTTCGTTCGCGTGATAATAGAATTTCAGCTGGTCACGCGCGATATCGAACACGGATCGACGGACGTGTCTGATCGTGGCTGGTCGACTCCACTGTTTTCTGCGAGCACTGAATGCGAACTTCGAAACTTCATTTTCTAGCTTCAAACGAAGCTGTTTATTCTGCCGGTTCTTCCGTTTGTTTTTACTTCGCTGAAAGGTTCTCCCATTTCCTTTTTCGATCAATCTTCCTCTTATTTTGTTATAAATTCTCCGGACGTAACGCTTTCCGGTTCATTCGAGTATTATTGTCAGGAACTTCATGCAAAGTACAACATTTCTGTGTCAACTGCAAGGAACAGAAATTATATTTCCATCATTTTAATACTCCTTTTCCCTATTTTTTCGGTTCCTCCATAAATATGGAAATCCTTATTTCCATTGTTCTTATTTACTTCGGTTTTGCATATTATTTTATTGCTTCTATATTAATGTCTTTATTACTTCTTACTCATTTATTATCATTATTCTTGATTTCTCTATATTTTTCCATTACTCTTTTATATATTTAAAAAATTTTGTATGTATGTCTTTATATATAATATTACTTTTTTATATATTCAAGAAAACATTAAAACAATTAACAATTATATTTAAAATGTTCTGGTTCAATTAATAATAATAATAATAATAATAATTATTATTATTTCGTTTGTGTTACAAAGGGTCGACTCATGATAGGGTCGTCTCCCAAATAAATAATAATAATTATTATTAATAAAGCCAGAATATTCTAAACATAATTTTTAATTGTGTTCCCGTGATTTCCCCAATTATCATATAGTAGAAACTAATATTAGATCAGAGAACGATCATTAATATATGTTTTACAATAAAGAAAAGTTGCACAGAGAACAAAGAAAGATTAAGAAAGAATAAAATTATTCTTTGTTATTGTCACTATTGCGGTAAATCGATTGCGTAAACATGTTATCTATGCCAGTGTCACGTAAAAATGTTATACAGTTATTGCGAGAATGAAAATACATATTGTAAAGCGGAGAAAAAAAGATACGTGTCGGAACAAATGGACATGTTGTAAGTGATGGATTGCAATGATTTTGGTTTTGGAAGGTTTCGGGGCAGATCGACTAACGAAGATCGACACTGACGAAATAAAGATCTCGTTTGAAAAAGCAGAAACTTTTTCGAACAATTAAAACAACACGATATTTGTTTCAGTACGAACGAATTCTTTTCAATGATAACACTAGTTTGCCTCGTCGTAGTATTGTCTGAAAAATCTGTCAGTTTTACATGCATGCTTTACTTCCGGTTAACTAATTATTGTACTCTAACAATTAGACAATAGCATGATTATATCAATGTTTTCAATATATGAATTAATTCTGTCGAAATCGAATAATGTTTTCCATTGTATCTCTCACTGCTTTCATTCATACATTAATTCTCATATAATTAAATCACATTTCTTGATGTTCCCATTCATAAATTAATTCTTCTATAATCAAAACATATTTCTCATAGTATTTCTCGATGTTCCCATTCATAAATTAATTCCTCTACAATCAAAACATATTTCTCACCATTTTCGTCGATATTTCCATACGTAAATTAATTCTTCTACAATTAAAACATCTTTCTCATCCCATTCCTCAATATTTCCATACATACATTAATTCGTTCAAAACTAAGAAATATATGTCTCATCTCATTTCTCAACGTTTCCAAAACGTAAATTAGTTCTTACAAAATCAAATAATATTTCTCTTATAAATCAATTCTCACGAGGTTCAAAAATATTTCTCCGAATCTCGCGAAAAGTACCGAGTGGCATTCATTTTGCAATAAGACAGTGCAAAAAGAGAAAGTTTCTTTCTTTAAAAAGGAAAGAAAACTTTTCGAATAGAAACACAGCAGGCTGCAGTAACAATGGCACTCGCATTCTAGCGCGATATTCCGCAAAGTCGGTGTAAAATCGCAACGATCCGTCCGCAGTTCCGCAACAGTTCGGCGCGAGCCAGCTTGAATTCGACAGCAATTTCACTTAATTTCGAAGCGTGGTGATATCTTTCAAACGAGGAGTCATTGATGAAACGTATGATTCGATCCGCAATGAACCCGCCGTTCGCCGAACAGGCTGCCGTGCTAATGGTCTGCCCGACGATCATGAACAACGGAGATCATTAACGTGTATCTCGCGGGTGTAGAGTCATCGTGTCCGATGAACGTCGATTATTACGAGGAGTGGCAGAAACGGAGGTGCGATCGAGCGAGGGGGAGAGAGTGTGTGCATGAGAGAGAGAGAGAGCGAGACACACACACAGAGAGAGAGAGAGAGAGAGAGAGAGAGAGACAGAGAGGGTGAGAGAGTGTGCATGTGTGAAAGAGAGCGAGAGAGACAGCGAGGGAGAGAAAGAGAGAGAGAGTGAGATACAGCGAGCGAGACAGTGGGAGAGAGAGAGTGAGCGAGAGAGAGAGAGAGTGGACGAGAGAGAGAAAGAGAGCGAGCAGGAGAGAGCGAGAGAGAGAGCGAGCGAACGAGAGAAAAAGAGAGTGAGAGAGAGCGAGCGAAATAGCAAGCGAGAGAGCGGGGGCGCGAGAGAGAGCGAGCAAGAGAAAAAGAGAGTGAGAGAGAGCGAGGGAGAGAAAAAGAGAGTGAGAGAGAGAGCGAGGGAGAGAGATAGAGCAAGCGAGAGAGCGAGCGAGAGCGAGAGAGGGTGGCGAAACTGTAAACGTAGGTGTCTTCCATTAGCTCGATGGTGTCCGCTCGCGTTACGTCGCCGGTAGCAGCGGCGTGTCCCGTCAGGACGGTCGAAATAACGAGGTTAATTAGTCCAGCGTCGAGGAAGGTCTACTCGAAATCCTTCTATTACCGGCGTCAGCTGCGAATCCTATTATACGGCCGTACCGCGATTCGTCCTCCGTCATTCCCATATCCCTCGAATCGCCGACAATTAGATCACTTACCGTCGGAATATTCCGTCGACGTCGGTCACGGGATCCTCGTGCTTGGGTAAACGGTCACGTCTGATCGCGTGTAAATTCGGTAACGAGTTTCGCTGGCGACGCGGGATCGTCTCGCGTCCCCGTCAAGATCCGTCATTGTCCTGTCGATCGGCATCTGCGACACGTGACCGCGAGATCCTCGTCCAACCATTCGGCCGTAATTTAGTCAGCTGGTTCCAATCTCTTTGAAAAGTGTACAAGTTACTGCAACTATGCTGTATATGCTTGAGTTTCTTCATATTTTGTTTAAATACATTTGTAAAGTTAATAATGAACATCGAAGTATATTTCCGTCTTAACCAGGCAGATGTTTTTGACGAATATACTCGTCTTATAGAAATAGCAATGTTCTCTGTTATAACGAGTGTACTCGACGCGAAGAAATGGCGATATTTCCCGTTACGACGAGTATACTCGTCGCGAAGAGTAACATTTTCTGTTATGATGAGTATACTCGTCATGAAGAGATGGTAACGTTGTCTGCCATGACGAGTATACTCGTCGCGACAAAGTGGCAATATTGTCCGTTATGACGAGTATATTCGTCGCGAAGAAATGGCGATATTTCCTGTTACGGCGAGTATATTCGTCGCGAAGAAGTGGTAACATTTTCTGTTACGACGAGTATACTCGTCATGAAGAAATGGCGACGTTGTTTGTTATGACGAGTATACTCGTTACAATAAAGTGGCAATATTTTCCGTTATGACGAGTATACTCGTCACGAAGAAGTGACGAATCTTGTGGAACTTCGATTTAACTCCCCGTTGCGCGGAATTCGAGCATCTGGCCTGAAAATCGTTGCTTTTCTTTCATGAAATGATTCGATAAATTATTCTGTGATATCAGACAAGTGTAAAGAACGTAGCTTTTCCGTTTAACATACTATCGTCGGGGAGGGTATTACCTTTTCAAAAATTTATTTTTATAAATTACGTTATATATTTAAAAGAAACCTCTTCAAACCTACACATACATTTCTTCAATGATACGAGATTTCAAGAATTTCTATAAATCCGTATGAAATCCCTATGAATCCTTAACGTGGCCACAACCGATGGCACATCTACCCTATTTCTTGCCATAGTTGAAACATTTTCCAGCAGATCCGACTTACCGATTGCGACCACGATCCGTCGCAACAGCACCTTCGATTCCCAAATATTATCGAGTGGCATTTGGCTAAGACCTCAAAGGGTCCGCGACGCGGAAGCCAAAGGGGCCACAGAAGGACACGTCCGATCAGTGGATCGCCGGTCCATCGTGCACACGCGATAACGAGGTTAATTAGCTCGCGACGCCTGTCGCCGGCTCGTCCTGCTCCCTGAATAATTTATCGACCAGCAGCAGGCGCGTGTGTACACGCGGTCTGGCCTGCCCGAGAACGCCGGATGACGTCGCCTGGCCGCCGCGCGTGCACACATTGCGGTCCCTTGGCCCTTCTCTCCTTATATCCGTGGGAAATTGTTCCGCCTAATTAATTAGATCGACCGCCTTACGTGTTTCCCGATAAACTCGTTAGCGCCGGGGGCGGGACGCGGCGGGCGAAGCCTCCTGCTCCGGCTCCTGCTTCTGTTCCGGCTCCTGCTCCTGATTAGAGGGTGGTTCGACTTTATCGGGCACCCGAAACGAATTGTTTCTGATTAATGTTACTGCCGCCCCGGTGCCGCGTCGCTTCTGAAACACGGTCTCCAGCGTGTTCACGGAGCCGCCGGTCCCGAGGGCGCGGGACAATTATTATCGTAATTTAATCCTACGGCTTGCTCCTAATAATTATCCTGCTGAAACGATCGTCCTCTATTCCGGTTCTCGCTCGCGTTACTCTCTACCCGAGATTACGCTGCTAGGGCCCATCGGTTTTCTTTAACGGTGCTCCCCGAGCGAGGGACTAACTTCCACCTCGCCTTAAACGGGTTAACCGTGGATGCGAAGTCTACTTCACCCGGCTCTACGGTATTTACCTTCGACCATCTTAATTTTCTTACTCCTCTCTCTCTCTCTCTGTCTCTCTTTCTTCTTTTTTTTCTCCCTGTGCTTAGCACGTTAGTTTCCATGCACTTTTTATTTGGTGCAAAGACCGCAACTGTTACAACCAAACGGAGGAAAACTCGTGGGATAACAATTATTTCATTGGCTAAAATCGTATTTGATTGCAAATAACGATTATTAGTTATATTATTATTATATTATAATATTACATATATATAATGTTATATTATAATATTATATATAATGTTATATTATAATATTATATATAATGTATATTATAATATTATATATACATACAATGTTATATTATATATATTATTATATGTTATTATAATTTTTGTTCTCTTGTTGGTAAATGTTATCGTCGAGGGAAATTCATTTCGATCATTCGTAACCAGACCGCGGATCATTGTGCAAAATGAAACAAGCCTCCATCAATCGCAACGAAGATAAAAAGATAGAATAGAGTTACAAATAATAAAAATAAAAATCTCTCTCCCTTTACTAATTCCATTGTGCTGAAAATAATACATGTGGACGTCCTTAAAATTCTGTTAATATTTTCATTGTTCGAAACTCATCCAGCCATTTTCATTAGAAATGCACAAAAATGAATGAATCGAGTACAAAAGACTATTTCGGGAATTTAGGATTACTGTTGTATTATTTTCAATTTATTTGAATGATTAGGAAACGATGTAAATGTGTATGTAGCCCCTGTGTCTTGTAATCAGTGCAGATAATTTGCATATTGCATGAAAAACCGCAGACTACAGTAATTACTCCCTAATTGACGCTCAAATTTTACGCAAAAATGGACAATTTGGGAAGAAAAGATAGGATTATTCGAGCCTTGCGGCTCGTTTTTATAGTCGTTTTTATAGACAATCACATCTCCTCTTCCCAAATCGTCCATTTTTGTGCAAAGTCTCAACGTTAATTAGGGAGAATTTACTGTAATTATAAGCCACGAATAGGAAAGTTTTAAAGATAAATTTTGAGAATATAGTGTAAAAGCTGTATAATTCTCAATATTCTACCGAAATTCTTATGGCTGTTTTTTGCACTCTCTTTCTCTCTCCCTCTTTTTCTTCTCTCTTCCTCTCGTCTTTAAAGGACGAAGGGAAGCTCTCCCGGAGCAACCAGAAACTTTTAACCGATCAAGATACGTCGCGAGCAGATCCTCGACCCGCCGACTCGCCTCGAATAGAAACGTCTGCACCGAATCAGCCTTCATCCCCATGGTTATCGAATTTTCCGGCGATCGGAACCGATCCCTCCGCGTATCAATTATATCGCGGCCCGAACCCATCGATTCTCGTCCCGTGAACTCTCTTATTTCGCAGTCGACCCTCCCTTCGAACACCCGCGGAAATTGAATTAACGCGCGCGCGCGCGACTCATTAAAATACGACCGCGAGCTTAGTCCCAGCGGCCAACGAGTTCGCGTCGCTGCGGAACAAGCTGAGTTATGGTTGCACCCGCAGGAGCACCGACTGCTTAGCGAACGGAGCTTTGAGCTGGACACACCTGTGGCGTTCTTTCGTTTCGGCTTTATTAGCTTTCCTTAATTTAGCCGGCGGAACATCCACTGGCTTCGGAATGCATGGAATGCTTCAGTATAAAGAACGTTAGTGTTTTTTATTAGTTGATGCATAACGTGCGTTCATGATGTATTATGTCCGTGAATGATGTACGATGTTTATGAATGTTGTATAATGTGTGTGAATGATGTAGAATGTTTATGAATGACGTATAGTATGTGCGAACGATGCGCAGTTTTCTTGAATGATGTATAATGTATATGAATGATGTATAATGTTTGGAGTACTTCAATATAAAGAACGTTAATATTTTCTAATAGTTGATGTATGACGTGTGTGCACGATGTATTATGTGTGTGAATGATGTATGATGTTTATAAATGTTTCATAATGCGTGTGAATGATGTACAATGTTTATGAATGGTGTTTAATCTTTATGAATGATGTATAATATGTATGGACGACGCACAGTTTCTTTGAATGATGTATAATGTATATGAATTATGTATAATGTTTGGAATACTTCAATATAATTAATGTTTTCTAATAGTTGATGTATGACGTGTGTACACGATGTATTATGTGTGTGAATGATGTATGATGTTTATGTATGACGTATAATGTTTATAAATGTCTTATAATGTGTGTGAATGATGTACAATGTTTATGAATGGTGTTCAATGTTTATGAATCATGTATAATATGTACGAACGATGCACAGTTTTTTTGAATGATATATAATGTGTACGATGTATAATGTTTGGAACAGAATACTTCAATATAAAGAACGTCAATGTTTTCTGATAGTTGACGTATAACGTGTGTGCACGATGTATTATGTGTGTGAATGATGTACAATGTTTATGAATGATGTATAATGTGTATGGATGATGCATAATGTTTGGAGTGAAATGTTTCAATATAAAAAACGTTAATGTTCCTCTTAGTGATGTTTAATATGTATGAAGGATGCATAATGTTTACAAATGATGTATAATGTGTATATTAATGCTGTATAATCTGTATATGAATGATGTATAATGTATGTATGAATGATGTATAACGTGTCTGAATGATGTATGATGTGTACGAACGATTTTTAATGTTTTGAGTGGAATATTTCAATATAATCTATAATCTAATATGTATAATCTCTATGAACTACATGTAATGTTTACGAATGATGCATAACGTTCACAAATTATGTCTAACGTTTACGAGTGACATACGACGTCTAGGAACAACGTACAAAAGATACAAAATGCATGAAAAATGCAGGAATAAAAAAATAAATTTGCTTAACCGTTTGAGTCCCAGGGATTATTCAGAAAACACGATCGAAAAATGCCGAACAGCGTGATAGCGCTTGCATTAATTGATTGCGAAGAGAACCAAACGGCGCGATGGCGCTCGTCAAGATTGACAAACGAAACAAAAAGAAGAAAAAAGAAAATAAAGCATCTATGCGATGTGTACATGCTGTTGCGTCCAGAGACAAGGGCCATAAAAAGGTCCCACCATTGGGGAAACCCTCTCAGGCCCCAACAAGGGTCAAGGCAGACACTCCCCTCCAAGGGGTGATTCGTGCCTTGACCAATAATAAACAATCTACCTCCATCCACGGGTGCTCTTCCACGACTTTCCAGCGTTGGAAGAGCATTCTTCCACCAGCGCTCGCAGAGAGGACAACACAAAAAATAAAGTTCTCTAAGACTACTAGAGACCCTTCCATGTCATTAATTTGTCGTAGGAAGCGCGAATCGAGCGTACAATAGTTCGGTCGCGCATGTACGTTAGGCGACTAACCGAACGTACGGACAAAACACATGCATCACTGAAGTTTGATCGCGACACAAGATCTGAACAGCGCGATCGAGCTGCTTGGGACTCAAACGGTTAAAAAAATGTTTTCGACTGTTTGACTCGTGCTGAACATACGTCCAGGTCGTTTGACCGCGTTCGAGTCAGTTCGACGGTCGCTGCGACCCTCGGTTAGCAGTGTCGGGTCACGGAAGGGCAGGCGATTTGTTGGAAGCCTCCGTGGTCCTCGGGACTGTCTTCCAGGAGGCGGTCCATTAGTCTTTCGCTGGATGCGGTGGTTTCATTAGTCTTCCGGTCAGTATCCGGACCCGAAGATCGATCCACGCGTCAGAATCGCCGCCGACATACGTCAGGCTGTCTCCTGACTTGACCGAACGTCGTTCACCCGCTTTTCGAAGGCCAAAGTCCTGAACACCGGACCGGTATCGTTTATTCTTGCTGATTAAACGCCGCGGCGGCTATCCAATCTGCGCTGACAAATAGCTAGTTTGAACTGTTGGGACAGCGGATTGCTGCGGGACCAAGATGATCGGTTAGGTTCGTTTGAAGTTTTGGACACCGACACGTTGAGCGCCATGTTGGTTTGTCGTTTCTTTCTGTGTAACTCGCGCTGTAACGTTCTGCGGAACCTGCGACTATTCGTTAATGATATTCAGATTTATTTATCAATGTTTCCGAACATAATTTTGATGATACTTCACGCGGACTTGTTGGTCTTCACTGTTGTTCGTAATGTAATAGCAATTTATTTAATCGAATTCTCGATAATTGACTAATAAGGTGATTATTTAAATACGTTGGATCGAATTGGCTCGGGGTATATCATTTTTCTAATATAATTATAAAAATGTAATGTAATTTTTTAATAATTGTTTTAAAGTAATATAATAATATAATTTTATATTATAATATTTACTATATATATATATTATAATAATATAATTTTTTAATAATTACTTTAAGGTATTATATAATTTTTTAATAATAATATAATATCACTTTTTATAATAATTATTATAAAGTGTGATATAATTTTTTAAATTGTATATCATGAGTTGTCAGTGGCTGGCATATCGATTAACGTGCTAATCTTAGGAACGCTTGTGGTTTATTCCAGGAATTGGCAAAACTGTTCTAATTTGGTGATACCAAAATGATGCCAGGTGTCGGTAACTCTTGCATGGTATTCAAGAAATTGACGAACATATGAATAAAGTATTTAGTAGCTCACGTAGCGGAGCCAGGATTGAAATGGTTCTGCAGAATTAATAATACCGACCTGGTCTGACTGAAATAGTTCCAGTGGATTGGTTCTAGTAAAGTGATTCGACCGAATCGGCAGGCTGAATTGGTCACGTCAAAGTGCGTCGAGTAAAATAATTCTACGAAACTGGCTTTACTAATACGTTACCGTTAAAATGATCCCCTTAAAATGACTCGCTCTGCTTTCTAACTATTATTATTATTTATGAATTAACGAGCGCGAGCCATCGGCACCAGAGAAGAATCTTAAAGATTAATCTTAAGAATAATCTTCAGCTGCAGATTTCTCCTATAGGAGATCGAGAATATATTCTCATCGCATATTAACCTTTTAGGTACGGCTGAATTCTGCGCGAGGCTATTTCTCTGGACGGCAGAGTCTGATGTGTACTGTACAGAGTCTGATACTGTATATACAGGGTGTCCCAAAAATGTCTCGCAATCCGAAAGTGGCGAGTTCCTTGGGCCATTTGAAGCAACTTTTTCCTTTACAAAAATTTTCTCCGAGGCACCGTTAACGAGTTATTAACGAAAAACAATGACCAATGAAAGGCGAGCTCAGCTGGCGCGAGGCGATCGAGCCAATGAGCGGAACTAGGCTTCGCGCGCTGGTTGGCTGGGCCGCCTCGCGTCAGCCGTACACGATTCTTATTGGTCACTGTTTTTCGTTAATAACTCGTTAACGGTGCCTCGGAGAAAATTTTTGTAAAGGAAGAAGTTGCTTCAAATGATCCGAGGAACCCGCCATTTCTGGATTGCGAGACATTTTTGGGACACCCTGTAGACTGTTGTAAATCGATGCGAAGACAAAAGAAGTGTGAAACAATGCATATGAAGACGATTATTTGGTTCAAACGATGAGCGAGTGAGCTACTAGAGCAAGCCACTATAGTGGCACGTCGTCCACAGAGATGACATCCGCGAAAGCCACTATAGTGGCGTGTCGTTCTGAAAGATGACATCCGTGGAAGCCACTATAGTGGCGCGTCGTGCCTAAAAGGTTAAAGATCTTAAAGATCTTAAGATCTTAAGAATAATCTTCAGCTGCAGATTTCTCCTATAGGAGATCGGGAATATATTCTCATCGCATATTAACCCACTCTTTACGGTTGCCGAGCCATTTTGACCCGGAGTATTTAACTCGTCCGCGTAATTGTTCGATCTTCAGCAATTAAATGAACTAAACTGCTGTTACATCAGGAACAACAGAAATTCAGATAAATCCGCGAGAAATATCTTGAAAAATATGTTTGGAAAAATTGCCGAATAATGCTGAGAATTGTTACAGTTAGTTCGCCGAGTTACTATCTCGACTCGCGCAATTCGACGCTAAATCACCAGTCTGAAAATTGCTACGAAAGCGACCGTACTCGGGAAAACCTCGAAACCAATAAATAAACTGTTTTCTGAACTCCGAGGAAAGCAGAACGGAATCGGCCGAAAGAAATCTACCGAAGCGTACGATAAAAACTGGCCGGCCGATGGTTCCCAATAAAAGTCGCATTCGATCGGCCAATAAAATCGGAGGGTTCAGGACACCGGATCGCGGGACCTGATGAAACTTTATTTACAGTCGCAGTTTCAATAAAGCGACCATCGAACGCGGTCGTTTCACGGCTCGGGACCCGGCTGGCCGAGCACCGCGCGCGGATCGTTCGCACGCTAGATTTCCCTCTCCGGCGAAGCAACGCCGGCTACAATGCGTCGGATCGTAGAATCGCGGCGAACACGTCGCTGCGGATCACGGTGACCGAGCAGAGAATACACCCGCGCGGCTGTTCGTAAATACACGGGCGGACGACGCAGAGCGCCGGCTTGCTTCGAGCATAATAACATGATATTTTTCCGACGGTTCTGTGCCGAGTGCCACGCGGCACCGCCTGCATGGCGGAAATGAAAAAGGAGGAATCGTTGCGGTGCTCGCGTACCATCTATGTAGCTGGAGAACTCGAGAGAAAGATGACCGGGAAACGCTCTCTGCCGTTAGGGCCGAAGCGCGCGTTCTGTTCACGTCGGAGTTGCCCATTAGCCGGATTGTTTGGGATAAATATTTATCGAGGATAATTAACCGAATGGATTGCTTTTAGTCGAATACATTATCCGAATCGTTCATTATTCGTCGTGTATTATTCTATTTGTTCAGTCGAATGATACTTTATTCGAATACTCTCTTCATTATTTGTCATAGATTACTCTGTTTTTTTCCGAATAATTCTTTATTCATATAATTCATTACTTGTCATAGATTGTTCTACTTTTTTCGAATAATTTTTTATTCGAGTAATTTTTCGTTCGAATAACTCTTTATTCAAATAATTCTTCATTCGAATAATTCATTATTTGTCATAGATTGTTCTACTTTTTTCGAATAATTTTTTATTCGCTTAATTCTTCATTCGAATAACTCTTTATTCGAATGATTTCTTATTCGATTAATTCTTTATTCGAATAATTCTTCATTCGAATAACTCTTTATTCGAATGATTTCTTATTCGATTAATTCTTTATTCGAATAATTCTTCATTCGAATAATTCATTATTTGTCGTAGATTGTTCTACTTTCCTCGAATAATTTTTTATTCGATTAATACTTCATTCGAATGATTCCTTATTCGAATAATTCACCATTCAAATAACTCTTTACTCGAATGATTCCTTATTCAAATAATTCATCATTCGAATAACTCTTTATTCGAATAATTCATTATTTGTCATAAATTATTCTATTTATTTATTCGAATAATTCTTTATTTTACTTATTTATTCGAATGATTCTTTATCCGAATCCTCATTCGAATAGCTCTTTATTTGAATAACTCATTATTTGTCATAAATTATTCTATTTATTTATTCGAATAATTCATCATCCGAATAACTTCTTTTTCATATATTTATTCGAATAATTCTGTAGTCGAATAACTCTTTACTCTCTTTATTTATTCGAATAATTCTTTATTCTATTTATTTATTCGAATAACTCTTTGTTTGACACAAAAATTATTTCATCTATTTATTCGATTAATTCTTCATTCGAATATAACTTTTCATTCGAATAATTCGTCATTCGAGTAAATCTTCATTCAAATAATTCTTCATTCGAATAACTCGTCACTCGAATAATTCGAACGACTATTAGACTAACCCTTCGATTTCATAGAAACCCGAATATTCGACAGGACCGCGAACGGCACGATGTTTCGTCTGCTATTGTCTATTGTTATCCTAGACGTTCCTCGGAGGATTTTCGCCAAGGACTTCCCCGAGATCCGCCGCGGACACCGACCGGGCTTGGTGTCGCATTTTCGAGCGACTCACTGTTTACGGGATCGCGATAATACTAATTGGAGCCGGGGTTCTCCTAGAATTTTCCGTTTATCTGCTCGGGAGCGACTCGAACGAGGATCGCGTGTCCCGGTGCGGCGCGGCGATAGCGAGCCGGGCGGAGAAACTTAGTTCGGTAACGATCGGGGCCATTAAGTATTGTGTAATTCAAATGGAACTGTTAGCGACGCGGAGCTCCAGTTGCCAGCAAACCGGGCAGAGTCGTCGAGGATACGCCAGCTACTTGCAACATGTTGCATTGTTCCATTGTGACTTCGTTTTCATCGCTTAGAACACCGCGCCGGCCGTCTGGTAATTATTCTAATTAGCCGTAGGAATTTTCGTTCTGTCGCGGAACGTTCCGCCGCCATTGTCCGCGATCAAGTTCCGTTTTTTTCCGAGATACGGTTCCGTTTTTTTTCCGCGATCGGGCGGCGTTCTTTTCCGCGCGCACGGGTCCCGTTTTTCCCGAGATCGAGCCCCGTTTTTTTTCGTCGCCGGAACGGCGCGTCTCGTTAGCCGGCCACCGACTCCGATCATCGCCGCACAATGGGCGCCGATCGAAAGACGTTATCGGTTAATTGCTCATCTCGCAGACACGCTGACTCGTTCCGAACGGCGGACACGTTTCGGCGCGCCCCTGTCCGCGTCGTTACGCGCCGAATTGCCGGCGAAGCAGAACGCTCGCCGCGGCACCATTGGTCAACGGATCGAGCAAATTCAGGCGATCGCCGCTCGATCGCGAACTGGCTTCATCATTCCGCGGGATTATTGGTTATTACTGCAGCCGCGTCGACGAGCAAATCGGCCGAGAACGCGATTGGTCGAACGTCGCGTCGCGCGGCTTATCAACGATCCTGCGGCCGGTATTCTTGCGTGTGCTAATTTGAATCAGAGTTGGTCGAAATTGCGTTCTGATCACGGCTCAGAGATAAGGATTACCGAAGCAAATTCTAGTCGAAATTGACGAATTAACTGTTGTTCGAGTAAGTATTCGTTTCTGTAGGAATTGTTGTCCGTTATTCGAAGAAGAATTTATTTGTACAGGAATTGTTGTCTGTTATTCGAAGAAGAATTTATTTGTACAGGAATTGTTGTCTGTTATTCGAATAAGAATTTATTTGTACAGGAATTGTTGCCTGTTATTCGAAGAAGAATTTATTTGTACAGGAATTGTTGCCTGTTATTCGAAGAAGAATTTATTTGTACAGAAATTGTTGCCTGTTATTCGAATTAGAATTTATTTGTACAGGAATTGTTGCCTGTTATTCGAAGAAGAATTTATT
Source organism: Megalopta genalis (assembly GCF_051020955.1). Classification (NCBI taxonomy): domain Eukaryota; kingdom Metazoa; phylum Arthropoda; class Insecta; order Hymenoptera; family Halictidae; genus Megalopta; species Megalopta genalis. Next base: position 24,391,254 of record NC_135013.1, on the reverse strand, counting down.
TGTACTGGAATTGTTGCCTGTTATTCGAATTAGAATTTATTTGTACAGGAATTGTTGCCTGTTATTCGAATTCGAATTTATTTGTACAGGAATTGTTGCCTGTTATTCGAAGAAGAATTTATTTGGACAGGATTTGTTGTCTGTTATTTGAATAAGAATTTATTTGTAAAGGAATTAACTCGGAAAATAATCGGTTTGAATAAAAATCATAGAATATAATTTTTCCATAGTTTATCGATTAATTTCTTCCATGTTAATTATCTTTAGTCGAACATTTGTTCATATTTACAACACGTACATGCTTAATTGTGTAAAATATGTTGTCCGAATGAAAAATGAAGAATCGTTGGTATAAAAGGCGAAGAATCATTCGAATAAATAAATATTGGGTTGGCAACTAAGTAATTGCCGATTTGTTCAATGAAATAAAAAATTTATGTTTACTTGGAATGAAGTTTATTTTTGTGTTCGATGACCTTTTGCCATCTCTCTGACAACTTGAAAATTCCACGCTCGTAAAAAGTCTGATTCTTTTCGGCCAAAAACTGAGTTAAGTGAGATTTTACAGCGTCATCATCATTGAAAGTTTGACCACGAAGGGAGTTGTCCAGGGATCGAAATAAGTGGTAATCCGATGGCGCGAGATCAAGGCTATATGGTGGGTGTAACGTCAATTCCCAACCAATATCCATCAATTTTTGCCGAGTGGACAAAAACGTGTGCGGCCTAGCATTGTCCTGCTGGAAAATCACACCTTTACGATTGACCAATTCTGGTCGCTTTTCCTTGACAGCTGCAGTCAATTTGTCCAGTTGCTAACATTCACGGATAATAAAAAATAACATAATAATAATAATAATAATAATAATAATTTTATAATATAACATTTACGTATATCATAAAAATGGGAGCGAGAGACATCTATAACTGAAATCGGCAATTATTTAGTTGCCAACCCAATAGAATAATTTGTTACGAACAACGAATTAAAATTAAATTATTATTCGACTAGAAAGGATTCGTTCGAATAATTATTTTAGGTAAATATTTCATTGAAACAATGGGGAAAACGTTCGACTCGGATTTGGATGAATGGGTCATTAACGTTTCACGTTAATAAAGAATTGCACCCCCTAAAAATATTTCGGTCTCCAGCCCCTTCCGCGAATCTTGGGCTCCGCTAAATAAAGCTGTGAATCAATATCGGAGACCGATCGAACGGCGAGCTTGCTGAGCACCAAGAAAATCGCTCGTAAAATTTTCATGGGAACCGGCAAACCGTATCAAAGCCCAGGTGTCCAGGAGTTTTAATCTTTCCAATAAGCTGCCGACATGTTCGAGCGCCGTGCGAATTCGCGATAAATCGTGAACGATCTGTCGGCAAATTTATAATTCACCGTTGCTTGTTACAGACGGACGTTGATCGGAGTGGGTGGAGAGCATCGAGGCGTCGTCAACGAAACGGTGAGCGTTGCATTATTCATCGAACGCGCAACTTTTCCGCGGAATGTCCGCGAGATCAGCGAGACTCGCGGTCTTTAGTACACTCCATCGTTAATACTCGATACAAATATTCTCTCACTGGTTCGCAATCACGGCCCGGCTGCAATCAAATATAAAGAATAATTTATCTGAGCGAGATGGACCTGGCACGACATGCATATTGTGCATAGTCTTTCGTCCCTGTGTCTCGTTCGTGCAATGTACAATCTTTTTATAATATATTGTTCGTTGTTTTATATTTTATAAACAGTTGTCGTTGCGAGATCCGTTTTACCGTAACATTTATTTAAGGAATACGCTTTACATTCATTTTGAAAAATACGCTTTATATTCATTTAAGAACTCCACTTTATATTCATTTGAAAAGTCCACTTTATATTCATTTGAAAAGACCACTTTACATTCATTCGAAAAATATGTTTTACATTCGTTTGAAAAATACACTTTGCATTCGATTAAATAATACGCTTTAATTTATAGAATGCAATATGAATTTTACTGAAACAATTTAATGAATTATTTTGTAAATGAATCGTACCTTAAAATGTACATTGCGTTCCGTAATTTATAGAGCACTTTTTTAACGAATGCCACAGTACAATAAATCTCAAAATAATAACTGTTTACATAATATAGAATAATTTGTAATTTATAAAAATGTATTTCTCAATAATTGCTACATCACGTTTCAAAATCATTTTGACGTTATCGAATTCGTTCAGATCATCAAAAACAATTAACCCTTAGCGGACGAGAGGCGACTCTCGGTCGCCACGGCGTTGTTTATGTTAGATTTCGTTATCTTCGACATTATCCAACCTACTGTTTTATGTGAAAGTCCCTGAAGTGGTGGCGCAAATTATTTTTCCGGGGACTGGTAATTTGTTTAACACGTTCCGTGCCACGTGTACCATCGATGGTACACGCTTGCATGTTTACTTAGTGAACTGAACAAATTGTTTACAAGAAATTTAGAACCGAAGAATCAATTTCCACCGCAAGAATGGGCGTTGATAAGTTTTTGTTACGTTGTTATGTGTACGAGAATTAATAATTGCACGTAATACATCAAGTTTTAGTAAAATATCAAAGTGTGAAGATTCGAGTAAAAAAAGCTCGGCACGGAACGTGTTAATGATAATTGCGATACTTTCAACATTTTTTTAATGGTACTTTGTTCCGACGTTTTCGCGCCTCGAAGCGAGACTATTTTTCTGCGAATCAAATAAAATATAGATTTCCCATTAATAAAGTCTTATACGACGCAACAATACTTAATGATAATTATGATACTTTTAAAATTGATTTATGTGGTACCTTCTCGCGACAAGAAAACCTTGCGACACTGACTGCAAATATTTTTGTATGATTACGATAAAGAAGAAGTAAAACGAATAAATTGAAAGATGAAATAATTAAAGATACTTTTGAATATATTTGCACTGGGGAGCGGATCAAATTTATACTAAATCGAAGAACAGGAAAGAAAGTAATTTTAACCCTTTGCAGTCGAAGTTATTTTAACGTCAAAACCAAGACAGTACTTCTGACCTATAGTATTTCTGCTTTTAATAATTATTTTCCTGTTGTGCATATAACGTTAAGCTTAATTGTTCATGCAGCTTTTTGCACTTGAAACGATTTATTAAATATAGATAAATTTAATAATGCAAAAATTATACTGAAGAATGATGTAGGAATTTTCAGTGGCGCCTTAGAGTCACCGTTCGACTGCAAAGTTTGTTCCAATCGAAACAAACCAGGGGGAAGACATGAGACGACTTATTTCTTTGATACATGTCCAGATCAACCAAGAATGCATCTTGGTCAACGTTTTATAAACTATCACACCGAATGAAACTACAAATCATGATTTTTGTAAAATTATATTCACAAAAGTGCGAATATAGATAAACTAACGAAATATAACGTTTTCGTAAGATAGTTTATATGTAAGATCATTTTATTTTACCATATAAAACACTCGACATATTTGCAAAGATCGCCTCGTCCTGCTACCTGACTCGGCCGAAAAAGTCGTCGTCCGCTAAGGGTTGAACGTGTAAACACCGTACGAGCCAATGGGATTTTAGCACTGAAGGGAAGGTTAGCGAATCGGAGAGCGTGTTTAAGGTTACTATTAATGCAGTTTATTGAATTGCTATCGATGAGCGCGGGCGCGACTAGCGTGGTGTCGTAGGACTGGCAACTTAGGACAGACTGAGCTTTTGGAGTTGCGCGTTTGTCTCTTTTATAGTGGAAGAGAAGAAAGGAATAGATGGGCTTTCGTAGGAAAGGAGAAAGTTAGGAAAGTCCCGTGCGGGTCGAGGTGTCCAGATGTGAGGAGAATTGTTTAATTAGGGGTGCGTGATTTTTAGGGAATTTTGAGGATTAGGAACGGTACTTGTTTTATTGCTAGCGGCCGCGCTCAGGTAGAGGGATGCGACGCCACAGGATCAATTCCACGGGAATAAACTGCAATAAATCATATCAAACGGAAGTACTATAGATCAGAAAAATTGTCTTGGATTTTGCGTTAAAATAGCCCCGTAGCAGGTCCTCGAGCCTCGAGAGACCGGCAGGGGTGGTTCACCCCCGCGTCTTCCGTCGCGATTCTCGCGAGCAGTCTCGAGAAATTCGATCGCGTCGTTTAGCGCCATTTCGCGGGAACAATTCTTTTAATTCGAGCACTTCCGGCAGCCGCCGCGCCGCGTTCGTCGAAACTTGGCGGAGGAAGAGCGCCGCGCGGGGAGACGCTTGTTCCCTCGGACATGTTCATTAAAGTTCTAGTCGCGCGAGTCCGCGCTCTTCCTCCCCCCTCGGGGGCTGACAGTTTTTATCGCGAGCTCGGGCCGGCATTCCAGCGCGGAGGATTACGCGAAACGAGTTCAACCGCCGTGCGCCTTCCATTTTAGCAGCGTGGCTGCCAGGCAAAACGGCGGCCGGGTTTTAGCACGGCGCGCAAGCTGTCGTGCAAAGTCAGATCGAAAAAACTCTTGGGTAGCCCGGGGCCGAAAATGTCGGGCCGCCTGTTGTCGGCCGTCTGCTCAGCAAGCTGCGTTGCACGGTGCCTGATTAAGATAAATATAACGGAATAGGCGCGACCGTGGCAACGTTTTCGCGAACAACCCTCTCTGGGAGCCGGCCTCGTCGAGCTCCACAGCGATGTTTAACCAGTTAGCTGTGGCGCCTCCTTTTCAGAGCGCGCGTTTATGTGTCGCGAGAATCAAGCGACGACGAGTATACTCGTCGGAACACAGAGTAAGTGTCGCTGTTAAAATATTGGATCAAAAGGACGGCTTTAATTTTGTAAAATTGACAATTTTATTACTAAGATTTACTTATTCACTTAACATGAAAAATATTCTCTCTCTCTCTCTATATATATATATATAGAATATTTTTCATGTTAAGTGAATAAGTAAATCTTAGTAATAAAATTGTCAATTTTACAAAATAAAACCGTATATATATATATATATATATATATATATATAATAAATGAGAAACGCGGGCAAAATCAAATACTTATAAAAGTTAAAAATTCAGATTGTATACTCGTCGTGGTAGTGTTTTGTGTATACTCGTCAAAGAAAGGTAACTGGTTAACTGGCGCCGAATCTCCTACATTGACGAGGAAAGGTTTCCAGGCGTGACACTCACTTTTTTATGAGATTTTGCAATTCGTAAAGCTGAGTCTAACGATACCGATATTAAAAGTTACAATTAGCCTGTGTATTTCATGCGTCTATGATATAAATTATTAATGGAGATAAAAAAGAATGAAATACTGTCGTTACGTCATCTTAAACATATTAATATTATTAATAATATTAAATAATATAAATAATATTGAATCTTTTAAGAGAATAATGTGCTATCTACTTGTTGATTTGTATAATCAATCATGCCAATCAAGTGTAAATTTTGTACTCTTTTAAGTAATTGCAATAAGTTGGAATCAATACGTCTACATTCTCAGTTTCTCTGAATCTGTTCCCTATTTTATGTTTCACGTTCACCAATTTTACCAAAAATGCATAAAATCCGCAGTCTGTTAATTATACAGAAAATGATTATTTTCTCTAAAGATCTTTAATTTAGTTATAATAATTGCATCGATAATAAAATAAGGTAAACGAATTCAATAGAAGCGAAACAAATGAAATGAAAGGGAAACAAATGAAATAAAAGGGAAATAAATTAAATAAAAAGGAAACAAACGAAATATGTACAAGCAAATGAAATGTTACAAAAGCAAAATAATTGAAATGAAAGCGAAACGAATGAAATAAAAGCAATGAAACAAGCGCAGAAGTAATGACTTAGTTATAATAATTGATCGATAATAATAATCGATTTAGTTATAATAATTGCATCGATAATAAAATAAGGTAAACGAATTCAATAGAAGCGAAAGAAACGAAACAAAAGGGAAACAAATGAAATGTTACAAAAGCAAAACAATTGATATGAAAGCGAAACGAATGAAATAAAAGCAAAAGAAATGAAATAAAAGCAATGAAACAAGCGCAAAAGTAATGACTTAGTTATAATAATTGATCGATAATAATAATCGATTTAGTTATAATAATTGAATCGATAATAAAATAAGGTAAACGAATTCAATAGAAGCGAAAGAAACGAAACAAAAGGGAAACAAATGAAATGTTACAAAAGCAAAACAATTGAAATGAAAGCGAAACGAATGAAATAAAAGCAAAAGAAATGAAATAAAAGCAATGAAACAATTGCAAAAGTAATGACTTAGTTATAATAATTGATCGATAATAATAATCGATTTAGTTATAATAATTGCATCGATAATAAAATAAGATAAACGAATCCAATAGAAGCGAAACAAATGAAATGAGAGGGAAACAAACGAAATAAAAGGGAAACAAACGAAATAAAAAGGAAACAAACGAAATATGTACAAGCAAAAGGAATGTTACAAAAGCAAAACAATTGAAGTAAAAGCGAAACGAATGAAATAAAAGCAAAAGAAATGAAATAAAAGCAAAAGAAATGAAATAAGAGCAGCGAAACAAGTGCAAAAGTAATGACCGGAACAATATCCTATTATTTAACCGAGAAGCAGCTGCGCCAAAAAACAGTAAATTCCGTCCTGACACGCGTCTGCTACACTGCTGCGCACAGAAATACCAGCGCCGACAGGAAGGGTCGAGGTCCAGGAGAAGGGTAGAAGGACGATGCGGTAAAATAAGGACGGGCCAGAAAAGTTCCGCGGTATTCAAACAATGCGGACCCGCTAAAAAATTGCTCGGACCAAGAAAGCGAGAGTCGGACAGGAAATGGCGAGGGTGCGAACGAAGTGGCAGGGGTTGGATGCGAAGGTGCGAGAGGAAGCCGGATGGGCGAGGGTCGAGGGTTGATTGAAAGAGAGAGAGAGAGAGAGAGAGAGAGACGGCCGCTTCGGGTCGAATTGTAGGAACGGATACGGAAAGCCAACCCTAAAGCATCTCTTTTGAAGTTAGGCCCGAGTCGACCCACCCGCGTGTTGCCGAGGGGTTGCACGTACACTGCTAGCTGCCAAAGGCAGTAGGTCACAGCGTCGCGAGCTAACGGGAGGGTGATTCGTCAAAGACGGGTCGCCAGAGGCCGCGCGCGCACCCGGGGCTCGTTTGATGTCATCGACGAAGCTTGCTACAACTGATAAGCGAAGCTAACAACAGCGAGAAAATTAAGTAGCGGCCGACCTTCGACATTGATGAAGATAACTCTGGCTGAACCGGGTCTCCGAAGTTTCGGAGAAATGTCTCGGGGTCGTAGTTCACGTTCGAAAGACTCGACAATGTTTCGGCGGGGGTCGAAACCTTTGACAGGTTGATTGGCGAATATTGTCGCGAAATCCATTGAAATTAAATCAGCGAAACCGACGCTGGACAGTGAAAATTGATCGCGACGGTAATTTAACTACATATTTTGCGTTCCGAACATCCCGGTGATATTTAATTTGTCCGAATAAATTACGATACGAATTCTTTTTCATTAGAACATTCTACTAATTATTTTGAATTTAAACGGAAGATCTTTGGTTTGGTTTTCGTAGGATTAAATTAAATTTTATAATAAATTATAGCACAGAATAATTGATCGTAATGGTAGAAATGACTTTAAAGATTATCTCTCGAATTTGTAATATTAGAAGATCCATACAATTTTATTTTCGCGTAAAGATCCGCTGTCTACAGCGAATAACAATAATAATAATAATTTGCACATTGTTAACGAATTTCACTTTTTAGTTTACGAGTTGTGTTCGCGTGTATTATCGTCTCTATTACGAAGATCAACATCAATTTCGAACATCGTTGCGGTTCAAACACAAGATTATTGAATGCCTAATTGATAACAGAAAAATCTCGATTTTCCGGTTCCCCTTTAATTAAACAAGCTGCCCGAATTTCATCCGACCTTTGCGTCGGCCGAATCCATCACCAGCCCTATTAAACAGAACATTACGCGATCATAATACAGCCGAGCTGGCAGTCATTAAATTTTAACAACTGGTTCGCCCATGTATAATGATCAATAACGGGGCTGTACCGCGGCGGCAAGAAGAAAATCGACCGCCTCTCTGCCTATGGAAAAAATGAAATTTCAGCAGCAGTGAAAGTGTTAAATCGCCTAGATCTACCGTGAGTCGTAACCATAACCGACGCTCCGTCCATTACCGTGAGATTGAGGTACGCCTAATCAACACTCGCGAACATAAAGCAGCCGATGGCGGTTATACTACCGCTGGTGGTGCGATAGCGAGTTACGATACTCTGCGGGACCTTTCTAAAACGTTAATATCCTAGCATGATAGTACGCGAGATGGTTAACCGGAATTTACTCGACAGGTGCGAGCACCCTTGCCAGCCTTGCTAGGCATGATCGTGCGAGAACGTCGTTGTGTGGGCGGACTACCGGGGATTAGACGCCCTCATTGTGTCGGGTTTTGACGGAACCTGGATCATGCAACTATCACTCCAGACCGTCCTTGGTACCACTTAGGGGATAGTTTCGCTCTCGGTGAAATTGTCTTATTGTTCTTGGGTTTAGGGAAACAACAGTACTTATGCGACGCTGAGCTCTGTAATTAACCTTATTAATTTCCTCGTCGATTGTAAGTCGTTTATCTCCTTACATATACCACGTATTCTACGATAACATAAAATTGATAAAATAGAACGAGGAAAAAGAATGAGATAGATACAATCAAACAAGAAAATAATATGAAATAGATAAAATAAAACGAGAAAATAAAACGAAATAAAATAGATCAAATGAAACGAGAATATATAAAATAAAATAAAATGGATGAAATAAAACAAAATCAAATAGGTAAAATAAAACAAGAAAATAAAATGAAATAAAATAGATTAAATGAAACAGGAAAATAAAACGAAATAAAATAGATCAAATGAAACGAGAATATATAAAATAAAATAAAATGGATGAAATAAAACAAAATCAAATAGGTAAAATAAAACAAGAAAATGAAATGAAATAAAATAGATTAAATGAAACGAGAATATAAAATAAAATAAAATGGATAAAATGGAACAAGAAAATAAAACGAAATAAAATAGGCAAAATAAAACGGGAATATAAAATAAAATAAAATGGAAAATGAAATGAAATAAAATAGATAAAATAAAACGAGTATGTGAAATATAATAAAATAAAATGGATAAAATAAAACAAGAAAAAAAAACAAAATAAACAAGAAAATAAAATGAAATGGTATAGAATCAAATACAATAAAGTAAACTCAAATAAAATACAATAATTAATAACAACGTTAAAGTTATTAAACTATTGATACTATTCATAACAACTAACAACTATACACTGCCAGCTTTGTAATGCCATTTACAATTACAGCAGACTTTGAAAAGCTCTTCGCAAACTGAAGAAATTTTTAACGATATCCATTACATAATAAAGTTATTACTAGATCCCATATCTGTGTGCAAAATAAAAATCGTCTTAATTAATTGCAAGTTGCAAGAATCGTTTTACTGAATCGACAGTGACACAATAACATCGTCAAATCGTTTAAATGTCAATTGTTCAAATGAACATTGCTCCTTAAAACTTCTGGCTCCTTAAAACCACTGGAATCGAAGCCGCAGCTTCGCCGGTTCCATTCTCGCATGCAAACGATCGGAGCAAAATCTTTCTTTCTCCTCCAAAGGATTTTTCTGTTTATCTCGCGCGCGACTTATTAAAATTGATGTTGCGCCACGGTGATTTTGGAGAACGCGGCGGACGGCTGACAAAGGCATGAAGAAGTAAGCGAAGAATAATGGCTTGGGACAAAGTAAGAGCGAGAATGTTTGAGGGTTGGTACGCACGCCGGAAACGGCCGGTTTATGACTCTATTTTTCCCGGCGAATTTACGGTGGCTTAGTTTTGCCAAGCAGATTTATGTTTCGGCCGATTTACTTTCTAATCCTGAGGTTCTATCTTCGGTTTGCTCAGCCGCAATTACGTGGGAAATTTCTCCGCACCGAGTGACACCGGTTAGGCCATCGATTTATGAGACTCTACGGAGAGATTTTTCTGAGCAACGAAACAGAAATTACGGCGATGATTCTCTGCGCGAGTTTACTCTCCATTGTGGACCGTGAACAGCGTCGGTTACTTCTAGAAACCGAGCCATAAACTTGGCCGGACTCTCCGACTCTTCCTTATTGACCGTGATTATTAGACTGTGGATCTTTATGCAAATTGGAAACTTTTTTCTCAAATTGCAACGGACACCAACAAGATAGACATTTCGTTCTTTGTTTATTAATACTTTCAGTGAGTTATTAACGCTGGAATTATCGAACCAGTCAGGACGACTTGTTTCTGATTCCCTCTTTCGCAATTCTTAATATTGTAAAAACGTGTTATAACACATTAAAATTTATTCGTCGAAATAATCGAGAGAGATGTACACCGCCGGCAACAATTTTGGAATCACTTGCAGATTTCTGTCGAAATCGAATATTTTTATCGCATGTAACAACCCTGTATTTGATAAATAAACCATCTAGATCAAAGCGTTAATAAGTAAATAAATAAATAGTGAAGTTTGAACAGTAAAATGAAACAGTACTTCGCTACGCTCGAATAATTAACCATATATTATAGTAGGAGTCGTACGAAGCTTAAATAAATCTAATCGCGTGTCATTGTTATATTAGTTGCATTTAGGGCTCGATAGTTCTAGTGTTAACACATTGACGGCCGCGCCGAAAGCATCTGAAAATTTCATAGAATCAAAGTATTTTAATCAATTGAATTAAACTTGCAAAGCGAAGTTATATGACATCGATTACTATTTCAACGTTTTTACCTCTTGCGAATCTTAATAAAATTAAGAAATTTTAGAGTAGAAATTATATTTTAAATAATTTCGTTACCCGCATACGGGTGCCGCGGCAGTCAAAGTGTTAATAATATATAGAGGATCCTAAATTCTGCACCAATTCAAATTTTACTAACCCATTAGTAAAATTAGTCTAGTGATTATGTTTATTATTAGACCGCGGATCTTTATGAAGAATAAAATGTTCCTATGCCGATTGTGAAAAACTGAAGTCGGATCAAAATTCTTTGTTTAGCAATGCAATCCAATGCATCGAAAATGATAGAACAGTAGTCTTAAAATTTTTTAAAGTCCTCGCATTCATGTCTCATTTATGCCGTAAGTGCATAAAATCCGCAGTCCGATTATTATGCGTTAAATGTTCGCCGTACAAACAAAGCGAAACACTGTTTCGTTTTACTGTACAAACTTGAGTATTTATTTATTTGTTAATGCTTTGGTCTAGACGGTTTATTTGGCAAATATAGAGTTATTATTCCCCCTTGTTATACCTACTCATTTATGCCATAAGTGCATAAAGTCCGCAGTCCAGTTATTATGCGTTAAACGCTTGCCGTACGAGCGTAGCGAAGTACTGTTTCATTTTACTGTTCAAACTTGACTATTTATTTATTCACTTATTAACGCTTATTAAAAATTCTAAATACTATAATTGCTTATTAAAAATATTCGATTTCGACAGAAATCTGCAAGTGATTCCAAAATTTTTGGCCGGCGGTGTACATCTCGATTATTTCGACGAATAAACAATGATGCAACGTTGCGTCCGAAGTTTTTCGAAATCTTTAATTCACTTCTTAAATTGATTAGTTCATTGATTAGTTCTCTAACGGTCCGTTGACTATTTCGCCGTTGGAACGAGAATCGGACGTGGGTCGAGTACGGTCGCTCGCAGGAACAAAAGGTATAAATTCCGGCAGGCATCGCCGATGGAAATCTTAATTAGAACACATGAAATTAGGATGAGCATCTCCTATCCGATTCCAGTCCACCGACGGAACACGATTTCCCGGGCGCCACCCGTATTCGCATAATCAATGGCGTTGAATTACTGCGCGGAAATTCCGGGTGAACGAGGGAACACGTCGTCGAATAATGCGGTTAAATGGTTAAATAAATTTTCCCCGCAGACCGGTGCCGGCGACTGTAACGGTTCGCTGATTCATCTGACGTTTCTAAAAGCGCGCGCGCGCGCGCTCGCACGTGTTCACGGTGTTCACACGCTGCCGCGGGGATGATCTCTAAGGGAGCGGTCTTTACCGTTCCATTAGCGTCCGACTGGCATACATTTTAATTAATGCCACGGCCCGGCATTCGCGCGTGCACTTCCGGCGTTAATTGCGCGTTACCGCGGCTAATTGTTTCTTAAATATTGTCCAGCGGCCGCCAGCCGAAAGGAAACGGCCGCGGAAAAGAAATATCTCAGCTTCGAAAGCGCGACGATCACTCTTCTCTGAAAAAGTTCGCCGAGATGCGATTTTCGAAGTGGATAAATGTCGTATACGAAATTTCCATAAGAGCTCGATATTGTTTTTAATAAAAATGTAGACGATTTTGATAATACGGCGTGTCCCAAAAATGTCTCGCAATATGGAAATGGGGGTTCCTGAAGTCATTTGAAGTAACTCTTTCCTTAGCGAAAATGCAATCCGTGGCTTCGTTTAGGAGTTATTAACGAAAAACAGCGACCAATGAGAGGCCAGATCAGCTGGCGTGAGACGGCCGAGCCAATGAGCGGAATTGGGCTTAGTGCGCTCGTTGACTGCGCCGCCTCGAGCCAGCCGAGCTCATTTCTTATTGGTCAGTGTTTTTCGTTAATAACTCGTGAACGATGCCTCGGAGAACATTTTTGTAAAGGGAAAAGTTACTTCAAATGATCCGAGGAATCCACCATTTACGGATTACGAGACATTTTTGGGATACTCTTATAACAGAAAGGGTGCTAGGAAATAATTAAATCGTTATAGAAAGTAGGAAATTGGTATACAGAAAGGAAAAACATCGTTTATTTTTAGCATAACTAAAAAATGTTATTATTTGTTGCACAAATATGTAGCGAATGTACGAGAACAGTTCTTTAGATTTATTTGAAGAACATTTAATTCACAGATTAATAATCAGCACGACCGCTTTTTTTCTTAATCAGATCGAATAATATTATCTTCCATAATAATAATTAATTTCTACAATGTGTTCTTCTGGATTTTATCCCATTGAGATTTTATTACAGTTTCTAGATCTTCTATGTTAGAGTCCTAAACGCAACTAATATATGTTGGTTAATAACGCTGACAAAATTGGTTAACTAAAGACTAAAGAAAAGTTTATCCAAAAATTTTTCGTAGTAACATTTTTATGATATCAGAAATTGCGGTAGAGATAATCAAAAACCAATCATTTTGAGGACTTTCTATTATTACATTCGAGAAATGGCTAAGGATATTAATAAATCTAGTATTTACGTATGCCTTTATTTAAAATTAATCAAGGAATTTGTAATTATAAAGAATAAAAATTCTGCAAATTTCATCTTGCATTTGTAATTATAAAGAATAAAAATTCTGCAAATTTCATCTTGCATTTGTAATTATAAAGAATAAAAATTCTGCAAATTTCATCTTGCAGGATAGCAATCGCTTTTATTTTTGACAGATAAACAGTTATGCATTATGCGAAGCAAAACAGACTAAAAATACATTTCTTAATATAAATTGAAACAATAAATAATATAAATAGTACATAATAACTTAAATAATAATAATTATATAAATAATATTTAAATTGAAATAATAATATATATATAATATATATATATATAATAATAATTATTTATAACGTTATTTAGAGCACCATTCGAGCAACAAAAATTTGCACTTTTATTTAGAGCATCATTCGAGCGACAAAAATTTGTACTTTTTTCTTTGATAGCGCAGCAAAGAATCGCCCACAATTTGAAGAAAATCGGCACGGTGCCACAGGTCAAAGTAAATTTATAGAAGTTCGTGAATTTAGTGCAGGCACTCCTCTTAACACCGACGGATCCCTCTGCCATTAGCATCGCCGAAACGAGCGTGGTCGGCTGTGTACGATTTATACGTATCTGGTCGCGCGATCGGGGATCTCTGGACGAACCAGTCGTACCCTCGGAAATCCAGCAATAATGCGCAGCCGATACGGTGCCCGCCGAACGAAATCACTCGTGCCCTCGCGCTAGTAATTGCGGTCGCATTGCAAACAACGGCGGCGCGTTCTAATCCGGCCGAGTAATGGCCGCACTTTAGTGGTTATTAATCGCGCGAACCGACGGAGATTTCATGGGAAACGCTATATGACCAGAGTTCCTATGGAACGCGTGATCTTTTGTGCGAGCAGAAGATGAAAAGATTCCAACGTTAAACCACCGACGTGCCATGGCGAGTACGACTCGTGATAGAGATTTATGGTGATGACCTGTTAACTCGTTGGTTGTTGCGAATTATTATTAATCGGTGGACATTTTATGGAATTTTTGTGGAAAATTAAATTTCGTAAAATTTATTTGATGGAAAATTGAATTGTCCGAACACAGTTCAACGAATGATTCGCAAAGCTAATTTAATAAATAATAATCGTGTTAAAGGATGTAAGAGATATGTTTGTTAGAGAAATATAAAGAATATTATCAATAACCTTCAAACAACCTTCAAATAACCTTGACATTTCAAGGTCATGTCAAGGTTATGTCAAGGTCGTGTCAAGGTCATATTAAGGTCATGTCAAGGTTATGTCAAGGTCGTATCAAGGTCGTATCAAGGTCATGCCAAGGTCTTATCAAGGTCATGTCAAGGTCAACATATGAAAATTGTAAGCAAGGCGCACAGTGAAGATTAACAAAGTACGTAAATGATATTTTAATTTAAATAATTCCGTGTCCGAACACAGTTCAACGAATGATTCTCTTGTTAGAGAAATATGAAGAATATTATCAATAACCTTCAAATAACTTTGACATAACCTTGACATATCAAGGTTATGTCAAGGTCGTGTCAAGGTCATGTCAAGGTTATTTGAAGGTTATTGATAATATTCTTCATATTTCTCTAACAAGAGAATCATTCGTTGAACTGTGTTCGGACACGGAATTATTTAAATTAAAATATCATTTACGTACGTTGTTAATCTTCACTGTACGCCTTGCTTAAAAATTTCATATGTTACACACAAAGTGTCATGCACACTAGAAAATTAAAACGGCCGTCACGGTTAAATTACTTACTATTTTGGGTCCGAAAAATTAGTAAATATTCTTCAGACGTTCTAAAGTAAAGGTGAACAGTGTTTTTCTTAAAAATATCACTGTTACGTAGTAAAAAAAAATCCGGAAAGTTCTCGCTTCGTGATTTGTTCAATACTTCGAACGCGGCTCGAGTCCGTCCCGACCATCTGTCAAAGCCTCGTGCTGTGGGCTCTTGAACTTCGCGCCGTCCCCTCTCATTGGTCAGAGTTTTCCGTTAATAACTCGTAAACAAAGCCGCAGATTGCATTTTCGCAAAGGAAAAAGTTACTTCAAATGACCTCAGCTACCCCTCATTTTCGGCTGTTGAAATAATTGTGGAACACCCTGTATAAACAGAGTAGTGGAGCCAGTTATCATGAGGTGGCCAATTGCTCCGCCTTTCGTTTGTTTTCAAGCATAATTAACTTTATATTTATCGTACAAGATGTATCAAATTTTCTAAATTTTAACTCAATGAATTGTTTATTTGTTAAAATTAAACATATATAATAATATCACATATAAACATATAATATTATATAAAATTATACATAAAGACGGAAGTTTTTAAAATATTTATTATTATTATTATTATTTATGGGACTACGTACACCAAACAGTGTACCAAATCACGCAAAAATAGATTGCGTTCTCGCGACAACCAGCTGTCGAACGAGGAGCTAATCAACGAAACAGATAATATACAAAGACTCAAGAGAACCGAACCAAATGAACAGCTAATGAACAGAGCAATAATTTCCACAGGGGACCACAAAGGAAGCTGATAGAAATGCAGATAGGAAATAACGAATCAAATTATAATTAACAGAATGAATAAATTCAATGACACAAAATATGATTACAAAACACGAATGGACACAATGAGTGCTAAACAACGAATGACGCCACATTCAAACGGATTTCCGGATAGCGAAACTCCGTGAACAATATAACGAGTGTTGATTGCATATTCCATTACGTACGCAACCGAGAAAGAAAAGAGACTCTGCTGAGAGCCGTACCTGCTCGTGACAAATAACAAAACTACAAATAACAAAATTATTGGAAGGCTCCGCCAGAGCTTGTTGCAGTTGGAAATAATAAATAATATAAAAAAAGAAGAAAACTCGACGATTATCGTCTCCAGAAACTCGTACATGCAGCGGGGAAGCAAAGCGGCTGGCAGGGAAATTTGCATCGCGCAAATTGTATCTCGCGCGAACTTTGTAATCGAGCCAAGAGTCGCGACGCGGGCCGGGATTGCAAATGCACGGATCAGCTGGAATTCCACGGTTCGATTCGTGCTCGCCTAAAAAGGGCAGCGAACGAGAACGCGAGCGCGAACGTGATCGCGATACGCCCATCCAAATCCAGTTGACCGTATTCGTTAATCTCCGTCCTAGCGAGTACAAATTGCCGGCGTAATTACTTGCGGAAGTGGCGGTTCCGGCCGTTTATCAGCTATCAATCATACGTCTCTTCGGCTTTTTAGTCGCGAACGCCGCCGCGTCCCGGTATTTACCGCTCGATCGTGTGTCCCGCTTTTCTCCTTTTTCGACACGTTTCAACGTCGCTTTGACAATCTTCGCCGGTATACATGTATCATTTGCAATCCGTTGACCTGCTTGAAAAATAAATTGCCGTGCCCGGGTACCGACGGATTATTAAGTTCGGTAAACACGGTTAGCCGGACTTGCGTAAATAAATCGTTGGATCATGTACCTGGAAAATGCATGCATATGTCGATCGGGCCGCACCGAAATGATCGCGTAGTCGCGTTTAGATCAGGGGTGTCAAACTCAAAAGCTAACTTGGGCCAAATAAACAATGAAACAATGCTTAAATTTAGGTGGGCCGCAAAAAAGAAATCAATGTTCATAGAAACAAATATTTTTAATTTGACTAGTGCATTGTAATAAACATATATAAAGTTAAATTATTGTTTACGTCCTGATACTTGACATCAAAAATGTTCATCTCGGGCCGCGAGTTTGACACCCCTGGTTTAGATAGATCGTGAAATATCGATTGTTAGAGTCTCGCGAAATAGGCAGACGCGAGCTTTGTAAATTTTATAGTTACGAACTTCTAATACAATTTTATCAAACGTGCGCACCGCGCGCAAGCTTCTTCCTACGCCGACGAAATTGTTGCGTAACGATTTATAATTTTGTGATCGTAATGTATGATAAATATTCTTTAATTTTAGTAAATTTTAATGATAAATATTCTTGATAATAAATATTCTTAATAATCAAATTATATTATAAATTTAATTTAATTTTTTAAAAGCTCCATCTTTTTTTGCTATTTCTTTCTTCTTAATTCAGCGTTTGGAACCACAGTGATTTTGTTGAATTCTATAAATGTTTACCGTGTTTTTAGAAATGATACAGCAATTTTGGCAGCGCACACGGTGCACGAATTTCCTCCTAGCGCCGACTCGAACATCGCCGAATTGCCGCGAGCGCGCGCATTAATACCGTTCAAACACGGAATCATAAATGCCCCGGCGGAAATGCATCGAAGGCAATATAAAATCCGGACGCTAATGCAACAGATCTCGTATAATCGCCGAACAAATAGAAACCGGCGCAAACAACAAACAAGAACGGGAACTCGTTCTGTGTTTTCGCGAAACGCAGTTTCTCCGCAAATATCACGTTTCACGCGTTTAGCGGAGAAAACGCGTATCGAATGCGCCGGAATAAAAGCCGAAATGAACTGGAATGAAGATATGCACGTTTCGAAACGCGTTCCAATTGCCGGCGCTGAGCTTCGAACATTCGAAATTTGTATGCGGTGGAACGATCCACGAATTAGTATCGTATCACCGATAGAACTCTGTCATCTGTGCACTTTGGGAATACACGATGCAGCGCGTAAAACTCGTCACAACTTACGTCCTCTATTTCCGACATCAATTTATTCGGCTATTGCTCGCGATGTTCCCTCGTAACTTGGAAATTGTGTTGTCGGCCTGATAATGACAAGTATCTTCTTACGTTTGTGTACGAGTTTCATCATTTTTCTGTTGTTATCGACGCGTTGGACGAATTGTTAATGCGTCGGTCGCATTTGGTTGACGCTAAGTTTTAACGAAATTTAGAAATTAATTTTTGTGCAATATGTTCGAGTAAATTGAGTGCTATCAGGATTTTTGATTTAAGAAATAGTAGCATCTTGCAGGTTTATGTGAAAACAAAAATTTAGCTGTAATGTTAGATCCATGAAAATTACGTCAATTATGTGTGCGTGGTTATAGTGTTATCATGCAGGTT
Source organism: Megalopta genalis (assembly GCF_051020955.1). Lineage (NCBI taxonomy): Eukaryota > Metazoa > Arthropoda > Insecta > Hymenoptera > Halictidae > Megalopta > Megalopta genalis. The sequence continues at coordinate 24,372,824 of NC_135013.1, read as the reverse complement.
TATATAAAAATAAAGCTTTGATTGTAATGTTAAGTACGTAAAAATCACGTTGATTTTTAAATATGCATATTTATTGTGGTATCTTGCAAATTTACATAAAGTCAAAGCTTTGATTACAATGCTGAGTACGTAAAAATCACGTTAATTTTAAAGTGCGTATGTTTATAGCGGTATCTTGCAAGTTTACATAAAAATACAAAATTTGGTTGTAATGATTAGACTGTGGATCTTTATGCAAAATAAAAATTGATTAAGTTAATTGTACGAGTCATAAATTACTTGAAAATGTCTTTCTTGCTTTAATAGTTCTAATAAATTGTAAATAATTTCACAATATTCCCAAATCGTTCTAGCGACCTTACAATTTTACATTTCACCGATTCATTTTTGTCAGAAATGCACAAAATCTGCAGTCTAATAATAATAAATACATAAAAATCACGTTGATTTTAAAGTGTGCATGTTTATAGTGGTATCTTGCAAATTTCCATAAAAACAAAGCTTTGGTTGTAACGTTAAATACGTAAAAATCACGTTAATTTTAATGTGTCCATATTCATAGCGGTATCTAGCAAATTTGCACAAAAACAACAATTTCGCCGCAAAGTTAAATACATAAAAATCACGTCAACTCAAAAGTGTTGACAAGTTATCTTACAAGTATCTTGCAAGTTTACATAAAAATACAAAATTTGGTTGTAATGATTAGACTGTGGATCTCTATGCAAAATAAAAATTGATCAAGTTAATTGTAAGAGTCATAAATTACTTGAAAATGTCTTTCTTGCTTTAATAATTCTAATAAATTGGAAATAATTTCGCAATATTCCCAAATCGTTCTAGTGACCTTACAATTTTACATTTCACAGATTTATTTACATATGTACATAAAAATACATATATGATAAATACATAAAAATCACGTTGATTTTTGAATGTGCATGTTCATAGTGGTATCTTGCAAATTTACATGAAAACAAAGCTTTGGTTGTAGTGTCAAATACGTAAAAATCACGTTATTTTTGAACTGTGCATGTTCATAGCGGTATCTAGCAAATTTACACAAAAACGACCATTTCGCCGCAATGTTAAATACATAAAAAAATCACGTTAACTCAAAAGCGTGCTATCTTTCGACTCTCTCCAACTCAAAAGCGTGCTATCTTTCGACTCTCTCCAACTCAAAAGCGTGCTATCTTTCGACTGTCTGCAACTCAAAAGCGTGCTATCTTTCGACTCTCTCCAACTCAAAAGCGTGCTATCTTTCGACTCTCTGCAACTCAAAAGCGTGCTATCTTTCGACTCTCTCCAACTCAAAAGCGTGCTATCTTCCGACTCTCTGCAACTCAAAAGCGTGCTATCTTTCGACTCTCTCCAACTCAAAAGCGTGCTATCTTTCGACTCTCTGCAACTCAAAAGCGTGCTATCTTTCGACTCTCTCCAACTCGAAAGTGTGCATCATTCCTTTTTATCACGGACCGTAGAAAGAACGAAATCAGCCAACAAAGGGAGCGGAGCCGCGAAGTCTCGAAGAGCCGTCCACGGCCCCGAAACTGCCATGGACGGAACACGTCAGTGCAATTTAGCAACTGGTCCGCCTTCGGCAGTGGCTTGCCAGCGAAGGCGGCTAATCTGGCAGGCCCTCGTGAGTATCCCCTAAACCACACCGGCGTTCAACTTCGGCGCGAGTCTTTATTAGGTACGTGACCGCTCGTCAGCGACGTTTATCCCGGCCTCCCGTCGGGATCCGGGTTTAGCGAGCGTGCATGTATGTATTCGGTACGTGGCTCGCGCAGCTCGCCGAGATTCGAACGGCTCAATTTGCTCGGCAAGAGAGGGCTCGGCGTTTCGATTTTCATTCGTTTCACTTTGTCCGGCTGCAAGAGAGCGTCGGCGTCGCGACGCGATTCGTGGGCGGTAGGGGTGCGCGATTCTGCCTCGATCCCCCCCTGCCCCCCTCCTCCACCCCCTCGATCGTTTACCAAGGCCTTATCTAGCCGACTGTTCCCCGTTATTGCGATCATTACGCGGGCGTAGAATTCAATCTCCTTATCGGGGTCGAGTCGTTGCATTCGCTTTCGGCGACGGCGCTTATCCGGGCTCGCGGAGCTCGGACCCACGGCTTTCCGATACGGCGAAATCACGGCTAAAAGCGACTTAATACGCGCCGCACAGAGCCGCGTTGAATTACAATTGAATTAGTCGGGGAATTATAATTACAAAGTAATTCGACTACGTTGTCGTTCGGTTTCATCGAAATACGAGTTCGGTGTCGCGGACACATGAGATAACGTGGAATTATCTACGGCAAATTCTCGGAAATTGTTCATCGGCTTGTAAACAGTAGTGAACGATTTCGTTGTTATTCGAGCATCGCGGATCGTGTTTACAGTTGTCGACAAAAAGAACACTTTTGTTTACAAGCTGCGGACAATTTCAGAGAATTTACTGTATCGTGGAACGTTTTTCAGAGGCTACAAGGCTATCGTCGATTTTATTACAAGTGAAAAGTGTTATCGTTGAATATTTACACTGCCGTTCGATAGATCGATGTTCTTCGATAACGTAATGAACAGACCGCGGATTTTTATGCGAGATAAAAGCCTTCCGATTCAATTGCCAGAAACGGGGATTAAATAAAAATGTTCTTCTTCTGCCGATAATTACGATAAATTAGGAAGAACGAGAGGATATTCTTCGATCCTTCCGATGTCTTCGTTGTTTGATATTTCACGTAGTGAATTTCATCATAAATGCGTAAAACCCGGAGTCTAGTAACGAACATGGAAATGTTTATTTAACACGAATCGAAAGCGTACTTAATGTAGAACACCGTTTCCGTACATTGTGCTCTCGTTCAGAAACAGCCGTATTCGAATGAACAGTTCTTTTTATATCTGATTGTTGCACAGCAGAGTTTTTGTGCGAGCGAATTTCATTTCGAAAGAACGACGTTCAAAAATATTGGTAGAATTTTTGCATCGACTTTCGTGCGTGTTCTGTCTACAGTAAATTCTCTCTAAATTTCCTTCAGCTTGTAAACGAAAATGGACCTTTGTAACAAAGTTGTAATTTTGAACGAAAATGTAAACAATTTGGAAAGAGGAGATACGATTATTCGAGCCTTGCACTATGTTTTCATAATGGTTGACAATTGGCAAATATTAGAATGAGTCGCGAGGCTCGAATAATCGTATTTCCTGTTCCGAAATTGTCCATTTTTGTTGACGAGCTGAAGGAAGATTAGGGAGAATTCACTGTATTTCTTATTGTAATATTTGCGTTACTGTTTCGAGAAGGTATAGTACTATATAGTACTATATATACTACAGTACTTATATATATTATGGTAGTATATAATACTATAGTACTATATATAATACTATAGTAGTATAGTACTAATATTAAATAAATTCGCGTTCAGATTGCACACAAAAATGGACAATTTTGGGAAGAGAAGACGCGATTATTCGAGCCTAGCGACTCGTTATTATAGTTACCGATTATCAACAATTATAAAAACGAGACGCAATGCTCGAATAATCGTGTCTCCTCTCCCGAAATTGTCCATTTTTGTTGACGAGCTGAAGGAAGATTAGGGAGAATTCACTGTATTTCTTATTGTAATATTTGCGTTACTGTTTCGAGAAGGTATAGTACTATATAGTACTATATATACTACAGTACTTATATATATTATGGTAGTATATAATACTATAGTACTATAGTAGTATAGTACTAATATTAAATAAATTCGCGTTCAGATTGCGTACAAAAATGGACAATTTTGGGAAGAGGAGACGCGATTATTCGAGCCTCGCGACTCGTTTTTATAGTTACCGATTATCAACAATTATAAAAACGAGACGCAATGCTCGAATAATCGTGTCTCCTCTCCCGAAATTGTCCATTTTTGTGCGCAATCCGAGCGCGAATTAGGGAGAAATCACTGTACCAGTCCCCTTCTTCGAGCCCACGTGCACGCGCGAGCTGGATCCGGAGATCCAGATTGTGGAAGATCGACGAGATCCCTTTCGAATATTGGCCATGCCGGCTGGTGTTTAACTGCAGTCGCGTCGTCGTAGGATCTCGGCTGACCGAGTTACGATTTTACGGAGTCTCGGCTCCGAGAACGCCGAGCTGTCGAAATCGCTTTCCAAATGACACCAGTTACAACCTGCAGGGTACTCGGGCTGTTGCGAAACCTATTTAGCGGATCATGGAAGTGCTGCACGCTCTGTTTTTCGCGGAAGTGTGGTGGCGTACGTGCGATATAAAGTTCTCGGTTCTTTATTACACGGTTTTCGATGATCGTCTTTCATGGATTGCATCGTGCTCGGACGACGATGCAGCGGATTGCGCTTTCGTTAAGGAAAAAGTTACTTCAAATTACCTCTGGAATGACTCGTTTCCAAGTGTTAACATAATTATGGGACACCCTGTATATCTATTATATATTTATTATTAGGCTGCGAATCTTTATGCAGAATAAAAATCGTCTATCTTCACCGCAATGTTAAAGTACAACATTTGCAAGTTGATAATAATATAATAATATTTTTAAAATTTCCAATTGTTTTCATTGTTCTGCGTTTTATCCGCACATTGCTCTCATAAATACATAAATAAAATCCTGTATTTACTTATTATGTACGTTACGATTTTTTTTTTAATATTCCTCTTACTTTTTGTTATACATATGATATGTATAATATTTGATTTCTTTTATTGTACTCGTGTGACGGCTATATAAAATCTCTTTCTTTTTATTTTTCCTTCTGTAACAAAGGGATTTTTACTCGTATAACTGAGTAAATAAATTATTATTCTCATTATTATTACTAAGACTTTTATAATATTGTTACTCTTTCTTCAGTTCATCGAAATGCTTAAAAGAAACAATGTATGTATACTTATTTCGTAATTTCTTATTAATCGTAATTTCTTCTTCTAATCTTGATTTCTTAATTAATCGTAATTTTTCTTAATTTACAATCGTCTTGGAAAGTTTCTATCCCCCATCAAGATCCACAAATTACAAACTGTTGGGATTATGGAATGAAAATGAATATGATTCTAATTCTTTTCTTAAAATAAGTATTACTTCTTTTTTGCTTAATATGTGCTGCGAATTTATGGCCGCGGATCTTCATGCGAAATAAAAATTTGCTAAGACAATCGTCTTGGTACACAGAAATCGAATAAAAATAAATCGTTACTTCCAATCATTTTAATGAACTGAGAATAGTGTAAACTATATATGACTAAATTAACAATTTCATACTTCAGCTACACACTTTTGTCATAAGTGCATAAAATACGCATACCGATTGCTAAGTATCATATTACTTTATATTTGTTGGGATTATGGAATGAAAAAATGAATATGAATATTAATTCTTTTCTTAAAAAGGACTTTATTTTATTCCTTTATTGAGAGAAGGTATATGGGCGAAAACGATCGAGCGACCAAACTCTACTGAGTGTCCGGCAAGAAGAAACGCTTCTTTTATACCCTTTTTGGGTTCGTCTTGTCCACCAATCAGAGACGTTTTATTTGTCGCGTTTCACATTGTATACGTGACGCTGGGACCCCCAAACAGTCAGGTTACGATGTATATCTAATGGTACCGGTGATGATGTATCGCGGTATCTACTATATACAGTTTACATCACCGTCGTTGCCCGCTGACGGAACCGGCGAAAATGTAAACCGATATCTTAGTATCTTAGTACTAAGTAAACTATAGATTAATTTTTGTTCGAGGCTAAAATTTCAACACAAACCATAATTGATCAATCTTACAATGATTTAAACACAGAATAGTCGCTAATAATTTGTGACGTCGAGAAAGAAAACAGAAGAATCAAATGTCGTTTCGATTTCGAGAAAAATGAACAACGTTCATATTTACTAAATTATGCATGAAATGTCGATCACGAGCCAGACTCGTAGTCTCGAAGTACAATAGGTTAACTACGGAGGAAAAAAGCACGGAAACCACCGGAACTACCAAGCACTATCTCCGCAGCCCAGTTTCCGAATACTGCCGCGTTCGATACTTCGGTAGCTCTCGCAACCGATCCATCAATATCAACTTTCATCCCCCATCGAGCCGTCGGATTCGCTACGAGCCGAAAAAAAAGCAGAATAGCTGGACGAGGTTGATAAACGTTGTCAGATCGGAGCGGTTCTCGATCGCTTTCGATATCTCGTGCCGCGTAATAAGATAAAAGTATCTGTTACGAAGCACAGCTTAATTTCGACTTCATCTTGAAACGGTAGCACAAGTGATATAACAAAAGGGCGGACGTACAAATTCTACCCATAGTTTTTAATATTGTTTTTGAAGTAGTACGCTCACGCGAATACTGTCGTGTAACAATCGATGCAATTTTATTCAAATGAATTTTAAATGATTATGCGATCGAATCAAAATTCATCTCGATAACAATATTTTTATTCCGAATAAGATTTGATTTGATTCCAATTTTATTCCAATCAGAATTCATTTCGAGATTTTATTCTAATAAAAATTCATTTCGAGATTTTGTTCCAATAAAAATTCATTCGAACGAGAATTCGTTTTCAGATTTTATTCGAATAAGAATTCATTCGAAGATGTTATTCGAATAAGAATTCATTTCAACAATATTTTATTATTTATTAATTGATGCGAGTAAAAATGATGGAATATTAAGTGTTTTTCTCATAGTTCACGGATTTATTTCTCCTTTAATACTGTTTGCAATTAACCTTTTCCCAAATGTTGCATCGGAAAGTTTGTTACTTTTTAGATAAACTGATCATTGATGCGTAACTAAACTATTTTTCTACGGATGCAGAGGAAGGCATCTGTAATTTTTTTAATTCTATAAGTAATTGAAATTGAACTATCCCTTGACTTTACTTTACTATTTTGCTCGTATTATTTTTTACTTATTAAATAAATATTTCCTAGTTATTATATAAATACATCATACTTGTTGAATAAATATTTTTTACTTATTAAATAAATATTTCCTACTTATTATATAAATATATCTTGCTCATTGAATAACTTTTTACTTATTAAATAAATATTTCTTACTTATTATATAAATATATTTTACTCATTAAATAAATATTTCCTACTTATTATATAAATATATCTTACTCATTGAATAACTTTTTACTTATTAAATAAATATTTCTTACTTATTATATAAATATATCTTACTTACTAAATAAACATTTCTTATTAAATAAATGTTTCTTACTTGTTACATAAATATATCTTACTTATTAAAAAAACATTTCTTATTAAATAAATATTTCTTACTTACTAGATATTTTTAAATATTTCTCACTTACTAAATAAATATTTCAAGATACATTACGTTATCCAGAGACGTCAATCTGTCGAACAGTAGTACAAATATTCAGCAACGACACTTTTCAGTTACAATAAAACCGACGATAATCTCCCACCCCCCTGGAAAGCGTTCCATAATAGGTAGTTCCAGCTTATCGAGCGTTCCGCTCGCTGCTAAGATCTCGTCAAACAATCTCGGAGGGTTGGCGGGGCCGGTCTCCCTCTCCAGATTCACGAAACGTTCTGGCCGCTAAACACCCGTCGCATTTCCCTCGCATTATTCAGAGCACTTTGCGAGCCATTAACCGGGGCGCGCGCTTCGATTCGCGCCTTCGGGGCCGGCGGCCCCGCTCTGAAATTCAGTTAAACCGCCGACAGAATTTCTGGACAATCGCCGGCCGTTCATTCGAATGCGAACGGGTCTCGTCGTCCCGCCCACGCTCTCCACGGCCGAGACCTCGTGGTCGAGCCCGCGCGGCGACGAATCGCGCGCGCGAGGGGAAACAACCTGAAAAGAGAACGTGCGCGCACACGTCCCGTGAAATCTCGTTTACGGGAGGCTAAAGGGAGGGATCTCCCCGCGACATTCGCGGAGAGGGAGCCGGTCGAAAGCAATTTCGCTTAAACCTCGCTCGTCCTCTCGCCCCTTTCCCTTCTCTCTCGTTTCCTCCGTGTCCCGCAGCGCTCCGGAACGCGCGAGATCGTAGTCAAAACCTTTAAAATTGAACTTCTCGTTTGGTATATACCTTGGTAAGTACAGTAATTTCTCGCAGAAATGTTTGGAGTCGGGATCGAACCGCAGATCTGAGAATACTAAGTCACGCTAAGACGCGATTTTTCGAGCCTCGCGGCTCGTTTTCATAGAAACTCGGGGCAGTCGGGTAAAAAAGGCAACGGCCAACATGTCGGTGTACATTAATATGAATACATAGTAATGCTAGAATAATAATGATGACTTAAGCTTTTTTATTTCTAATTTTCTGCCACGATTCGAAGGCAATTCGGGGGACACATGATACGATTCGAAGGAAATTCGGTGGGCACATGCCGCTATTCGAAGGAAATTCGGAGGGCACATGCCGCTATTCGAAGGCAATTCGGAGGGCACATGCCGCTATTCGAAGGAAATTCGGAGGGCACATGCCGCTATTCGAAGGCAATTCGGAGGGCACATGCCGCTATTCGAAGGCAATTCGGAGGGCACATGCCACTATTCGAAAGCAAACCTTAGCATCAACGTAGCAGTAAATTACATTGGCGCAGAACTAGCACAGGGAAATTCACAGCAACCCGAAATTTGGCATTCTCGGGAGAAAAATTACTATAAATATATTAAGAAAGAGAACAAACTATTATTTTACTTTAGTTTGTTGTAATTAAGGTAGACGATTTTTATTTTGCGTAAAGATCCGTACCACAGTTATAATTAGACTGTGGATTTTTAAGCGAAATAAAAATTGTCCGAGTCAATTGGAATAAATGTGAACTAAATATCAAGCTCTTTCTTTCTTCAATAACTTGAACGAGTTGAGAATAATACATTGAAATTATTAAATTCTTTGAATCCTTCTACCATTTTAAATTACCACATGATACGATTTACATAGGCGTAGAACTATCACAAGGAAATTCATAGTAACCCGAAATTTGGCATTTCCGGGAGAGATTCTATTCACATTTTTGAACGTCGTTCCCACTGTAACAGCTATTTATGCCACTGAATTGCCGAAAATTGACTAATTAGGTGGTCATTTAAATACATCGGGTGACAAAAGACCCGGTAACCGCATGTCGAGGGTTAAAAGATCGACGCGCCATAAATGGCGGCGGCGGCACGAGATTTAATGAAGCGTCCCTCCTCGCGAGTTGGCCGGTCTCTTCGAAGTTGGCCCGACGTCGCCGGCTGAGTTTAATTAACGTCGTCGAACAAGATCGCGTCTTAAAGTGCCCCCCATATCGATCATCCCTGCCTCGCGAACAGGCAAATACTTGTCGGCTCGGCGCCATTACGAGCGATTTGGCCCGTTCTACGGCGACGATTATATTATACAAGGGTGGTACGCGCGCGGCAAACACCGTCGCCTCTGTTTGTCCCCGGATCCGGATGCACCTGCCGCAGAGTGCACACACTCCCGCGATGCACGTCATTACGGCAGCGCGTGATCGAGCGCGACGCGCTGCGCGGAACCGCGCTTTCCGAGCCTTATTCGTGTGCACCCCGAATGCACGCCGCGGGTACTGCAACGGTGCACGGTTAAATTTACATGGTTCAGGGAGACAAGTTGCTGGAATCATTAGACCGCGTATCTTCGTGCGGGATAAGAATTGCTCTAGCCCGATTGCAGCGAACAGGGGGCAAATAAACTGTTATCTTCGTTCAATTATTATTCAATTATTTCATTCAATTAAATGAAAATTGCAAAGCAAACTTGTATGGCATCAACTGCTTCCTTAACACGTTCCGTGCCGAGCTTTTTTCACTCGAATCTTCACACTTTGATATTTTACTAAAACTTGATGTATTACGTGCAATTATTAATTCTCGTACACATAACAACGTAACAAAAACTTATCAACGCCCATTCTTGCGGTGGAAATTGATTCTTCGGTTCTAAATTTCTTGTAAACAATTTGTTCAGTTCACTAAGTAAACATGCAAGCGTGTACCATGGATGGTACACGTGGCACGGAACGTGTTAACATTCTTCTGCAAATCCTAATCAAAAATTAAGGAACTATGATGTTGATTGGTGTAAATGTTACAGTGAAACACCGAAATCTGGAGAATGTCGACTTTCACCGGTGAATGTCAACATTCACATAGTCGCTTGGTGTATGTCCGAAATATTTGCTAAATACCCTTATTTCTGACTTACACCGGTAAATGTTGACATTCGCCATGCACTAATGGTGAATGTTGAACATGTTGGAGATTTATATTTTCTTCTCCGTAATTCAGTCGCTATAAAACGCCACAAGGGTGACGTATCTTTCTCGCCTCTCTTTCTGAAAGGAATGACCAAGAATTTAAAATACACGGTACATTCTACATGAAAAAAGAAAATAATAGTAATAAAAAAATTACTCACTTATGTGATTCAAATCTTATTTATTGCAACAACTTAAACTATTATGACACTTTGAATTGCACAAGAGTCCCTTGCTTTTACAACTGCATTTATTTGTGGAACACTTCCTTTTGCAATGACAGGTTTTGGACCTCCACCAGAGCATATCTGTGATTGTCGACACACACCGGAGAGGATCCGGATGTACAACAATGTAATGAAATATTCGATCTTTCACCGACGTATTTGGTATCTGTTGACATTCACCGGTGAAAGTCGACAATCTCCAATGTCGGTCATTCACGGTAACATAAATATTAATTGTTAGAAATTAAATTTTAAACAATTCTGTCAGCCACATATGGCTGACACGGCAGACAACGTGTTAACAGAGTTTAATTGAGACTGCGTTTTATAAAGGAAGAAAAAGTGTTGGATTAATAGCGAGAAACTCGAAGTCAAGAATGATCGATGACAATAAAAAAAAAGGTAGGCAGAATGAAAGGTAGAAGTGGCAGATTTTCTCGATGGGTTGATTAAGTGTTAACGGTTTTAATCTGTTGAAAATGATGGAACAGCATTGTGAAATGCACGGCTTGCATTTAACGCGTCGTACTCGATCTTCGTATTTCCAAATCCTTTAAATGTTTGTACCGTTTTATATTTGATCTGCCGAACGTTGTAATTATACTGTACACGTTCGTTTTTCTTCTTACACTCGAATCGGTCTAAAGAGACGTATGCGTGCAGTCTGTCTCAAGCACCTAATCAAAAAATAAATTCACTTTGCACCCTCGTGAGCAGAATTAAGAGGCTAATGAATTCTGATTGAAAAATTGCCAATGTTTGAACTGCTGTAGCTTCGTTAAGAAAAATCGTACACGAACTTTTAGATGGTCGTCGTAAAGGGGAAACTTTCCGCTTTAATCTCGTTGCAGAAAGAGAGGGGAGGAAAATTTATTAAGCTCGATGCGGACGTTTGAAATTGGAGAATTTTTGTAAGTTAAAAGTACCTTCACATTTTTACTTCGCATTTGAGTGAGAAAGTATCTTAAAATAAAATCTGGACAACGGTCGCGAAGAAGAGACTTTGCTCTTTAAAACGAGCGAAGATTCATCTTCGTACGATCTTTTTTAACGGAGTTACAGCAGTTCGAACATTGGCAATTTTTCGATCAATATTCGTTGATTCCTTTATTTTGCTCACGAGTATATTTTGTTTAATATCCATTTCATTTTACTCTCTTCAACTTTCAATTGCAATTCTATTATTAATTAAGGAAGGCATGGAACACGTTTTCTCTTTACGAGATGTCTGCGCTAACCAACACGATTCAACTCGATAAAACAATACAACGATCGTAGAAGACAAAATAGATCGCCGCATGCCTTCGCGATTGAATCATATCAGGTGGAAAGTAAAAAGCTATTTGCCAGATTGGTTTTTGTGTTCAACGTAGCTGTTAAAATTCAACGCGTATCGATTCAATAAAAATGTTTATTATTCATACTTCGGAATGCGAGTGTTTCCGTGGCAGGCACGCCGCGGCGCGCGAAATGCACTTTGCTTACTGAACGGCAGACTGAGGATACGCACGCAGATGTAAATTTCTACAATCTAATCTAGAGAAATTTAGATCGAAAAGAAACTTCCTTTATGCAGTCAAAAGTTGTATTATATTTTAGTGCAGATAAAATCCTCATTAAACTTTCTCAAATATTTTGCTAGATCACGCTCTAGATAATCGAGTACCAAATTACTTATTATCGTCGGTAGATCTTTATGCAGATTCGCATTTTCATACGCCACTTTACGAAAATTAAAAGAATTAAGAATTAAAAGAATTGAGAATTAAAAGAATGGAGAATTAAAAGAATTAAAAATTAAAAGAATTAAGGATTAAAAGAATTAAGAATTAAAAGAATTAAGGATTAAAAGAATTGAGGATTAAAAGAATTGAGGATTAAAAGAATTGAGGATTAAAAGTATTGAGGATTAAAAGAATTAAGAATTAAAAGAATTGAGAATTAAAAGAATTAAGAATTAAAAGAATTGAGGATTAAAAGAATAAAGAATTAAAAAAATTATGAATTAAAAGAATTGATGATTAAAAGAATTGAGAATTAAAAGAATTGGGAATTAAAAGAATTAAGGATTAAAAGAATTAAGAATTAAAAGAATTGAGAATTAAAAGAATTGAGAATTAAAAGAATTAAGAATTAAAAGAATTGAGGATTAAAAGAATAAAGAATTAAAAGAATTATGAATTAAAAGTATTGAGAATGAAAAGAATTAAGAATGAAAAGAATTAAGAATTAAAAGAATTGAGAATTAAAAGAGTTAAGAATTGAAAGAATTAAGAATTAAAAAAGTATTGAGAATTAAAAGAATTAAGAATTGAAAGAATTAAGAAATAAAATTAAGACTTAAAAAGAAAGTTTCCTTCCTTAATTGAAAGGCTACCCATTGCAAGGCAAAAATAACAATACCATCGGGCCTCGTTCATTTATACGTTTTCTCGCACTTTAAAAATCCGCGCATGTTACAATCGCACGAAGATATTCTGATAAAATCAGACTGCAGGAATTTCTCATCCGGAAAGTTTCATATTCCGGTAAACTCGGCGAAGAAAAGTGGAATAAATCGGGAAGAGGTAAAATTCAATCGTACTACGGCGCCGAGCTTCATTTCTGAAATAATGTACATCGAAAATTGGCGTCGCATCCACGTCGTTCAATAGGAATTTATTAACGCGCGCATTTAGCGAACGTCGGCCGCCGTTCGCGACCGAAGTGCTAATTCGAGGGCAAATAATATTTTTCGGGAAAGCCGCGTTTTATCCGCTCGCCGCTGTCTGCGATGCAAAGCAGGGTGCTGCATACATTTGCCGCGGAAATGCCGCGCGCGCAGAGGAATGCTTTCATCCGGCGGAACAACGCGTACCGACGAAGATGGATCTGGGCGTTAATTTCGCCGGGAAATCGCGCAAAAGAAACGCGATCGCGAACGGGAACGGGATTAAAATGTAACGCGCGTTCCCGTGACGCCGCGCGGCCCGCGGATCCGGTGAAAAGTGTTTGGTTGTAAAACGCGATTACACGTAACGATCGAATAACGCAATTACAGTCGAAATATATTCAGCGGTCTGGCCGAGCATTCAATTAACGGGCTTTAATCACGTTATTATCGCGAGCGGAGTCCGCCGCGATCTCGTTCCGCGAATTTTCTTTAACGCTAGATTTACGGACCGGTGAAAGCACCTGTTTCATATTAATTCATAACAGTTAACAATTGGACATTTATCCCGGATTTTGAGCGAGTGTTATTGTAATATTTGCGCGCTAGTAACCCGTGGATTGAATAAACGTAACCCGGAAATGTGTTTTTGCAATTTGAATAATCGAAAACGTAGAAAAAAATTGTGACCCGCCATTTCGACGGGTTGTGTAAACCGGAGTTGGGCGAAATGTTATTCGAATGTAATTCGATACTATCGAATAAATATTCATATTCATATCGAATAAACATTTATTCTGAATAACAATTTATCCGAACGAAATCTTATTCCTATAAGAATTTATTCGTACAGGCATTCATACAGAAAATAATTGATTCGAATAAAAATAATAGAATATAAAGCGTTTTCTCGTAGTTTATTGATTTAGTTCTTTAAAAATAATAGAATATAAAGCGTTTTCTCATAGTTTACTGATTTAGTTCTTTAGTTCTTTAAAAATAATAGAATATAAAGCGTTTTCTCATAGTTTATTGATTTAGTTCTTTAAAGAATTAATTCTTTAGTTCTTTAAAAATAATAGAATATAAAGCGTTTTCTCATAGTTTATTGATTTAGTTCTTTAAAGAATTAATTCTTTAGTTCTTTAAAAATAATAGAATATAAAGCGTTTTCTCATAGTTTATTGATTTAGTTCTTTAAAGAATTCTTCGAATAACGAATTATTCGAAGGAATAATAATCAATCGGCTAAAGAATTCATCAAATAAATAAACCGATAAAAATTAAGTATGCAGGATTTATTATACATATCGTTGATAGAAAGAGGACGACTTCTTATTAGTGCAATAAGTGATTTATAACGGAAATTCTTCGCTTAATCGTCCAATCACCGGGACACTTACCACATGCGTAACCGGTCTTCGACGGAGCGAAATGTTCTACGGGTAATTAATTCGAAGCATCAGCTAGCTCCAAGGCGAAACCGTGGCTTCTAGACGGACATACAGCTCGAAGTCGGAATATTCTTCTTATTTTGCACGCACTGTCAGCCATCCCCTCGGAGCGCGAACACGAACACGCCATTCATCAAACTTTGAAGCATCCTCTTCCACACATCATTCACGCGTTTCAGCTCTGCGCTCTTGTCCGTAACCTCCATTTTTTCCACTTTGAATGCTCCGCGAAATCCTTTTTTTCTTCCCCGAGCTGGACTAGATTAATATGTTCGCTGCTCTGTATTCCATATATGGGTCATGGCGATTTTTCGGAGAATAAGCACTGCGAGTTAGCTTGAAAGCAAGCTTGTAGAAAATAACAGTATTTCTAATGTAGTTTGTTTAAACGAAGATTAGCGTTGATAAACCGTTATCGAATTATTGAGAACGTTAGAAGAATAATAAATATAATTTATTGTCCGTTGTCAAATTTTCTTGCGAGAACTCTTGTATTTCATTTAGTTTAATCTTGTACACAATTTATTTTAATGTTGCATACGATTCATTTTAATCTCGTATACGATTTATTTTAATCTTGCTCACGCATTATTTTAATCTTATATATGTAGTTTATTTTAATGTTACATGCAATTTATTTTAATCTTCTATGTAATTTATTTTAATCTTACATACGATTTATTTTAATCCCGTATATAATTTATTTTAATCTTACATACAGTTTATTTTAATCTCGTGTACGGTTTAATTTAATCTTCTATACAATTTATTTTAATCTTACATACAATTTATTTTAATCTCGTACACAATTTATTTTAATCTTCTATATAATTTATTTTAATCTTATACGCAATTTATGTTAATTCCGTACACAATTTATTTCAATTTGTAAGATCTTTTACTTTAAACTAATAAAAACTGGCGCACCGTTGACCGTCGTAATGTCCGGTCAGCAGAAAAATGCACCGAAACTGCGGAGGGTTCCGTTGGCTCACAATTTTCGTGTTGCCGTCGCGAATAGCGGGAGCGAAAGTTTCAAGAAAATTCTTGAAAATCCATCCGGCTGCTCAGAAATTATCGAAATCCTTCGCATAGCTCGTGCCCGTGCGCGCTGCTGCCTACCGATGCTTGAAACCCAATCGCCCGGAGCAATGATTATAATACATCGTTTATATCGTGCGTTAGAATTATTAGCATAGAAACTGCATAATAATCCGTTTAATTTTCTGTTTTGCGCACTTCGGAAAGCTCCGCCCTGTAGATACCTATACACTGGAATTACGCCGGTGCATTTGCATGAGAAGTATCGGGTTAATTGAAATATTCGCGTGAATCGTTTCCAATTATTGGCCGCGGTATAACTTCCGTTTTTCATTCCACAAATTTCTGTCGACTCAAGGCAACTCTACAATCGGCGCGCTTTGCGAATAAATTATTTTGTGCAGTGACTTTTTAACCGAATCAAAGATTTAATTATTATATTGAAACGAAATATTCGTACATATTTGTAATTTGATGCGCACAATACAATACAATTTGTAATTGATTTGTTTTGCCCGAATCTGGTTGCAATGTGCGAATAAAACTTTATTCGAACAATTCGAACAGTTTGAACAATTTGAACAATTCGTATAAATGATTCAAATGATTCAAATGATGCAAACGATTCGAACGATTCAAACGGATCAAACGATTCAAACGATTTAAAGGATTCAAAGGATTCAAACGATTCAAAGGATTCAAAAGATTCAAACGACTGAAACGATTCAAAGGATTCAAAGGATTCAAAGGATTCAACGATTCAAAGGATTCAAACGATTCAAAGGATTCGAACGATTTAAAGGATTCAAAGGATTCGAACGATTTAAACGATTCAAAGGATTCAAAGGATTCAGACGATTCAAAGGATTCAAACAATTCAAACGATCCAAACGATTCAAATAATTCAAACAACTCAAATAATTCAAATAAATATGTATTCGGTTAAATAGTTATTCTATAGCGTCGAATAAAATTTTAACCATCGACCGAATACAATTTTGCCCGACTCTGCTTTGGTCTAGTGGAGGCAGTTTTGATTTTCGCGATCGACCGTTCGCCGTTGCCAGTCACCGAAGCGAGCGAAGGTGAACGAGCTCCAATTAGCGCTGGCAATTATTCAGCCACCTGTATCTCGCTACCTAAGCCGCGTGTGATCAAGCAGAAAGCCGGGAAATCGACGGGAGGAACGTCAACGATGTCGCGTATTATATTTAATCGCTTGAAAAGGGAGGTAGCAGAGCAACTGAGAAAAAGAGAGCGAGAGAGAGAGAGAGAGAGAGAGAGAGAAGCGTGATTAGCATAGCTTTTCGTGAGAAAAATCGCGGTTGGGAAACGCTGCGCGTGGCTCTGTGCCGCCACGAACGAGACTATCTAACGGGTGACCCGAATTCCCGAGGCGGTTACAAGGCACAGAGGGGAAACGAGACATGGCGCACTCGAGGATGCATCGTTTCGCGCATAGTAATGCGAGTGCACCGCTCGGCTGGTTCCGAGTCGAGGTATAGCGCAATTAGAATAAGAGACTTTCCTCCCGAGCACTTTGTTACGCTGCCTGTGTTCATGGTAACATGATATTCGAGAGGCATCTTTATTCAAAACTTTATTCTTCGTTAACATTCTCGCCGGTGATCGCGGTTTTGCATTTCTCCGCGGCGAACGCTTTTCCGCGCGATTGTACACCTGTATACCGCAGGCACATATGTATAGTGTGAACATGCGAGAACGACATTATGTGCAGACTCCGTCTTATTTTTCTCTTTCTTGGTCTCGATCGTCTTCACGGTGTACTCGAATAGATTTTTATTCCCGCTGTTCGAACGTGCGAATTATTAATAGGAACGACGCCAAAAATTATCATCGATAACTGGAACTTGAGACTGTGTCATAACAATGTAAGTATAATATTTTCGAAACTGTACGCTCCTTTTATAGCGAATGATCTTATTCAACAAATACTTAGCTGTTTTATAATTATAGATGAACAATATATATCGAATGAATTCTTCGAATAAAATTTGATTTGACTAATATGTCAAATGAATTCTTTAAGTAAAATTTTATTTGCATAATATATTAAATAAATTCTTCGAATCAAATTTTATTTGAATAGTATATTAAATGAATTCTTCGAATCAAATTTTATTTGAATAGTATATTAAATAAATTCTTCGAATCAAATTTTATTCACATAATATATTAAATAAATTCTTCGAATAAAATTTTATTCACATAATATATTAAATAAATTCTTCGAATCAAATTTTATTCACATAATATATTAAATAAATTCTTCGAATCAAATTTTATTCTACTTACATTTCGAATAAATTCAACGAATAAAATGTTTCTCGTTAACGAATAAAACATGCCCAGCTCTGCTATTAGACTCCAGACGATAATATATCCACAGAAAAAGAACCGAATGAGAAATGCCAAATGAGCTGCACAAAAATGTCGTCCTTATCATTAGAACGCCGTTGCAACAGCGTTCCGTAGAATCATTAAACGTTCCTGGTAAAACAATTTCGCGCGGCGGTCGCATCAGGAACGTACCCAACCACGTAAGAACCCGTGCATCTAACGAGCGGAGCAATTACATTGACCAACTGCGCCACTTCCGGGACAAATCGGGCACCGATGATCGACGTGAAGTCACGCAAGAAGCTCTCGGCCCGGTTGCTAATTAATTCATAAGACACGCATCCCCGGCGAGCAAGCCAATTACGTCGCACGCGTTTGTTCCTCCTGTCTATTATTCGCGATACTCACACGCGTGGCTTGCGCTCCCTAATTAATCGCCGTCGCCGCCGCCGCCGCCGCTGCGAAGAGTTAACGAACCCGGCGAATCTAATTACCGGCTCCCGGAATCGTCGCTGCCGAAGCCGTTAACCAGCCGCGGAAGAATACAAGCGATCGATCAAGCCTCTATGAGATGTGTACCTAGCCGTACACAATCCGCGGACAGGCATTCAACGCGGCCGCCGGGAAACTCTCCGCTTTCACCTTCTCTCGGGCGGATAACAGCGTGTAAAATGGCAAGGCCGCAGGAACCGCGGATCATCTCGGATCCGCTGTTACCACGGCGTCGTAAACAGACGTGCCATCTTGTTCCATCGTGTCTTACAAAACCAAGTTCATTTCCGTCACGAGGTTTCACTTCGTCGCTTTCGATTGATACTTCATGCAGTTCTGCGCGGTGACCGGCATTTCCCCAACGAGCTTTCGTTCGAGTAACGGTTTAAATGTGTCGATTACATTCTTCGAACAAACATTTCGAATTAATTCTTCGAATATGACATTTCATTCGAGAAATAGAAATTCTATTCTTGGAATAAAATTCTATTCTGAGGATATTTCGAATAATATTCGAATAATATTCGAGCAATATTGCGAATAGATTCTAAATGAATAAAATTTCGTTCGAGTAATATTGTGAATAAATTCGACGAACAAAATTTTATTTATTCGAGTAACATTGTGAATAAGTTCCACGAACAAAATTTTATTCGAGTAATGTTTCGAATAAATTCTTCGAATATATAATTTAATTCGTATATAATGCTTCGAATAAAATTTTATTCGATTTACATTTCGAATGAATTCCTGGAATGAAATTTTATTCGAATTACATTTCGAATTAATTGTTCGAATAAGATGTTATTCAAAATATTTACTGAAATAATGTAAGTAAAAGAAGCGAAGAGTTCAATTTTTACCAATTGAATTTACTGACATTTAATGCGTCTATTGGGAATATATGAAGAAACATTTTGTAGAAAAACTATTCCAAATGAATTTCATATAACTCTAAAATAAAACAACGTGCCAAATACTGTCGATAAAATAAACAAGTAATAATAAATAAATTAATCTAAATAAAATAAAAATTAAAACAAGGTAAAATAAAATAACAAGTTATAATAATAATGTATAATATCTCAAATAACGACATTTCAAGTAAACCCAGTCCTGGCGCATACATTGCAGCATCTCAAGTGCCCTGCAGATTTCTGAGAAATTTTGGTGCGCGGATAATCGCGGTCCCCGAAGCGTTGCAGCGTAAGAAATTTCCATTTTTCGGAGCCGTTTCAAACTATCGGCTCATCTTCGGGAGAACTGACAAAGCGCTCGATCGCATCTCCAACCATAACTCAGCCCCGCGGCCCTGTGCCCGCGGTAGCAGTTTCGTAATCAGGCCACGTAGTATCGCGCGCAATTCCATCCTCTTTCGTATCGGCGGGCTTGTTTCGTATGCGACTGCACGATTGCAGATTAATCGAGCGGTGAAATTACCGTGCACGCCGATAGTTGAATAGGAGCGGGCGGACGCGCGCTCTCGCGCGGTTTAAACCACGTGTAACGGATGATCCGCATTCCAGATAGCTGACAATAAAGCAACCGGGAAGTTGTCGTTCCCTGTCCCTTCTCTGACGCGACGCGACGCCCGCGAGAATGCGTTCTCCGGCGCGGAATGATTTATGCATTTGCACGTGTTGCCTCGCGCTGATTACACCTTCCTCCTTCTCCCACCTTCTCCCACTCGTCGGCCTGCTCCGGCGCGTTTTGTTCTACGGCCGATGTTCTTCCAGGCCGGCTGACGAGAGTCCTTCCTCGATGCTCGCTTTCATCGGCCGCGAATTATTCATTCACTTTCTCCGTCCCACACTCGTCGCGGGTTCAAGTGTTCCTGCGTGTGGCACAGTTCTTACACGATTGTCCGCGTTTCTTGCTCTTTACGGCCGCCCGGCTGTCGGCGGATGGTTATTTCATTTCCAGATTCCTGCATACATGCCGGAGTTGGATATATGTATTTTATTCGTGTAACGGATGTAATTTTCTTGGAAGAATTTATTCGAATTTATTATACGAAGAAAATGTTATTCGAGATATTGTACGGATAAAATTGTATTCGAAACGTTAGTCGGATCAAATTTTATTCGACGAATTTATTTGAATCGTTAATGGAATCAAATTTTATTCGACGAATTTATTCGAATCGTTAATCGGATCAAATTTTATTCGACGAATTTATTCGAATCGTTAGTCGGATCAAATTTTATTCGACGAATTTATTCGAATCGTTAGTCGGATCAAATTTTATTAGACGAATTTATTCAAATCGTTAATCGGATCAAATTTTATTCGACGAATTTATTCGAATCGTTAATCGGATAATATTGTATTTAAACGAATACGATGAAAATGTTATTCGTAGAATTTATTCGATATATTATACGGATACAATTTTATATGAAACGTTAATCGGATAAAATCTTATTCGACGAATTTATTCAAAACGTTAATCAGATAAAATTTTCTTTGAAGAATTTATTCGTAAAATTATCTGAATAAAATTTTATTCGAATTGTACGAAGAAAATGTTATTCGAAGATTTCATTCGATATATTATACGAATAAAATTTTATCTGAAACGTTGATCCGATAAAATCTTGTTCGACGAATTTATTCGAAACGTTAATCGGATAAAATTTTACTCGACGAATTTATTCGCAAGATTATTCGAATGAAATTTTATTCGAAAAATTTATTCGAAATATTATACGAATTAAATTGTATCCGAAGAGTTTATCCGAAATATCATTCGAAATATTACTCGAATGAAATCGAAGAATCGATTGAATGAATCGAAGAATTCGAAGAATCCATTCGGAATTTCATTCGAAGAATTTATTCGACGAATTATTCAAACAGGCTATCATCGTTCGACGAATTTATTCGAAATATTATCTCGTAAGAATGTGCTTGCGTAAAGTTCTTTTAAATCTTTCGAAACTGGTTCGAAAACGAGGAGACACTAGAAAATGCAACATTTAGCACGAACGTCAAATGAAATAGGACTTACGCGACTGAGTTTAAACGCGGCGTACATCAACAGCAACGCTGAAGCAACGCGCGTCGCCACTTCGCGGCATCTAAATGTGCGTTCCAAAGCGGAAGCTGGAAGTTGCGGCTGGTAACTAAGGTACCCGTTGATCTAACGCAGACTCTCCAACTTTTGAATTAGTTTCGGACTGCTTCGCCGAGTTCGCCACTTTTACAGTGAAGCAAACTGGCTCGGTAACGCTTGAATATCACCCGAAGAACGCGGTTAATGGTTAACAATGGTCTTTTTAGAACTGCGAGCACCGTAAACTAAGTAGGAAATTAATTCGGGAGCGAACGCGTCCCGTCGTCGCGTCTGCGGTGTCGGTGCGAAGATGTAGCGGCACGGAATAAATTAATGATCGAGGAGTGTAGGTGCAGGTAGAGCGATAATCAGCGAAGATTCGTTGGAAATCCCGACGCAGCGTCTCGCGAGCGAAACGCGACACCCTCTCATCGCGCCGGCATGCTTCCAAACTGCGAATCTCCTCCCGAAATTGCAATCCACACGGTGGTTCTTATCAAGCTGAACGCGGCAACCGTGACGGAATTTTAGTAGTTGCCATCGCAGCTACCATAATTATCTGCTTCCGCGATCCACCAGGCGGAGAACGTTGTTTCATCCTGCGTTGGGCCACCGCACGCCGCGGCCGAATTCAAGAATTTTTTCACCACAATCGAACTACTCTCGTAAGCATCCGAATTGGTAATTAATCGGATTAGTGATTAAAATTTTACAAATATAAATTAAATCTTTTAAAGTTAGTCGCCATCTTCCGATTCGGTATTCTCTGTTTCGGAATTCTCCGGTTCGCGTGCGCTGATTTGCAAATTATTAAAAATTCTTCGTTGAAATTCAGTCGTTTTCTTCATCTGCGAAAACTACAATAATGATCAATTTAGCTGTTTGTCCCAGAAAATAATTATATATATATATATATTAATTTAATATATATTAATAAATATATATATTTTATTATATAATATATTTAATTTATTTTATATTTTTTAATATATTTAATGTATTTAAATATATATATTTTATTATTTATTATTATTAATAAATATACATATTACTCGAATTAATAATTACATTATTACATTACAATAGTACATTACGATAATAATATTATTACATTGTTATTATAATAATATAATTACATAATTATTTATATATTACTCGAATTACATTGCTATATAGCAATGTAATACAGCAGCTTCTTGAAACAGAACGATCAAAACTGCAGAATATTCTAGTCTGTTCTGTGTTTAATGAATTTTTTAACGGAAAGTAATTTCTTGGTTGTAAACTAAAATTATACACGCTGTCGTTCACAAATGAATTTTTTGTTTCAACTTTGATCAACATTACAAATCAATTCGTTCGAAATTGAATTTGAATTGGTCTTAAATTGAACAATCAAAATTGTTTGTACATTGAACGAACGAGCGGATTTTCTTTTTAATAATCAAGTTGTGAATTCAATCGAATCTAGATGGTCTATCGATTTTTTCGTGAATTAATTTACGCATTTGTACAGTTCACTCATCGATCGACGGTATCGCAAAACAATCGGTAGAAAAATTAGATATCTTCGAAACGGATCATTCGGCGGTGTTGAATCTTAATTGGAACTTCTTGACTGGCTAATTTTAGCCGGGCTCGTCGACGCCCTTCCTGCTCGTTAAACTTATTCCCTGTTTCTTTCGCCCCCTTTCGTTCTCACCCTCTCACTTTCTTTGAATTTTCCAGCCCACTTAACTGCTCCTTTCGCTTTCTATCTCCGCTAATTCTTTTTCTGCTTCTCTGGTCTTTCAATTTCCACGTGTTCTTAAACCCGTAGCTTATTATTTTCGTCGTTAACTCGACGGGTCGAAGGTCAGAATTTGTCTGTGAATAATTGTCGGACACGAACGTCGAATAGAAATTAATTCCTTCGATGTTAGTCCTCCGTCGACGTTAATCCTAGCAAGGCGGTGGGTCAATCTTGACCCAGAGTATATAAATCGTTCACCCGATTGCTTAATTTTCGGCGATTAAATAAAATAAGTTGCTGTTGTAATACGGATTAAAACGGAAAGGCTAATAAGTCTGCAAGAAATATCTTCAAAAATATGTTTTGAAAAAGGTAAGGATTAATGCTCGGAATTGTTATAAACAACGTGAATAGTACAGCTGGAAAAATGGTCCGTTCTCCAGGGGTTAATAGTTCGAGGGCGGAGCCTTTAAATTCTCTTAAAAGTTTCTACTGTTCTATATTTTACGTTTTTATCGTGATCGCACAAAAGTCCTAGTCTTAAGTACAAAGTTCTCCAATTTAAGGCCGACTTTGCAGAAGATTATTAAATCGATCGATGAACGTTCCGATTCTTGAGATCTTCGGATATTTGAAAGCGCTCCAAGAATCTCACGTTCGAGGAAAAGCAGATGCAGAAAAACTGCATTTCGATCGCGTAATGTTTACGCCGTAAACAGTACGTGGAAGTATGAAAATATCCTGCACGCAACGGCAAGTGAAAATTCGTAATTAACACGGTAATGACAGAATAATTTGCTTCCTCGGACTCGCGTAGTTAATAAGCGTGTCAGACAAAAAGCATTGCATACTGTAAACAATTGTACAACGAATGTTACAGAACCCACTGACTCCAGAAATGCAGGAAGTCGTCGTTCAGAAACAAGTAGCTTGCAAGTACAACTTTCGACTGTGATAATCAGACGGCGGAATTTATGCGTTTATTGTTCAATTTGTAATAATTTCATTCAAACAACGATAAACTAGAAATATTTATCCAATGGAAAGTAACACGCTCGCGACCTACATTATATTGGGTTGGCAACTAAGTAATTGCCGATTTGTTCAATGAAATAAAAAATTATTTTTTACTTGGAACGAAGTTTAATCTGTAATGTATTTTCCATTTTGTTCGATGACCTTTTGCCATCTCTCTGACAACTTGAAAATTCCTCGCTCGTAGAAAGTCTGATCCTTTTCGGCCAAAAACTGAGTTAAGTGAGATTTTACAGCGTCATCGTCGTTAAAAGTTTTACCACGAAGGGAGTTGTCCAGGGATCGAAATAAGTGGTGATCCGATGGCGCGAGATCAGGGCTATATGGTGGGTGTAACATCGATTCCCAACCAATATCCATCAATTTTTGCCGAGTGGACAAAGACGTGTGCCGCCTAGCATTGTCCTGCTGGAAAATGACACCTTTACGATTGACCAATTCTGGTCGCTTTTCCTTGACCGCTGCATTCAATTTGTCCAGTTGCTAACATTCACGGATAATAAAAAATAACATAATAATAATAATAATAATTTTATAATATAACATTTACGGATATCATAAAAATGGGAGTGAGAGACATCTATAACTGAAATCGGCAATTACTTAGTTGCCAACCCAATAATTACCACGAGCATTAATCGAGTCGCATTCAACTATCTCCTTTTATCTCTCGATTAAAGCTGCCTTCTGTCAAAATGTTCTTTCATGCGACATTTTACAATTAACATTTATACCAAGTTTTCAATTCTCAATAAAATAGTCTCACACATTTGTGGCATAAATGATTGGGTGTAATTTAAATCAACGAAAAGATTAATGGAAATTATCTCGATGAAATGGTGTGTCGATGTATTGATTTGAACTTATTAAAATCATTAAGAAAGGATTACATTAAATTAAAAAGCATGTGATTGGCTCTTATGTCAAGGTTATCGATGCAGACAATTTTTATTTTGCTCAAAGATTTGTACTTCTTAAATGTAACTTCAATTAATTTTCAGATAAATGTTTTTAGTAGCAACTATATTCGTCTAAAACTACTGAGACGACGAATCCTTGGACAATTAATCGAAATTATATTTAAAAAGTACGCTCAGAATTATCAGTGGACTGTGCGGATATTTATGAAAAATAAAAATTATATACATCGACTGTAGGATCCAAGCACTATAGTTTCTTTTCTTTCGTTAATAATTTTAATAAGTTCAAATCGATACATCGGCGCTCTGAATTTCTAATTAATCTTTTCGATGTTTCAAATCACGCCCACTAATTACCGCCGTAGACAACACGCTTAATTTCTTGCGGATAATATTCTGCAACAAGAGTGTTCGTTCGCATAACCGATGATCCACTTTGCCACAGAGCCTGTAAATTGGTGTTTCACCGAAAAGGTAGCGCGTCTCGAGCGCTGATTTTCGCTAATTTTCGGAGCAAAGGCACACTTCTGTGCGCCGGCCCTTATCATCCCCCCTGATCAAAATTGTCCACGGTCTTGACGAGCACGTAACACGCCGATTCGACGAAAACGAAAGCCTCGTGGAGCCGTGTAAAGCAAAGCGGAGCGTCGCGGTGCCGAGCGGATCGTAATCTTCCGGATCAGCGTAAATTGCTCATTGTCCGAACGACGCCGCAGCAAAATGGTATCTCGCGTGTTCGCGAACTTGCTCCGACATAATGAGCTTCCGTCGTCGGCCGTCTAACGTGTCTGCGAACTATCTGCGAGGCACACTTTCGCGCAAATAAGGGCGCAAAGGGCGCAGCCGTGCACGCTCGCGCGTCCGCGCCGCCCTAACAAGTTAACTCGCATAATCAGTTTATGGTAACTCGTACACGATGTACCAGACGGGGGAATGGAGACGACCAGGATGAGGGATCGTCTCGATTGAGACACGAATAGGGTGGATGTACCAGTTGTTGCCGTCTCTGGCCATCCGCGTTATTATTAGACCGCGGATTTTTATGCAAAATGCAAACTTCCTGCATCGATTACAGCACAAGTGAGCCGAGTACAATTTTATTTATTTCTGTAATGATTTTAGTAAGCTGAAACTAGTCTAACAACGCGTTCGTAGTTCCTTTCGAACTTCTTACTGTTCCCGATTATACTTAACCGTTTTTGCCATAATTGCGTAAAATCCTAGTTATTATTCGTATTTTCTACTAGATTACTGGATTACTGATTTATCCATGTTTGACACTGATCATTAGACGGCGGATTTGATCTGTTTATAACGAAATTGATTGAAAGAAAAATCAAATACTGAAAATGTGAGGAGAATTTAAGTATACTGTCCCATTATTATTATTATTATCCAAATTATTAACAAAAGGAGTATATCTCTATGTCATCGTTTTTCCTAGAAATTAAGTAACGATTACTTTATTTTGCATAAAAATCCGCAGTCTGGTAATAACTCATCGATCATATATATATATATATATATCAAATACTGAAAATATGAGGAGAGTTTAAGTATACTGTCCTATTATTATTATTATTATTATTATTATTATTATTATTATTATTATTATTAACAAAGTCTATGTTAATCGTTTTCTCTGTGTCATCGTTTTTCCTAGAAATTAAGCAACGATTACTTTATTTCGCATAAAGATCCGCAGTCTGGTAATAACTCATCGATCATATATATATGAAATACTGAAAATATGAGGAGAATTTAAGTATACTGTCCTATTACTATTATTATTATTATTATTATCCAAATTATTAACAAAAGAAGTATACCTCTATGTCATCGTTTTTCCTAGAAATTAAGCAACGATTACTTTATTTCGCATAAAGATCCGCAGTCTGGTAATAACTCATCGAGATCATATATATATGAAATACTGAAAATATGAGGAGAATTTAAGTATACTGTCCTATTACTATTATTATTATTATTATTATCCAAATTATTAACAAAAGAAGTATACCTCTATGTCATCGTTTTTCCTAGAAATTAAGCAACGATTACTTTATTTCGCATAAAGATCCGCAGTTTGGTAATAACTCATCGATCATATATATATCAAATACTGAATATATGAGGAGAATTTAAGTATACTGTCCTATTACTATTATTATTATTATTATTATCCAAATTATTAACAAAAGAAGTATACCTCTATGTCATCGTTTTTCCTAGAAATTAAGCAACGATTACTTTATTTCGCATAAAGATCCGCAGTCTGGTAATAACTCATCGATCATTTTGTTATCCTACTTGCACGCTTCTTAAGTGATACAAGATTCGAAGGATATTTGCGCCGAAATTCGTATAAATCCTCAACGGTCGTAGCTCCGACTCTCTCGCCAGGAACGCTTCATCATCCTAGCTCCCCGAGTATCGTTAACACAATAGCATGATCGATACAATCTTTTTTTCCCCCCCAATTTGTTCGGATCCAGTCGACCTGTCCCGCCACGGCTTCTTCGGCCGGCGAACCGGATACCGTTGAAATCCGATTCGATTCAGATAAATCGCACCGCGTAAATCGAGATCCCACGCCGCAGCAATTTTCGCGGTGGCCCTTGGAACTGTTCACCGTGTCCACGCCCCGTGGGCTCCGCGGTGGAACAACCGACTCGGAACTCAGGATCGGCGGACCGGCTCTAACGGAGCCGGCGATCGAAATCGACCCGGTTAGCGTTGTTCGTTCAATAATTAAACATGCAAAAGAGGGAAATTCTCCTTTTCCGCGGTATTTCTCTGAAAATACCGCAGAAAGAGTTTCAATATTTTTCGCGAAGAATTTATAGCGCAATTTTCTCCAGAACTTTCCTTTTCTTTCTACGAATATTCGAAGGAGGTTCGATACTCGCGTCGTGGGAACATTTGATAACGACAAAAGAAACTTTGAATTTTGATTTTAAGTCTCTAAAAAATGTCGTCTAACGTCTACCGAGCAATAATGGTGACCGATGCATCGATTCATAAGAGTGAATTTCGTGAAGTCTTATCTCCAGAACTTGCTCCAATAATGTGATTTCTTCATCGATCATTTGCCACGAAGGGGGCCCTAAAGTTTGTAGTATCGTAAAATTGAAAACCGGCCGCTTCAATTATGCGTTCACTATTAACACATTAAAGGCGGGGTATCTTGACGAAAGTATGCTAGGTAACGCGGCGACCGCCCCGCCTCGTTTTTCGTCCTAGAGCGGGCGATATTTTGTGTAATCGTAAAACAATTTAGACTTAAAAAAAAGTTTATTGAAGCTCTTAAAACTAAAAGAAATATTAAAAAAGAACTAAACACTAATTGTTGCGTCCAGAGACAAGGGCCATAAAAAGGTCCCACCATTGGGGAAACCCTCTCAGGCCCCAACAAGGGTCAAGGCAGACACCCCCCTCCAAGGGGTGATTCGTGCCTTGACCAATAATAAACAATCTACCTCCATCCACGGGTGCTCTTCCACGACTTTCCAGCGTTGGAAGAGCATTCTTCCACCAGCGCTCGCAGAGTACAACACAAAAAATAAAGTTCTCTAAGACTACTAGAGACACTTCCACGTCATTAATTTGCCGTAGGAAGCGCGAATCGAGCGTACAATAGTTTGGTCGCGCATGTACGTTAGGCGACTAACCGAACGTACGGACAAAACAGGTAGAGGAAACGTACTAATGTCACATCACGTGAAATCACGCGACATTCGAAGAATGCGAGTCTTAATCAATCTGCAACGTGCATTCGTTAGGTCGACCATTTTAACGACTTGCAATCGATAATCGACAGAATGCGGATCTTTCGGCAAAATAGTAATGTTGTGTAACAATTCCAAGGAAATATAGAGAAATTTCATTCATAATATCGTTCATAATTTCAACGAATTGAATGTATCGTTATATATCGTTGTTTGCAAATTGCTTTGCGAATAAAATTGCTTTTTAAATTATTCGGTGTGTTCTTCAAATTGTCAATGTGTTCTTCAAATATGTGACTTTTAAATTGTTGAATATGAAAATGTTCTTGAGCATGTTTTTTAAATTGTTGAATGTGATTTTTAAATTCTTAAGTGTGTTTTTTAAATTCTGGATAAAAATTTATATTCTTAAAACACTAATTACAAAAAATGTTTTAAAGTACATATTTATGAGAAGTCGAGATAAATCGTGGTACTACGACTCCCGCCTTTAATGTGTTAATTCGATATTAAATCGTCGAAGCTGCAACGAGAGCTCCCGAAGGCTGTTAACAGGGCACGGTAATTGATTCTTCTAGCGTAAGAAACGCGAGGCCGCGCTTCTAATTCCTATTGGCATGAAAGAAGTTATATTATGAAACGAAAGCCGCCACGAGCTTGTATTAGCGAACCGAACACTCGGAGTCGTATTTCCGTGAAACTGCGAAAAATTCTCGCGGTTAAGCGGAATCGTGATCCAGTCGGTTTAACAGCGGAACTACCGGACGAGTTCAAATGTACCACATCAGATTGCTCATTTTATTACACAATTACGAGCGGCCAAGCTGATTTCCGCTGGTTAGACCGTGTCCACTTTTCTCGAATTTACATGATGTTTAAAGGTATGTTAGAGCAGGTTGCGTGTGCTTTCGCGATTTTCACGGTGAAGTAGAAACAAACGATCTAGGTTATCCTTAACGATCCATTACAAAACGAAGAACACGAACGTTCGTTGTACGTGCAGCATGATCAAATTATTCGTAGCGATGAAAAATAGACTTTCATTTAACATGGAGATTTTAGATTTTTAGATTTTTTTACTAAATTATGTTGTAATATATATATATATATATATATATATATATATATATATATATATATATATATATAATAGTATATATAATTACAGTATATATAATATTATATATATATAATATAATATATATAATATAAATTATGTTAATTTAACACATTTACGATATAGAGCTATTTTCGCAGCTAAATTGAACCCTTTATAAATTTCGTACATCTTCTTGCAAATCAAATTCACCCTTCTGCAAATTAAATTCACGTATTTGTAAGAATTTGTGATAAAATTCATAATAAATTTAAAAACTGCACGTCATTTCAGAAGTAATTATATAAGATTAATTATTTATAATAAAGTTTGTATTGTATGCAAATATTGCATGCGATTTCATAAATAATTATCGAAGATCAATGCGTATTAATTATGTGCAACAAAGTTCATATCGAATTAAAAATTTAATGACATTGTATAAACAACTATTGCAGATTAATGAAGATTAATTATTTGTAGTAAAGTTCATATCGAATGAAAAAATGTAATGACGTTGCATAAATAATTGTTGAACATTGATAATGATTAATCATTTATAACAAGATTCAGATTGAACGTAAACATTGAACGTCATTTCATAAATAATTATCGATGATCAACGAGCATTAATTATTTACCGAAATTGCTTGACACAAATTAATCGAAAACGTCTCTCTTCCTTCAATAATTATAATAAGTTGAAAATAATCGAACGATATCCTCGAATCCTTCCAATAACCTTACAATTTTATACTTGACCGATTCATTTTTGTCGTAAATTTATAAAATAATATAACGACGCTGTTTACAGTAAACGCAAAAGCCCTCTTTGCAGAATTACCAGGGACGATCTCGCCTGCAAAATAAATCTCGAGGAATCCGTTAAATTGCATCGCCTTTGTCAGAGAGCTTTTTTCTTCGGTCGAGCACCGATCGCATAAAAATCTCGGAGTAACGTGAACGAAAGAAAGTAAGTGCTCTCGTGACAGAGGGGCCCGCGCGGCATCGATTGCAGCTGAACGCTCTCGATTAGCCGGTTTATATCGGCCAGCCGAAGGATCCCCGCTCGAGTTCGCGCGCGGCCCTCGTCCTGACAGCTTAAGACCGGTGTCCTTCGCGCCGACAACACGGCCCGGCGATCCGACGGCTTAATCGCGCGGAATAATTGGCGAGCTGCTCGATCGTATCGCAATTCTCGCTGATAACGAGCCGCGGAGACTCGCGTCCGTTCTCCGGCGATCCCGCCGCGGCGAGTGCGGAAGCGGAAAACGCGCGGCCGCTTGCGGATTTCGATCCCACGACCGGAACAGTCCCATTTCTCGCGGCGCGACGCCGCGTCGCGACGCAACCAGCCCAGACCAGCCGAGACGAGACTTTCGATCGCATCGATGGCTGCGTCCGATAATTAGCAATTAACGTTCATTATGGCTCGTTGCAGCGTGCCGCCTCGTGGCTCTGCGTGCAACCGGTGCTTGCAACGGCGTGTGACCGGGGGAAGGACTGTCACGGCGACGAGATGACGGACAGAAAGATCGCGGTTCTTTTCGAAATGGGAACCGGAAACTGTTGGGCCGTTGCATCGGGTTTGTTTCTCGTTTTATCGGGTCGTAATCGGTGTACACCGATTCCCATTAACCCTTTCGCCACGGCGGTTCAGTCCGCCGTAGCGCCCCTCCTGAACGGAACCACCCGCCGAAATTGTGCACATTGCGCGTGGATAGTGTATTTGGGAAGAAAAGGGATTTTTCTTTAAAACAATATAGTTATAATTTCTGCATAAGGTATAAAGTTATTTAATAGGTAAAAAAAGTTTCATTAACAATGGAAAAAGTGAAGAAATAATATATAATATACAGTAATAAAATAAAACATAATATATATTCATAATACAAAACATAATACATAATAATTAGTCCTAAAGTTAGTACTTTCGATTTTCTATCCCTTTATGACATGTAACACAATAATAATGGGAAATGCAGGTAGAACAAATATAACTTGAATGGTGTGTCGTTTATTTCGGACTGTCGTTTGTTTGTTTCGTCAAAAGATTCACGCAATAGTAACAAGAGGCGGTGCAGTCCAAAAATTAGGTCGCGATTTTACCAGTATGTCGGATATATCCGGCGTTCGTCCCCAGAGGGCGATCATGTGGATGTCGGATATATCCGGCGTTCGGCTCCGCGAGTGTTCATATGGATGACGGATATATCCGTCGTTCGGAGCGAAAGGGTTAATATTCGGAAACCTTTTAACCAGTTAGCTGTGGCGTCTCTTTTTCAATGCGTGTTTCACCCATACGTGTCGCGAGAATCAAGCGAGTATACTCGTCAAACACAGATTAAGTGTCGCTGTTAAAATATTGGATCGAAAAGACGGTTTTATTTTATAAAATTAATCATTTTATTAGTAATGTTTACTTATTCGCTTGACATCAACATATACTACGTACATAATAAACGAAAAACGCGGGAACAATCGAATATTTATAAAAGTTACAAATTCAAATTGCTGCTGCAAAGTGGTATTCAGCAAAGCAAGGTACAATACGCAATGGCACTTTGCACATCGAACACCAATATCGTAAATTGTTCACATAATTATTCATATTTTTTATTTGTTTGTTTTATTTCGGCCTGGCCTCAAAGTATTCTAAACATCTTGAAATTAGAAAATACGTTTTTGTTCTCACCAAAATTACAATTTAAATCGCCAATGGTCGCTATTTTTTGCGCACGACGAATATACTCGTCGAGACACAAAATAATGCTACTTCTCCATGACGAGTGAACTCGTCAAAGCTAACTGGTTAAAATGCAATAACTTTTGTAGGCTGGACTGAACGACTTGAATTTCTGTTTTTGGTTATATTGTTCAATGCATTGTTCATTTAAATGATTATTTCGCCTACTCGCGTTTGTCGCAAACGCATAAGTACAATCGCTTTTGCTATTATTCAAATTATGGAACGCCCCTAAACTCGTACAATTAGAACAAGCCTGTACTTTCGTCTAAGCTTTTGTCACATTTTAGCTCCTCGAATCGCTTGACGTAATAATTGTACTAGATTGCTCTGTTACACGAGACAAATCGCGGAGTCAGCGAACTGAAGCTCGCGTGACAGAAATTGTAGGATAGAGGAACTGGTTTATGAAGAAATTTTGCTGAATTATTCCACTATCGTGAAACATATCGAGTGTTAACCGTTTAGCTGTTGCAATCTGTTTGAAAAGTGTGCAAGTCGCTGTGATTGTACTATGTTTTATTTTCTTTGTATCTCGTTGAAATACAACACAGTTAGAAAATCTGTAATTTAATAAAGAAACTCAGAGTATATTATATCCTTGTGAACCAGTTAGCTGTGTTTGACGAGTATACTCGTCACTAAGAAATGGCAACATTTTGTGTTGTAACGAATATACTCGTGATGAAGAAATGGCAACATTGTGTGTTCTAATAAGTATATTCGTCAGGAAGAAATGTTGCAATGATTTCTGTTGTGACGAGTATACTCGTCACGAAGAAATGACATTTTGTGTTGTGACGAATATACTCGTGATGAAGAAATGGCAACATTTTGTGTTCTAATAAGTATATTCGTCAGGAGGAAATGTTGTAATGATTTCTGTTTCGACGAGTATACTCGTCACGAAGAAATGACATTTTGTGTTTGTAACGAGTATGCTCGTCACGATGAAATGGCGACATTTTGTGTTGTAATGAGTATAGTCGTCACGAAGAAATGGCAACGTTTTTTTTTTGTTATGACGAGTATATTCGTCACGAAGAAGTGGCAACATTTTGTGTTGTAACGAGTATACTCGTCATGAAGAAACGTTGCAACGTTGTCTATCATGACGAGTATTCTCGTCACGATGAAATGGCAACGTTTTCTATATTGACGAGTATACTCGTCACGAAAAAATCGCAACGTTTTCTCTTTTGTCGAGTATACACGTCACGAAGAAATGGCAACGTTCTCCGTTATGACGAGAATACTCGTCAAGAACAGCTGACTAACGTAGTCGTGCGCAGCGTATTTTATTTTATAAAATCAAAATTAATGTAAAATGAAGCAGCCTTGATCGTAGATTATGCTCGACCCGGTTCACTGGTATTTCTTGGCCCGCGCTTAACGAGGTCCACTCGGGAAGCATTTTTTTTTCACGCGTCCCATGAATTATGCACTACGAAGAATGACCGCAGCGCTCGAAGTCGCGCGACGAAGACTGAACTTTCTTTAATTGAACGAGTTTATTAGCTCGGATGCTGCTCGTAAACTTCGGTCGCAACTTCGAGGCTCTGCGAAAAGTGCGGGTAACGAGATATATAGGCGATTGCGATAGCCGACCGTTTAATTGAAGTTACCGGCAGATTCGCAGGTATCGCGAACGCCGAAGCATTTCAGGAGCGAAATGAACGGGAAAACAATTAGATGTCCAATCACGGTTAAAAAGCAGCGTCGACGGTATTTCGGTCGAACGAAACCGGAAGCGCGTATCGGAAATCAAACGGGATTACCTGACAAAGGATGCTCCCCGGCGCGTCGAAGGATTTCATCGATAAATGTGGAACAGATTTATAATTGGACCGCTGTGATCAATTTAGACGGTTATTTATGAACGCACCGGTAATAAAGGTACTTAACAATTCGAATATTTCTCGGTTTGCAGAATGAACGGTCAGTCGAGGCTCGCGTGATTTCGTAAAATCGTTTCGTATCTTGATTTCAGATCATTGGAGCTTTCTCAGAGTGTAACACCGGGTTATGACAGACTGTTTTAACTATTTCTGTTCTACATATTGTATCGTTTTCTAATAACGGAGAGAGTAGAACAATATAATTCTTTTGTAGACCATATTCACCTTTTCGCACATAAAATTAATCCCTTTATAAACCCTGTTTACCTTCTTGCAAATCAAATTCACTCATTTGCAATTTAAACTTGCTTATTTGTAATTATTTGTAATATCATTCGTGTTAAATTTAAAACACGAATGTCATTTCGTAGGAATTATTAAATATTAATTATTTGCAATAAAATTCATATTGAATATGATCGCATAAATAATGACTGGAGATGAATAAATATTAATTCTTTGTAAGAAAATTTACATTGAATGTGGAGATTGAACGTCATTTCATAAATAATTATCTAAGATCAATGAATATTAATTATTTCTGATAAAATTCATATTGAATTAAAAAATTGAATCACGTTTAGTAAATAATTATTACACAGGCTGTTTTAACCGGTTGACCGTTGCAATCTCTTTTTTCTCTCATTTATGACAAAATTGAGTAGATGAAATACAAAACAGTAAACACATTTAAAATAAAAATTAAAAATACTGTTGTATTATTTTAAACTTGATAACATAATTAGAGCAAGGAAGGAATGACTGTTTATCTTTTCTATCTTGTAATTAATGCAATCAATTTTTATTTTGCATAAAAATCCACAGTATAATTGTAATATATAATTCTGGTTCAATGAGATGACTGTTTTATTTTTCAATTATATCTCTAACATTTCTTTATTTGCTTAACATAAACAGATAGCTGTTTTCGGCGACTATACTCGTCGTATTGTAAAGTTATGTCATTTCTTCACGTCGAGTATACTCGTTGAAAACAGCCATCTGGTTAATTAACCCTTTGCACTCGAAGCTATTTTAAAATATTTTAAAGTATTATAATATTATAATAAAAAAATAATAATATATTATAATTTTATATATAAAATAATATTATATAATATTATAATAATAATAATATTTTAATATTATATATTATTATATTATTATATATATATATATATATATATATATATATATATATATATATATATATATATTATATTATTATTATCTTATTATTTTTTTATTATATTTTTATTTTTCTCACTTATAACATTTTTTACTTTATATGATAAAACGCATTTTATGCATATGAAATTGACTCTTGGCACTCACCCAACAGTTACACTCTTAACAACGTTTTAAATCTAAATTTCGTTAATATAAAACTAATCTTAAAACGTGATGTAACAAATTTTCGTAGTGTCTCTGAGTCACCACTCGAGTGCAAACCGAAATTACTTTTGCAACAAACCGATATATTTTCTTCTTTCGAGCTTTTTTGTATTTCACGCGACTGCTACATTGTTATTACTTTACTCTCATTGTAACAAAAGGCTTTATCCGGCCGACAAATAAAGTTATTATTATTATTATAAGACGAAGGTTTAAAAATAAGAGAAGATATAAACCGAGAAAGGAGATTTACACGCAGAGTGATCAACGACTAAGCCAAGATCAGCTGATCGTGCGTTCGTCGCGCTGAATATTTCCACCGATCGACGAGCTCGACGACGAACAGATCGAAGCAGCTCGCAAGACGAGCCGCGTAAACTCGCGTAATCAGTATGCAAAGGCGGCATCATTTCGAAGTTCATCGGGAAAAAAAAAGCGTTCCGATGCGGAAAATACGGCCGCGCTCGGTATACGATGGTAATTACGCGGCTCGCCGACCCGAACCGTGAAATAATACCGACCTCGCGTCGATCGCGGACACGCGTTAATCTTTTCGCACGATGCCGGGTAATAACAGATGGAAAGTGGATCGATAAGAGATGACCCGTAAGCGGAACAGTCGCGATAACGCGTCGTTGCACGATGAACGACCGGCTCGGCGCCACCGGTGGCCTCCGCATAATATTATTATTTACTATGGATTCTCCTATAATAACTCGCGTTGTATTACGCGGGGGGACAGGGATCGCCTGCCGGAACAATCAATTTCGGTAAACTGATACATTTTAACCCCTTCACGCGCAGAAACGTATTAACACGGGCGTGCAAAACCGGCCAAAATGTGCAGACCCGTATATATACGGTCGGCGTCGCAACTTATGTCGCTAAAATGTTCAGATTCGAATATATCCGGGCAGTAAAAATAACTTAATAAAAACCAAGGAAAACATTCAATTTATTGATATTCATCGTGTAATTCTGTATTGTAAGCTGTAAAGTTTGTTTATTTGGGATTATAAAATATGGCCTTTTAGGGTGACACTTATAAGCATCTCTGACCTGGTAATTGTTTCTATCTACCTATATCCATTATTGCGTATCTAATTAGCGTTGGCACTTTTGTGAGTTTTGTTATGACTAATTTATTTACTACTCTCCAGTTATCTCCGATCTCTTTCTATTTTTTGCTTATTCAGGAATAAAATATGCACTTTTAGGATGGAAGTAAAGTAGACGTTATCAAAGTGAATTTCTTCAAAGACAATTGTTTTTTATTTTTTACAAATATTATTAGTGGCAACATATAAAAACGTTTTTGTTTTATGGTGTATTTTTATAGAGAGTAAATTGGATTTTTAGTGTATAAAAGGTATGTTTTCTAATGTTGAAATAAGGAATGTTGGGCTATGTGCTCTGCACCTTGTTTTGAAATTTACCATACAAAAGAAAATTTTGAATAGTTTTAGTTTATTATATATTTTTCAGCTAATAAATATTATTATTATATTATTACAAATTTAGGTAAAATTAAATATTTTTCAGTTTTTTTTTTCGTCTCCTCCTTCCCCTTCAAAATAGTAACTGGTAATTGAAAAACAGTACGATGGGTACAAAATTCGATCTGCAATGCGATTCAATATTCACTATAATTATTTATCCACTATTTTTATTGAATTTTTAGTAATTTTTGCATTTTTTTTACATATTTATTGAAATTAAGGTCCAAATATGTATTTTCTTAGATAAAAAAAATTGATTTTTTTTGGTCGGTTTTTTTTTTTTAAATTGTGCATTAAGGGGTTAATAACACTATTTATTCCGATGCCTCGACGTTACCGTATTTGTTTAGATAAAATGGATAACAGTCCCGTTTCACATTCGACTACAAGTATCAACTTTCGCAAACAGATAAATTTTCATAATAGAATTTAGTGTTCAATGGTTCGCGAGCGTTTCGATGGTCCTCCAGAGAATCAGGTTTGCGATAGTACATACGAAATGAGAATCGATGTATCTAGTACACTCAGATTTCCACCGCTAATCTGATTTAATTTGACCACTTGTATGAAGTACGCGCGCTGGTCGAGATTAATTCAATTCATCCTCCGGTCCATTTGTTTCAAAATTTTCGATGCTATGTATTTATTTCGATTAAATGATACCAGTCCGTTTAACCACTTCACTGGATTGTTCTAATCTTAAGATCAATTTTTTGTATGCGTTTTTTCATTGATCGCGCTGGGTACAGTTTCTTCCGGCGAGTTGTTCTGGAAATAATTCTAAAGTCTGCGGAATTTATGAATATGTTTCAGGAGCATTTTTACCTAAATCGTAGAAGTATTTTTGTCGTAAAATGTACAATTGAGCCGTTTATTTTGAAAGTGGCATAAATCACTTTGTTTTTAAGTCGATATATTTAAGGGTTTGCGTTTTAACACGTTTAAAAATATGGATGCTAACTTTCGAGAAGATTTATTTGTATCTCAGGATACTGATATTTTTCTCAGTATAAATAATTTCGTATAAACATTAAGAAATCACCACTTTTCATTACGGTAGAGTGACTTATGCCACTTTCAAAATAAACGGCTCAATTGCTGTTTCCTTATGACGCGTATACGCGTCGTCCACGGCTGAAGGATTAACACGACTTATATACAGGATGTCCCAAAAATGTCTCGTAATACGGAAATGGTAGATTCCTCAGATCATTTGAAGCAACTTTTTCCTTTACAAAAATGTTCTCCGAGGCACCGTTAACGAGTTATTAACGAAAAACAGTGGCCAATGAGAGGCGAGCTCAGCTGGCGCGAGGCGACCGAGCCAATGAGCGGAACTGGGCTTCGCGCGCTGGTTGGCTGGACCGCCTCGCGTCAGCCGTACTCGATTCTTATTAGTCACTGTTTTTCGTTAATAACTCGTTAACGGTGCCTCGGAGAAAATTTGTGTAAAGGAAAGAGTTGCTTCAAATGACCTGAGGAACATGTGCAATAAATAAACAAAATTTATGTTTCTACTTACTTTAAGAAGTGCTTTATTATATGAGAAAACAATTGATTCAATGATACTATCATAAACAATAAAAAGGAGCAATAATTCTTCTAACAATATCGTGTCCGAATATTAATGCGAGCCACTGTATATACCAACAATCAACTCTTGAAAATAAACAAACTCGAATAATGGAATTTAATATTCGATGCTTTCGAGTGTTTCGATGATCCTCTAGAGAATCAGTTTCGCGCGATAGTTCGGTATCAAATGAAAATCGATGAATCTAGCATGCTCAGATTTCCACTCCGAATTTGATTTAATTTAATCACTTGTAATTCGATTTAGTCCAACCACTTGTTGTACACGAAGTCTGCACGTTACTCCAGATCAATTCAATTCATTTTCTCGTTCGATTGACGTAGAGTCTGAAACGTTATGCGCATTTATTTCGACCGACTTTTGTTATAAATCCATCAAACCCGCAGTCTAATTACGACAGCCACGCGTGCACATTTTCGAAAGAGATTGCAACAGTCGATTGCAACGATTGGTCGAAACAGTCTCTGTAATAATGATTTACGAAACGGTAATTCAATTTTTTAATTCAACATGAATTTTATCAGAAATAATTAACACTAAACCTACCGCGGTCAAAGTGACCGCTTTCCTTATTTCGCAATTCTGCAAAGTTCCGAGACTCTTTCGTGGAAAACGCTTGGATCAGTTATATTATTGGAGCAAGTTTTATAACGAAAGCTTTTTAAATTCCAAATAAATTCGGTCTTCTCGCTTTTGTGATGCAGTACATGCCAGTTAGTATTACTGTTTTAGGTAGGTTGAATGTTAATACTCATTGATCTTCGATAAATACAGCTTGAAACACGCTGATCGATACCTTTGACACCTGCGTTGTTTACTTTTCTTCGTTGTGCATGTGCCAGCAGTTTCTTGCGAGCATATCTTGTCGTAAACACACACCAGAGCGGACACCGCGCGTGCATCGTGTACGACGCGCGAAACTTTTTTCATCGCGTTGTGCAAACCCTGACATAATTTTCGCGCTGTGTCGAACGAGAAAACCCGTGTCGCACGGAAAGCTGCCGCATTTTCACCGGGATGAACAAAATGCTTTCGATCAACGAACACATTTTCCGGATCGGCGAAAGATTTGTCGCCTCCGAACGAGCTGCGAAGTTGTTAAAAATAACGCGATTTACATCGTCTACAATTTTAGCCAACTGATTTTGGACCGTAGTTTCTGATTGTTTCTTTTGCAATCCCTGAATCTATGACAATGTTTTTTGACGGAAATTCTTATGCGCAACTTTTCATGTATTATAGTAAAGATCAGAGGAGGTTTGAATAAGTCCAATCTTGTTATTGTTATAAAACGATATGTAAAGGAAATTTTCCCTAATCGACGCTCAGATGTGCAGAGAAATGGACAATTTGGGAAGAGAAGATTCGATTATTCAAGTCTTGCGACTCGTTTTTATAGTTGCCGATTGTCAACAACTGAATTATTTAGGGCTTGGCAGTTCCAGTGTTAAATTATATATTATAATCATATATTATTATATTATATATTATATATATTACATTACATTACATTACATTACATTACATTACATTACATTACATTACATTACATTACATTACATTACATTACATTACATTACATTACATTACATTACATTACATTACATTACATTACATTACATTACATTACATTACATTACATTACATTACATTACATTACATTACATTACATTACATTACATTACATTACATTACATTACATTACATTACATTACATTACATTACATTACATTACATTACATTACATTACATTACATTACATTACATTACATTACATTACATTACATTACATTACATTACATTACATTACATTACATTACATTACATTACATTACATTACATTACATTACATTACATTACATTACATTACATTACATTACATTACATTACATTACATTACATTACATTACATTACATTACATTACATTACATTACATTACATTACATTACATTACATTACATTACATTACATTACATTACATTACATTACATTACATTACATTACATTACATTACATTACATTACATTACATTACATTACATTACATTACATTACATTACATTACATTACATTACATTACATTACATTACATTACATTACATTACATTACATTACATTACATTACATTACATTACATTACATTACATTACATTACATTACATTACATTATATTATTATATTATTATATTATTATATTATTATATTATTATATTATTATATTATTATATTATATATATTATAATCATATATTATATGATTCATTTATATTAATAAAGTGCCGATCAGTTGTAATCGCATTTACCATATAACTGTAACGAAAGTCGACGCAGATTTCATTGTTTGCGATGGTAAAACCCGTATCGAAGGAATTGAAAGAAATTCAGCGGTTAATGCGATCGAAAATCGAAGAATGTCCACGCTTGGTAAACACGAAATCGAGAATATATCAGCTCGTTACAGGTACTAAATATAGAAACTTTATGCGCAGCGGACTCCGTTAATTACACGAGAACGTGCTCAGACCGTATTAGCTGAAATGATCTGATTAGAGAAATCGCGTTTGACGCAAGAGGAAGTAACTAGGCGCGCAACGGCGTAAACTACATTGGTTAATAATTAGCGTCTAAAGCGCAAGTATTATAACTGTCAACATAAATAAACCGTCATTCAGAGCCACGCCGCATTAAGGTAGATTAATGTGAACGTGATAAAGTGCAACATAATCCTGCAATGGAAAAGATAGATTGGAAAACTCGGCACTATAGTGTTGACATTTAGCAATTTAGACTACTAACTACTAACTAGCAACTTTTGTTGCTTACAATTAGGCAGCGGGTCTTTGTGCGAAATAAAAATCGGTCGATCGCAGAGATTATTTTTTTCTTAAAAAGAAACAATGAGCATTTATTTGTTGAGACCTTTAGCAATTTTTGTTATACGTCCAATGAAGTACTTGTATCGTACTTGTTGAATAAATTTTCCCATGAATGTATACTCTTTGCAATTTCAATATAACATAAATGTTTCACAATTTCAATGATCGTAAATTCAATTTGGAAATTTGGAAATTCAATTTCGCGTTGTTCGAATAAAGTAAACCTGGTGTTAATAATCTGACTAATTGCAAGTTCAAAGTAATAACACCTCGATATTCTGAACATCATTTAATCTTTTCACAGTTTTTTGTTTTACCTTTATCTAGTAATTTTGTTCACAAATGCATAAAATCCGCACTCCACTCACAGTATAATGCGAATCGATATAGTGTGTTTATTTCATCCTACTCACAGTGATGAAATGCCTTCGTTATTTTTGCCGATATCAAGAAATGTGTTGGCACAGCTTTGTTCAGTTCTCAAAGCTAAGAATATGATGACCTATATTTTCTTTTTCACTCAACGTCATTCTGCCCATTATGCGAGAAACAAAATCATTAAATTCTCTCATTCGAAGCCACTTAAAGGTCACAGTGCGAAATAATAGCGACGACCTTCGATACTCGTCGAAAAATAACCTGAGAAAGAAGCGGGATGAGAAAAAATAAAATATGAATCCTAATACAGTAATTTCTCCCTAATTGGCGCTCAGATTGCGCACAAAAATGGACAGTTTGGGAACAGGAGATACGATTATTCGAGCCTTGCGTCTCGTTTTTTTATAGTTATTGACGAAGCAATAACTAAAATTAAACATTAAACATAACTATAATAAACAAGAACTTTAAAGTCGCATCTCTGCTTCCCAAATTGTCCATTTTTGTGCGCAATCTGAGCGCGAATTACGGAGAAATTACTGTAATTCTTAGCTTCGAACTAAACGAAGCTGTCCTTGCCCCATTTCTTATATCAACAAAAATAACATACGATGTCAAAGCGATATCGATTGCAATAAAAATGTATTTCTATTTGCAGGTAGGTTCCCGGAAGAGTGTGCTCGGCCAGGTTCATCCAGCTAAACTGCGAAGTGAAAGTAAGAAAAAAATCAGTCGTAAAGTCATATTAGGTGCATAATCGGCTTATTAGAAAGTCACGTATGACTATACCACGCGTTTCCATCCGTGACTATACCACGCGCTTCAACCCGCCCGACGCAATCAATTTCTTTTTTCGGCAATGTCCACAGTGTTTCGTATGTATTGAAACTCACTCTACCGTAAATAATGGTATTGTTTGTTTGCCCGACGTTCGGGAATTGGCTTTCAAAAATTGGAAATTCCATCCGCGGTCGGGTTAGGCGAAATATAGGGCACAACAACGGAGCCGGTTTCCGCCGCGGTTGTTCGCGATCGCCTAAAACTCGGCAGAGCAGTGCAGAATTTCATAGCCCGGCCGAGGATATTTATGCAAATGCAGATTTTTATGGAGCAATCTCGGCGAAACCGCGATCGAATTGAATTTTGCTCGTCCGTGTTGCGCCGGGGTCCACGCGAAATTAAACATTTCAATCGGCTTCGCGGAATCTTTTGTTCCGGTGAACTCCAAACAGGGCAAGCGTGCCAATTACTGTGCCCGCTAACGGGTTTAGGCCACTTTGACGCGTTCGAAAATTAATCATACTCTGAAGAAAGTAAACATTTGATTGACGTGATTTTTGTGGCTCACTTTACATTGATTTAGCCTACTGAAAATCAGCGTTAAATTTGTTTGAAATGTTATTTGTTTCGGTTTTTAACGACTTTTTCTTTAGATGACCCGACGGTGTTCAGGATTCTCGACGAAAGAAATAGAGCAACAATTTAAAAAGTGCTTTAAGCTATAGTATATTCTCTAGGCTTGACGATCGAACATTTTCATTGTTGTGAAAATTGTCAGAATGACGGCTATTCGTGTTTGACCCATCGAATTTGTAGAGAA
Organism: Megalopta genalis; assembly: GCF_051020955.1. NCBI lineage: Eukaryota > Metazoa > Arthropoda > Insecta > Hymenoptera > Halictidae > Megalopta > Megalopta genalis. The sequence continues at coordinate 24,328,765 of NC_135013.1, read as the reverse complement.
AAATTGCCCTTAGTGTTTTTTTAATGGCTATTATACCGTTCGATAGCTGTCAAAGAAAAACTCATTTGTGAAAAATTCCAACCCTGTAACTTATCCATGAGGGTAGTTTGTCCGGAGTAAATTAGATTGCGCGCTTCTCCACTCATTTCCACCCTTCGGTGGCTTTTTAAAATTTTGAAAAACAGTGTGGCTTATTTTGGACACCAAGCCGCATATTACAGAATTTTTTCAGATTTTTCGATTGCAAGCTGTGGTTACCACAAATGGAAAACCAAAAAAAAAAGAAAAATTCGGAAAATTGAAGATTTCTCGAAAACAAAAATAGCGGCTTTTTTATATTAATTTCCTGATACAGACAAGTTACAGGGTTAACATTTTGCACACGTGAGTTTTCCTTGATCAACTATCGATATCGACGGTATAATAGTCATTAAAAAACCTTTAAGGGTAATTTTGACCACCTTAATCGGCTAGGCCTTTTGTACGTTTTTCGTTTATATTTCCTGAAATAATTGAAAATTAAGAAAAGAATCGATCGTCAATTACAGTAAAGGTAACTTCCAAAAATAATTTGTTCTCATTGATGGGACCTTTCGCACTTTATTTTTAAGACTTGCGACTGTTATTTAAGACGAAGAAAAGAAATTCGATTTTTAAAAGATTTCAAAGTACCTAACCCCTTAATTAGCAAATAATAATATTTCAGAAAGATCGAGCTTTAAGGTTTTGGAAAAAATAATTACAGTAATTAGTGACACAGTAATCGACGCATTTATCCTAACAGACGATGCCGCGAGAGCAGTAAATGATCGCGGTTCGTCGGCAAGGTTCGAAACACGATTCGCTTTATCCGAATTCTCGCGAAGTCACATTCAATAATAAATATCGTAATTGCATAACGGAAATGTCGGCGACACGAAGCGCACGCTAGCGAGCGAGGGATAAAATCGAAATTCAGTGAAATATCGACGAAACGTTGTTGCATCGCAACTAAGACGATGAATTGGAATTTATATCGGATCGGAAAAAAAATTCAAGTGAAATACGACCGGTATATTTTGTTGTTAAGTCCGCTCGGAGGGGCATTAATTTCGGATCTGATAATCATTAACGTAGTTGACGAATCTCTGTTCGCGTCGCAGTCCCAGTGAATTAATCCGCAACGATTTACATTCGCAACGGTTCCCAACAACGGCGAATAATTCAATCGCTTAATCCCTCGATCCGTGTTACCGGAATGAAAGTCGGATAAAACGCGCGAAATAAATTTACGCCGATCACTCAGGCGATTTCTCTTTCCGGCGGCGTTGCTGCGTCTACGAAAATTATATTAAATTAGTTTCTTTATTCTCGAGGTTCGTAAGAACCTAATATTTAATTTAATATAAGGATTCGCGGGTGGGAACGCTAAGGTAACGGAGCCGGTTACTGTGGGGTGACCAATTACTGTGCCTTTATTTTGGGACTTAATTCACTTTAATTATATATTTAATTATCATTATAAAGTCGGGACTTAATTCACTTTAATTATATATTTAATTATCATTATAAAGTCGAGACTTAATTCACTTTAATTATATATTTAATTATCATTATAAAGTCGGGACTTAATTCACTTTAATTATATATTTAATTATCATTATAAAGTTTAAGTTGTTCCCGAAAAACAAACCAAAGGCACAACTATTGGCCACCCCACAGTAACTGGCTCCACTAGTTAGAATTGCTCAGTTTTCTCGAGCAAATCTCTCGGACCGAGGCCGAAGGTATTAGCAAAATGAAAAGAGTATTTTCGAGTACATTTTCGAGGACGTTAAAGAAAAACATGTCCAAGTCGCTCAGTCCAGTTTCAAAAAAGTTATTGCGACTTAAAAGATCTTCGAATACTTTTTGCCAGGAATAATACATAGCTTGGAACAATTTCAAAATCAAATGAGAAACGATCTAATGCACATTTGTAAATTCAAAAGACAATAATGCATTTTTTGTAGATACTAAATATAGGGTGTTTATTTGAAAATGCACATTGATATTTAATATTTTTGCTGATATAGAAAAATTTGTCAGGACAATTTCATTTAGTTCAATGCTAAAGATATTACGATTCCCAAGATCATTTGCTTTTATTATTGAAAGCCATCGCTATTTTTTGCACATTGAACCATATTTTTTATAAGGCTGGATTTACTTTATTTGAACAACGATTATTGAAGTTCTGAAGAATAATCATTTATATCATTGGAATTGTAAAGAGTGAACATTTATAGAAAATTTATTTGACAAGTGTGCTTCATTGAACATACATATCAATATATTTATACAAATAATATATAAATAATATAAAATATAAAATATAATAAGATAAAATACAATAATATAAAATATAATAATATAAAATATAATAACATAAAGTATAATAACATAAAGTATAAAATATAATATAAATAATTATATAAATGTATAAATAATAAGAACCATGTAAATAATATATTATAATAAAAAAGTGCTGGAGAAATGAAAATGCGAATAAGCGTTTTTATCTAGATATTAGCATAGAAATATGTGGGTGCACGACGATCCACCGATGGCCGTCCACATACATTTTTGGCCGACGCGTCTGTTAATCCAGCCGATCGAAAATACGGTGACCAATTAGCATCCGAAAGCAGCCGGAAGTTAGTCCGAGCCGAATATTCGGGCGGTCTTCGGCGTGGTAGTTGCTCGAAGTCTAATTTGCGGCGGAGCCTCGAAGCCCGAAATTTATGGGAAAAAATATTTTCCGCGAGCCCTCGGCGTCTGGAAAACCCTGGGGCAAAAATAAAAAAAAAAAAAAAGGCCGGGAGATAAAAACCATGCACGATGAATTATTCCGCGCGGAAAGTCCGCGCGGGGCGATTTTTCACGAAAAAAGTTTCGGGGGACTCGCGTCCGCGTTTCGGTATTGTGTTCGAAACGTGCGCCGATGTAATGAAACCTTTTTATTACGGCGGGGAAAAAAGGCACGCGCGCTGAAAAATTTCGATTAATGGATGGCAGTCGACCGCACGATGAATTTTACCGGACAATTCTCGCGACGGGAAATTACGGATTTTCACGAGCGGCCGCTGTTTCGGCGAAATGAAGATCCCGCTGTCAATATGTACAGCGAGCCGTATGCGTCTAAGGGTTGAAATTGTCTTCGTTATTTACGATCTCGCGTGAAATATGTCCGACACATAATTACGCTAGAAAAGAACGCGATTTGTAGGATTTTTCTCGAAGGAATTTCCAAGCTATAATTATTCACTTTATTTGCTCAGATACGAAGCTTAATATTCATCCTGTTATAATTTCCTACTATAATTTCTTAATTTTATTAAAATTCGCAAAACGTGAGAATGGTGAGCACATAATTCATGTCGTACAACTTATCTTAACTCGCAACTAATTTAATTCAGTAAAATACATTAATTTTTATGAGATTTTTCAGGTTGTCAGCGTCGCAGTTAAAGCGTTAAATGAATATCCTATTAAAAAATGAAAGTTCTGACAATTAGGGTCGTATACATCTACGTGCTAGGCTCGGGTCGTGCTAGCAGCGTGACTAGCAGCATGATTTTTATGAAAAATATAAATATACTTTTCATATTAATATTAACTTAAATATTTTAGAAAACCAATAAAACATCATCCTACACAAAATTCTTATTTTTGTAGTTTACCCTCCGTGTTATTCCACAGTAATCAGAAATTCTCAAAAACTTCGCACATACGAAACAAAATTATATATTCATTTCATGAGTTTCGTATTTCCGAAAAATCGTATATTAATCAAATCATCGCGCATCGTTTACTTATAACGATTCGATTTAAAAAATGTCAGAGCCCAGTATTCCAATTCTTCTGAGAGAAAAAGTGTTACTGAAACATTTCAGAAGATTTTCCCAGTCGGAAAAATTGCTGCGGGTTGTCCAATGCGCGTATTTTCGCGTAAATGCGATCGTTTGCAGGAAAAGAGCATCGATGCAATTTCGAAAAAATTCGCGAAGAGCCGTTTAAGGCAACGCGATTCCGTGCCGTGGTTTTTCCTGCGCTCGCTCTCCATCGAAATGGTATCTTTTTCCGCGTGTATGTTCGCTTCGAGGACTCGCCGAAAATTCGGTTCGCTTTCAAAGATACTGGTTCTGATAGCGAAACGATTGACAGGCAAACAACACGGCCCGGCATCGATATTTCAAGGCGGTTCGACAGTGCGAGCAACAGACGGACTTTGAAGTGTAGCGATCCTGGGGGATGAAATTCAGATCCCTCCGTTTTCTGCCCTCCATTCAGCGGCATGATCTATTGCTGGCAAAGCCGCGGTGTACACTATTGTCCATAAGTATTTGGACACTCGATGGTTCTCTATCAAATATGAAATATGGGCTTAATCCGTGTAAATCTTCCGAATAAATAAATGAAACTCGCTTATTGTCTCTAGCTGATACAACTGCGATCGACGAGATTTCTTATCGAACTTTTATATTTCCCTCGAACTTACTGCCGCGAATGTTATTTGCCGTTCGCCTTTGTCTCCGCTCACATAATCAAATTATATGTCGTGTATATAATAGTCGATATTATAATATATAATAATAATAATAATAATAATAATAATAATATATTATATATAATATAATAATTTCTCTCGAAGGAATTTCTAAACTATAATTATTCACTTTATTTGCTCAGATACGAAGATTAATATTCATCCTATTATAATTTCCTATTATAATTTCTTAATTTTGTTAAAATTCGCAAAACGTGAGAATAGTGAAAATATAATTCATGTCGTACAACTTATTTTAACTCGCAACTAATTTAATTCAGTAGAATACATTAATTTTTATGAGATTTTTCAGGTTGTCAGCGTCGCGGTCAAAGCGTTAAATGAATATCCTATTAAAAAATGAAAGTTCTGACAATTAGGGACGATACACATCTACGTGTGCTATCTATATAATAATAGTAATAATATTATATTATATATATAATATAATAATTATATATAATAATAATAATAATAATAATATATATATAATATCGATAGTATAATATAATAGTCGAACCTCTTTAACTCGAAAATCCCTATAAAGCGACAATTTTGTTCGTTCTCTCCAGTTGCGTTGCAAAAGCCACTATAAATCGAAATAAAACTTCCTTTAACTCGATTTATTTTCCGCAAATTCAAATGCATTCTTTTATCTCTGTAACTCGAAATTGCAGGTCGTTACAATCGATAATTTAACAGATAAACGTTGTGGATTGATTAATTATATTCGTAAATTCTCCAACGAATTTTTTGGTTCAAAATCGTTGAGCTTTGTCACACAATGTTACACATTAATAAAATTGTCTGGAGAATGATGTAAGGTTATTAACGGTTGTGGTAATTACTTCGATAATTCGGACGTAGTAATTATTTCTTAATAAAACGTTGATTAACTATTTTTTTTATTAAAACGTTGATTAACTATTTCTTATTAAAATGTAGATTGACTATTTCTTAATAAAACATTAATCAAATATTTTTTCAATATTAAATATTTATTAATAGAAGAATAGTGAAACTCAAACTTTGTGGATTTATTAAGGACGGCTCTGAGATTGTCCAGAACCCCGTGTGATCTTCGTTTACTATAACGATAGTCATAATAATATGGCAAAGAATTATAAATAACAAAATTTTAATACAACATTTAATGTCATATTAATACAATAACGACGAACGAAATTGACGAACGAAAAATTATGCTTATTAAGAATGATCCTATACTCTGAAACGTCTCAGAACGGTCGAATTAAATCGCAAGACCGACTTTTAGTTTGCAAAAGAACGAGGAACGTATAAAATCGAGTAAAAAGCTTATAAAAAGATAGGATGATTAAGGCGTCCATCCAAGATCTTGATTTTTCAAGACCGACGGAATCGCCAAAAAGTTGTATCAGCTCGCTGGAAGTTTATCGCACGGTTATCGTTGAAACTGTAAAAGAGAAAGAAGGCTTTTAAGAACGAGATCAACAATATTCACGCAGTTAAAGCCTGACTCGTAAGACAACGAGGATGCCGACGCGACGGTACGAACGCGGCCGCGATTCCGCGCGTTTTAACAGCGCCGTTATTAAATATACACGCGAACGCGACAATGCAAGTTTGCGCGAATGCAAATGCCCCGGTTATAAAAAGAATCATTTCGACTGCGACTACGTCATTTTTACTTCGCATTCCGCTGTTACATCCTCTCTGTCCCGAGACATTCGAAACGTGTACTCTTTTTTTTAATCGCGGCAGAAGCTCGGGAAAGTTACGAAAATCGCTCTCCAAGCTACGCAGAGAAGTTTCTCTGCAGCACGGTTGCATCGTGGCGACGATGAAAAGCTGTTTACCGTGTTCGAACGAGTTCTCGAATACTTATGAAAGCCGGCGTGCCGCCGGATCGGTGGGAAATAAATGATCGATCAGAGAGTTCTTGGCGCTCGGCACGCTATTATACGGACATAATTCCCGCGTATCAATCAAAATAACGCGATCCACGATTTGCATGCTTTTGTCGGCGAATTATACGCGGAACGTGTAAGCCCAGTCTCGAGTTTACGAGCTCCAGAATTAACGACGTAATCGAGAGTTTCCGGAAGCGTTCTATGTTCGATCATTTCTTCGAAATGCTACGGATATTTAAAAAAAATGACGGTTCGCTTCGAATAAATCAATAGCATACACTGGATACGGGAAAATATCTAATCCCGATTGATTTACAGATAGCACGGTACAACGGCTCCGTTCGGGCGATCAGTTGGTCGAATTTTTGCAAACGAAAAACGAAAGAAACAACACGAGCAGCTTGCTTGTTTCGGAAACCGAACTTTATTGCCGTATATAAAAGTAATTTTGGAAATCGCCTCGATGCAATTTCGCAAGGGACATGAGATTCTCCGCGATTAATTAACTAATCTTACGCGATTCAGGCTTTCAAGCTCTTTCCCAAAAATCAGTATATGCATTTATTATTTTATTTTTATCATTTATTTACTTTATTTATTTTTTATCATTATTTAAATCACTATATTTATTATTTTATTTTTATATTCTTTATTTATTTCATTTATCTATTTTTTAAAAATCTATTTTATTTATTTCTGTTTCGTTCATTTTATTTATTCATTCTCTTAATCCTTGCCTTTCGGTTTTACATATCTACTAAAAGAAAAAAACAACAATAACTGGAACAACTAGAAACTACTATGCCTTCCTTAATTAATACAAGTATTAACCCTTTGCACTCGAGTGGTGGCTCTGAGGCACCATTAAAATTGTTACATCACGTTCCAAGATAATCTTTATATTATAAAAGTTTAGATGTAAAAAAATTGTTAAAAGTCTAATTGTTGTATCAGTCACAAGACTAAATTTCATTTGCATAAAATGCACTTTGTCGTATAAAACGGAAATACCATAAGTCAGAACAATTCATTCAGATTTACAGCTAAAATGGCTTCGAGCGCAAAGGGTTAATTGAAAGTTGAATAGCGTAAAGCGAAATTATTCTATTATTCCTATAATTAATTATAAATCCGATAATGACGAACAATACTATTGCAATAATATCAAAAATAATAATATAAAAATAATATAAAAAATCGTCGTGCAAGTGTGAAGCAGGGCAACATTCCCACGTCTCCGACGCCTAATCTAATCGCACCGGATACTTACATGTATAAAAACGCGTGGACCTCCGAATAAAGATTCATTGACGAGTTCGATTCCAACCAAGCCACATCTCGTTCGTCTCATTAAACCTTTATTATTCGCTCCGTGTTCTAAGCGTTACTTTTGGTATTTTCTACGGAAATACTTAATTACTTTCGTTCAGACAAGATCTTTCGTGAATTTCAAGTAATAATTCTAAGTTCCGCGATTATTTGAACTTGACCTTCTTCATACGAATCGGTGAATTCACCTGTACGATAGAAGAGTATAAAGAAAGTATATGTCATTTTTTCGAGATCTGATACGGTCCCGTGACACAAGCATCGTCCAAAGGGCGGTCCCTAAAAGACAGCGATCCGAGTCGTTGCCGTTAGATCCACGGAATTAGGTGTTCCCGGAGGAGAAACGCCAGTCCGAGCCAGTCGAACCGATCTCTCGGTTGCTTTTACGACGGGGCTCGCAGTGATTTTCGATACGTGCCGGCGTATTGTCTCCGAGATTCGCGCCGATGCGGCACGCGCAGGAAGCCAGTTGTCAAACTCCGACAATAATGGTGGTTCGGACGGCGATAGATCCCGCCGGCTAGGGGTTAACTGTCGACAGAACGGCAATAGAGTTTCGAGCCCCGGGCCCGGTGGATGGCCGGAGCCGGTTCGCTGGCCATCGAACGACAGCGTTTGACGGAGAGATCCGTCATAGGAGGCGCCCGGGCGATACACCGGCCGCGGATTTTATGCACTGCCGCCCGCGCATCCATCCCCCGATTCGCTCATTTCCTGGCGCGCCGCGCCGCTGGTGTAATCGTTGATGATGCACGCCGCCCCGATGATCGATGCCGGCCCCGGCACCTCGAGTGGCAAACTGTGTAGCCCGACTTTCGAATCGCCGCGATCCAGATCCAGTTTTTGCTGGACTTATTTCCATCCGATCCCCGGCAAACCCGGTCCACGGAAGCGGCGCCGAAGTTGATGGACGGCTGATAATGATCGCAAGGTGGCATGACTTCATATTTTGGTGACATCATTTGTCCCGCCGTGTCATTAGTCACGCGGCGCTTCTGACTTCGCTATTATGCAGGGAGGAGCAGGATTGATAAAACTGCCTTTTTGGGGGGGAAAAACGACGGTTTCGTTTGTACAGGGTGGCCCGTGTCTTTTTTCCGTGCACACTACGGCGGTGTGTTTTATGAAAGTGGAAATAGGACTGAAATGTTGCATAAGGAAAAGTTCGCAAGTGCTTTATTTGTTAATTTTTACTTGTTTTTATGTATTACGAAGTTTTAGTGTACAGTTTTATTACTTTATTCGCTGGATTTTGTTTGTCGTTAGTTTGTAGTTCGTTTTATTGTATTTTATATAGTTTATATTGTTTATATAGCTTATATAATTTGTATAATTTGTATAGTTTATATAGTTTATACAGTTTATAGAGTTTATAGAGTTTCTGACTGATTTTCGCACCACTGCAATAAAAAATAACAAATTTCAGTGGATTCGCACGGCTGCAATTCTTCTTAGCAAGCTCTCAACTAGATTTATGCGAACTTCTTGAGGGATTGCGCATCATTGTGGATCGCACATTGTTCATAAATAATTGCATTGCAGTAAACTCTCTTGTATTCTAATTAATCAAATGATATTATTTTTATCAAGTAATAAAGTCTTCATTATTTATCAAATAACAGTCTTTATTATTAATCAAATAATAAGGTCTTTACTATTCATCAAATATAATAAAGTTTTTACTATTTATCAAATAATAAAGTCTTCACTATTTATCAAATAATAAACTCTTTACTATTGATCAAATAACAAAGTCTTCTTATTTATTAAATAACAAAGTCTTATTACTTATCAAATAATAAAGACTTTCCTTTCACACATTCTTTTGCGAAAATAAAAACGAAAATATTTATCTCGCTAACTATAATTCTCTTGTGACTACAATAAAAATATAAAGTCCATTAATCTTCGCTTACATACACTTGACATTTAACTAGTCTCTTCATATTTTTTCTAAAGTCTGCTCGTCCGTATTTTCACGTAAGCGAGACTCAATTAATGATGGCCACCGTATTGTTTTTCAGCTCGTTATCGCTGGATCAACGACGCAGACTTCGTTCCTTAAAAGTTCCCATAGAGAGAGAGAAAAAAGGAAAGAAAGATCCAAGGACGTTAAATTACGCTTTAGTGTGGTTTTCAGCGGCACGGTGATGTCTCAGCTTCGTAGAATTAAGTGCCCGTTAAAGTTTTCTTTCAACGGAGTAATTGTTTCGCTCCATGCTCGTGATAAAGCCTACCACCCAGGGGGTACTTACACGCCATTGTATGGTGGAAGTAGTGCCGTGGTGAAGCGGGCTTCGCATTCAAATTAAAACAACCGGTAACGATTTCATAAAGTAACATCTTTGTTTTCGGGCATGATTAAATAAGAGAATTAAAAAAAAAATTAACGCGTTTATACTTCGATAAATATCAAGTTCATCGTGCCGGATAACCAATCAAAGGCAGTCCACTGTTCTATGTTATCAATACAAATGAATTTCATGACACAGTTAAAAATTAATGTCACTCATATGAGGCTGTCTTTATATTTATCGAAGACGTATTAAATTTTTTTATTCCTTCATTTTGCTTATCTTCTTGATGAAAAAATCTGATACGTCTTAATTGTTGCACGAATCACAAGATTCAATATTATTATTTATTATTTACATTTAATATATATTAAATATTAATAATATATATTTATATTTATTATATTACAAATAAAATAAATATTGTGATTGATATATTGAAAATTATTGAAAAATATTGAATATTGTGGTTTGTGCAACAATTAAGACGTTTAAAATTTTTTTATATTTATACATTTATATATATATATATATATAATATAATTAATTATATATATATTAATATTATTATTATTATATAATAATAAATATAAATAAATAATTATATCTATAATTATAAATATAAACGTATAAATATAAAAAAATTTAATATATATATACACAATAATAAATAAATAAGAAATATATATATATATACAAAATAAAAATACTGTATAAGTCAGAAAAACTATTTTGAATTCAGAGATGAAATGGCTTCGAGTGCAACGGATTAATTGACACTAAATACGCGGATTTCGTTCTATTGTTCCGGTGGTTTTCTTTATCCGGCAGCGTATTTTCTTTGGGCTCAGCTTCTCCTCGCGCCTGTTCGCGATCAATCGCGGCTGCCCCGCCCCGGTCGCCGTATCCAAGTCGACTGCATCAACATTCGCCGGCGCGGCCCGGCCCGGCAATTTGCAATTGGAATTGTTTTCCGTGAATTCGCGAAAACACCGAGTCGCGCTGGCTGCCGGAGAGCCTCTTCAAGTTGCGCTCGAACGAAGAACAGCTCGGCCCGCTTCGTCTCCGTTCCGCGTCGCAGAGTTGCGCTCGCGAAAAGTTACCCGCGATCGTCGTTTTCGATTCTTCTGGCCGACGGAGATCCGGAAGGGGGAAACTTCGCGTCCAGGACCGGAGAAGTTACGGCCGCTTTTCCGCGCGGCTGTCGTGAAAACGGGGAAGCGCGATTCAGTTTAACGTCCTGCTGATTGCATCTGGCCAGTGATTAGTAGACAGCGGATTTTTATGCAAAATAAAAATTATCTGCGTTAATTTCGAGGGACGCTGAAATTAGGGTGGATGTCCTAACTTTCTGAGCCTGTCCCAATTTCTGTGCCCGTCCCAATTTCTGAGCCTCCGGATTAAAAGCTTAAAGAAATAGAAATGTTTTATATGTATATAAATTGACGATTATGTCTTTTTTATTATGTTGACCTATTAATACGCAAGACTTAGGGAGAAGTATTGTATTATTTATGTGTTAAAATATAGTAAATATTTTTCAATCGATGCTCCAGTAATTCTGACGAGTTTAAGTAGTATGTTTCGTCAAAAATCGGAAGAAATGCTTGCTGAAGAATTTCGTTTAAATGTATTATTAATGTGTTATTTAATGCCATTTCTAGGTTCTTTGTGTGTATCTGGAGAAATATTGAGATATTAAAACATCTACATTTATATTGATTTTTTAAACTATATTTATATTTATTTCATTCTATTTTATTATTATTTTTTTTTAATATACAGTAGTACAAAATTTAGTGAAAATAATATATCATTATTTTCGAAAACCAAATTATCATTCGGAATATTAATATTCTCGTTTAATATTCCCCATTTTCACTCTAAATTTGTATAACGTATTTAGCAAAATTTAGTAATAGAAAACTGGTACAATCGGAGCACCCTTCGACGCCCAACTCTCTTTTCCCACTTCGTCGCTTTATACTTTTCTTAACGTTCCGTTCGTCTCGCTCCCACCACGGCATTTCTTTCGGCTCTTTCACCTGCTTTCTTTCCTCCTTCGTTTTATTATGCTTCTTGCTCGCGGAACTTTTTCGTCTTTTTACCGTTCCTTCGCTCTGTATCTCTTTACCGGCGTCTTTTTATCTCTTTCCTGGAAGCGATCTTTGCTGTTTGACCCATTTCTTCCCCGCGATTTCGCTCTATTTACACTGGTCTATCGCCGCCGTGTGATCGGTCCCTTAGCTTTTATTTTACAGTTATTGAATTTGTAAACGTGTGCTTCCGTGGTACGTGATTGAACGAGCCTGCTTATATAAGCGCAGATTGCAACGGAAATCTACTGCAAAGTGAACCTTCGTTTCTTTGATTTTTTATTTGATATTATACGAGTACAGTGGAACCGCGATTACTCGAACGCATATCTCTGTTCAACCCTTGCAGCGCCGAACGACGGGATATCGCTTGAGGAAACGTTGTTGTCTCAATAGTTTTAATAAGCCGCAGTTTTAATTCTTCATTTAACGTGGCTTATTAAATTTTCTTATTAGAGCAGGTTTCATAAAATTTGTATACTTTCTTTCCATAACTTCACCAAACTACGTCAAACGGGTTTGAAATTTTTTGCTCAGGTACTGTACAAGTGGTTTAGCCGGCTTACCTTGACGTAATCATGACCTAACCTTGCTCTACACTTTAGATAAGATTTTTAAGAAAATGATTCGAAATATCCTGGGATTCTTATTGCGACATATTCGTCAAATGCTACATTTTGATACTATGACAACTTTTTTGTGAAAAGTTGCGGTCTTCAGGGTTATTTTATTATATTATTATATTATTATGTTATTATATTATTATATTATTATATTATTATGTTATTATATTATTATATTGTTATATTGTTATATTATTATACTATTATATTGTTATATTGTTATATTATTATACTATTATATTGTATTATTATATTATTACTATATTTACAAAATATGTAGTCATTCAATAAAAAATAGACAAGAATTTTTTTTCATCATCTTAAATTCTTTGACAAATTATTTTGGCATTTTGGTCGAGAATTGATTAGCTTAGAAGTTATGATTTTTGTCTCGGACGCTCGAATAAACGCCGCCCAGTGCGCCGCGCCGGTTCTTTCAGCGCCGGAAGCTGCTAATTACCCGGAACGACTCCTCGGAAAATTCAATTATCACGAAGAACCGGAAGATAATTGACGCGCACTCTTTCGCGAGTCGGGAAAGGCGACATTCAGCCACCGGTTCTCTCTCTCTCTCTCTCTCTCTCTCTCTCTCTCTCTCTCTCTCTCTCCCTCTCCCTCACCCTCTCTGCCAAGGCCATGGCCATCCGCGCCCCGGAACTCGCAATTTCACGAGCCATTAGGCCGTTTCGCGATCCTGTACACGGATATCTCGCGACCGATAGATACGCAACGAACCGCGCCGCACGAACGGCGGTTGTTCAACGATGGTCACGCTTTCCTCGCGATACGAATCTATCGCGGTTAGGCGCTTTCAGGCCGCTTTGCCGCAGCCTTTCAACGGCTTTCTGCCTACGGGAACCGGTGCTGCTTGAAATAGGAGGCACGACCTTGTCGGGAATAGCGCTCGTCGTGCTACTTGGAATAGAGGATGCTTGAAAATAGCCGGCGCCTCGGGAACAAGGGCATTGGCATCATGCTTGAGCAGAGTTCGACACATTTTATTCGAATAACGAGTCACATTTTACTCGAAGAATCTGTTCGAAATGTTATTCGAATACAATTTTATTCGAAGGATTTATTCGAAATGTTATTCGAAGAATTTATTCGAAATATTATTCGAATACAATTTTATTCGAGGAATCTGTTCGAAACGTTATTCGAAATATCATTCGAATACAATTTTATTCGAGAAATCTGTTCGAAACGTTATTCGAAATATCATTCGAATACAATTTTATTCGACGAATCTGTTCGAAACGTTATTCGAAATATCATTCGAATACAATTTTATTCGACGAATCTGTTCGAAACGTTATTCGAAATATCATTCGAATACAATATTATTCGAAATATCATTCGAATACAATTTTATTCGAAGAATTTATTCAAATTGTTATTCGAAATATCATTCGAATACAATTTTATCCGAAGAATCTGTTCGAAACGTTATTCGAAATATCATTCGAATACAATATTATTCGAAATATCATTCGAATACAATATTATTCGAAATATCATTCGAATACAATTTTATCCGAAGAATTTATTCAAATTGTTATTCGAAATATCATTCGAATACAATTTTATCCGAAGAATCTGTTCGAAACGTTATCATCAGATAAAATTCTATTCGAAGCATTTACTCGAAACGTTAATCACATGAAATTGTATTCGAAGAATTTATTCGTAATATTACTCGAGTAGAACTTCATTCGAACAATGTATTCGAAAGATTGTTTTCCATACTCTCCTAATATTCATGCCGTACTTTCTGAAGAAATAGAAATGAGTTTTTTTTCACAAATTTGTACCGAGCTTTTTTTTATATTATATTATATTTTATATTATATTATATTATATTTTGATGGTACTAAACAGTATTTTATTTATTGAGATTCTATTGTGGGTTGCTCGCAACCCCATAGTATCACTTATGCCAAAAAATAAAAGGGGTTAGTCTCCAGGGTTAACTTACATAGTTAATCCTAAAGACAAACCCCTCCTATTTATAGATATGTATCCATATGGAATTATGGAACTATTTGAAACTATGGAATTATAAAATTTATGGAACTATGTATATTTCAATTTTCAACACCTTTAACGACACTATTTCTTCTTTGGAAGTTGTTGGTATTACAAACGTAGTTACAGATCTGCTTTTATTTTCGTGGAATGTTACCGTGTCATCCGGTCTTCGCACCATATAATCATCGTAGCATCTCAACGGAAACCTAGAGGAACGTCAGGTATGTGGTTGTAAGTTAGAAATGAGTATCTGCTTATGGACAAGAAAGTTTAACGAGTTCAAAGCTGTTACGAGTGAATAAGGAATCAAGAGACAGTGGAATCTTTTCTGTTGTCCTATTCTAAATCATCGAATAACTTCGTCAGATGGCAAATAGAAACGAAATAAAAATGAAATGAAGTTTTCCTTTAAATAAACCAAACGCCTCGGCTGCCGCGTTTATATCTTGCAATTAACCTTCTGTTAATCCACGCATTTTCCTTCACGTTACAAATTTACATTTGTCGCGAGCACATTCGTAAATACGGCCCTAATTAACAAAAATCTGCTTTAACAATTAAAATAATCAACTAAAATAATTTATAATAATTTATTTATTGGCTCGATATAAATAAGAGTTTTTACGAACATCGTAGGAAATTTAAGTTGGGCAAAAAGTGATCTTAATTAACGATCAACGATTACTATAACTCGTTAGTTATTATAACTAATTTACAATAATTTATAATAACTCACGGGTTTATTAGAATTATTACAAATCAGTTACTAACGAGTTATAATGGTTAATCATTGATCAGATTACTTTCTGCCCAATTCCGAGTGTAAATCGACACTGGAACTATCAAACATAATGACTTCCTTTCTCATTTTTTATATATTATATAAAACGTTCTTGCCGGAACAATTCTTACACGAACTTCCTCATTCAAGCACACATTACAATAACAAATCGTAGGAAGTTTGAATAAATCCGATATTAGCATTGTTAGAAAACAATGTACATTAGTTACGCCTTAACACGTTCCGTGCCGAGCTTTTTTTACTCGAATCTTCACACTTTGATATTTTACTAAAACTTGATGTATTACGTGCAATTATTAATTCTCGTAACAACATAACAAAAACTTATCAACGCCCATTCTTGCGGTGGAAATTGATTCTTCGGTTCTAAATTTCTTGTAAACAATTTGTTCAGTTCACTAAGTAAACATGCAAGCGTGTACCATCGATGGTACACGTGGCACGGAACGTGTTAAGGCTCGGTTGTTCTAGCGTTAAGGAACGCTTTCCGACGATTTGCCTGCTAATAAACCGCGGGAGGTATAAACATTAGAGCCAACGGTTACAGAATTATTCTCGGGACAAGGTTGTTGACACGGTTCTCCGCTTGCTTTCCGTCTCCTCTGCACCCTGCGCGCGCGCGTGTTTTTTCGCAAATCTTCTTCTACGCCCGTCGTTCCCCGTCCGAAGCGAGAACAACCGCGAGAATGGAGCGGGTTACGTGGCGAGAATAATGCAAAGAGATTTGTTAGAGCGACAAACGCGGCCGCGGGACGGGAGTAATAGCGTTGAGCGACTTTTAACAAGACGGGCACAGCGCGTCGCCGCCGGTCCCCGCTAACTAGCGGCAACCTCTCCCGGTAATTATAAGTGCAAATTACGAAGACTGTAACCCGAAGCGCCGTCCAAACTCTCGGGAATTCCTCGACGCTGTCCGGCCGGTTTTAACTCGTCGTCGCACTGATTCTCACGATCGAGAGGATTCCAGCGGATCCCCGATATCCGAACTCTGTGCTCTGCCGCGAAATTCTTTCGCGTCCTGTTCGAGTTCGTTTCGCACGTACGGTGTCCCGCAAAAGTGTTTGGACATCGTTCGAGATGCTGTTGGCTTCTTAAGATTGCTCCAAATCGTTTATTATTGGAAAAGAATATGAATTATTATTAGAAAGATATATTCGATATTATTGAAAACAAATATTAATCGTATAAGAAGTAAAAATAAATATTTCTTTTAAATAGAAAAGAAATATTGGTTGTTACGGAAAAGAAATATTAAATGTTATTATAAAAGAAATATTGATTATTACGAAAAAGAAATATTAAATGTTATTATGAAAGAAATATTGATTATTACGAAAAAGAAATATTAAATGTTATTGTAAAAGAAATATTGATTATTACGAAAAAGAAATATTAAATATTATTATGAAAGAAATATTGATTATTACGAAAAAGAAATATTAATCGTTATCGAGAAGAAATATTAATCGTTATTGAAAAGAAATATTAATTTAATAAAGCTTCATAAGTCAATCATTAAAAGAACCCTATTATTATTTTGAGATATCAGAGAGAAGTAGTTTACTCAACAATGTTCACAAAATTTTATTTAAAGCTTGCAATTGGTTGGAATAAATAATTTTTATGTTATATTTATCGTATTCCTAGCAGCTTTGCAAAATCTCTTTTTCATTTGCTTCTTATGCATGAATGAATTCGTATAAGTCGGCAGATTTGTTCGAAAAATTATTAACATGTATAACACGTGTTGTTACATGTGCGATATTTCTTTTCGCAAAAGTTTCACCGCCACGACACGAGCGAGTATATTGCGGCCTTTGCGGCGGTCCGGGGTTGAAAGAACGAAGTGGCAAGAGAAAAGGGACTTCGTTAAAAAATTTTGCCGGATTATTCAGCCAAGGGAGGTATTTCCTATTTCGGTTTGTATCCTTCCAACAGAAACCGGGTAGAAAAGACCAGCGATTTAGATAGTAACGGCCAAGCAGCAGATGTTACACTCCACGCGATGGAAATTGTAGACTTTCTACTGAACTAGAGCAGCGGTACACCGCCGTCCATTTCCGTTGTAAAGAAAATGTTAAGAGACTCGAGAATTCTCCTCTGCCGGGCTGAAATTACTCTGGGCACGTTTAAACCCTTTGCGGCACAAAGTGTTTCCGGGTCCTTCCATTCGAGATCCTGCGACATCATGATTTCACTCGACCGCGTTTCGATATGTCACTACAGCGATGAATATTCGCGACAGAGTTTGTGCTAATTCAATTGCGTTGCTATTCAATTACACAATTGAATTACGATACATTGTTGCATCGTTGTATTGTAATTGAATTACATTGTATTTCGATTAGATTGTAATTTGATCGCATTGTAATTCAACTAAATTTGAATTCACCTACATTATAATTCAAGTAAATTGTAATTCAACTACGTTGTAATTCAAGTAAATTGTAATATTCAACTACGTTGTAATTCAGGTAAATTGTAATTCAACTACATCCTAATTCAACTAAATTGTAATTCAACTACATTGTAATTTAACTAAATTTTAATTCAACTAAATTTTAATTCAACTACATTCTAATTCAACTACGTTGTAATTCAATAAAAATTGTAATTCAACTACGTTGTAATTCAATAAAAATTGTAATTCAACTACGTTGTAATTCAATAAAAATTGTAATTCAACTACATTATAATTCAACTACATTGTAATTCAACTAAATTGTAATTTAATTAAATCTTAAATCAACTAAACTTTAATTCAGCTACATTCTAATTCAACTAAATTGTAATTCAATTAAATTGTAATTCAACTACATTGTAATTTAATTAAATCTTAAATCAACTAAACTTTAATTCCGCTACATTCTAATTCAACTAAATTGTAATTCAACTAATTTCTAATTCAAATACATAATTCAAACCTTTCAGTTAATTCAGTTACTACTTACTTTAATCACGAGTGTAATTCAAATATAATGTAATTATAATTCCTCGAGTAATTCAACGATAATTCAGCGCAACCCTGACTCATAACGATGTTCTCAGTGAACGAAACGAAAATCGTCGAAACGCCCGGCGATGGAAAAGTAGCAAACTGTCGAAAAGTTTGAAGCACGAAAATTTCGAGTATTCCCGAGTAGTTATCGTAAACTCGGGGGAGCGCACTTTCGAAATGTCGGTAAATATAAGCTAGCATAATCAGCGAGAAGCAATTAAAGTGCGTATAATTGATATAAAACTGCATGTCAAAAGATTAAATCGTTGGATGCGGTCAGTCGCGCGTTCTAAACTTTTTGGCTCACCGTTGGCGAATACAGCAAAATACTTTCGTGGAGAAACTATTAAATCAATTCAATTATTTAATTTATTTAGTATTTAATATAATATTATTTAATATTTAATATTATTTAAATTATTTAATTTATTTGTAAGCACGATTCATTAAAAGCTGCCCCGTCGGAGTTTGTAAAATAGACTTCCATAATTTTTGTTTGGCAACGTATCAATTATTCAGTACGTTTTACGAACTTCTAATTTACAATTATGCATTTATTTTAGCGAATCTACCTCTAGGAATTTTGATTGTTAAGTAACAAATATTCCTTACAATCTAATTATTTCTTTTGCAATTATGCGATTGCCGAATCAATATTAATTACGACGCTCTCGTGTTAGCCGAAATTTCATTAGGATCTGAAAGAATCAAAGTGGTTATATATATAACAGAAGTGCAATAATAATAATAATAAAAATAATAATAATAATAATAATAATAATTGTATTTCCATCCACAGTATAATCACATTTTGTACAAAATGCATTTTTTAAATTTTCGTTATAGACTCCGAGATAAAAAAGTTGAAGAAACGTCAGGTTTTAATTCCTTCACCATGCCAGCCGATTGCAACTTTTTAAAACAATTTTTTAGCCATTGTCTAGTGAGTTAAACCCTCTAAAATCTGACCGAAAATTTAGATCGCTTGGCACAATTACGAAAAAGTTGTTCCGTTTTAACAGCTACACGAATACTTTGTACACGTACTGTATATTTCCAAAAATATTATCATTGTTGCTAGTCTTATCCTCGATCTGTTCTGTTTCGACGTATCGTTGCATTAAGTAAATTACCGCGACTTTGGGGACACTTTCGCGTTCGAACGACGACTTCGTCACTGCAACGAAAACCGAACGCGCTGCAATTAAAAATCACGTTCGCATTTCTAAGTACATATATGCGTCGCAGAAACTGGAAGCATTCCAGCAAGAAATATCCCGAAGGATCTCCGAGTTAGCGCAGGTGGCTAACCGAGCTCTTTCAATTCGCCGGTTTTTATCGCCGCGGTAGCGTGAATATTAAAAATCTTCGGCGATTTCCGCGTGCATTTTAGGGCGTCTATTCGGCCCGAAGGGCCGCCGCGAGCTGAACAGCCCTCGTAAATTCGAAACGGATGCAAATCCGTCTGATCTGCCCGAATTTGACGAGCCATGGGCAACGGTATCAGCCGTTTACGGCGCCCTTTGTGTGTGGCAGTACGCCCTGAGAAAAGCGCGGGTGGCCAGGTATCGCCGCTTTGTGCTCCGGTTTTATCGCGGCGACGTCGACGACGACGCGCGGGTGACGCTTTCAATTCTTGCCGGCCTGTAAAAACACGCGGCCGTATATTTCTCTTTTGTAGAACAAGCCTCCGCGGGAGCTGTCGCGCTCCTGGAAATATTCGGTGTCCCTTCTGCCGTCCTATCCGGCCGCGAGAATGGATGGCGCTCGGAATATTTTCACGGAGAGACGAAGGTAGCCAGAACTTTGAACGCGGTAAGAAGTCGGGACAGATGAATGGCCGCGAATTAGAATGCGGGAATATTTCAAACGGCGGAGTAGCTGTGAATGGCCTACGTTTTAACGGATCGCGCATATTGTCGGCGGAGTCGAATTTCGCTGGACTGTCTCGAGCACTCGTCGGGCACTTCGGTAAAGGACCTTTATTCAACGCTAGGGTCCATTTGGACCCCGAATATTTATTTCTGTTCGTAGACTGCGCACCTTTATGCCGGATAAAAGTTTTATAATTCGATTTTAAGGTACCGATATTAAATTAAATAAAAATGTGTTTCCTCTTTTAATGATTTTAATAATGTGTAATGAAGACGAGTTTCTAAATTTTTCTAATTTTTTTAATGTGTCTATATTTTGCTATTTTATTTAGTTATTTCTGGCATAGTTGCACGAATAATTCTTAGTGTTGGTAGTCTGCACATCTTTTTGCCGGATAAAAGTTTTATAACTCAATTTTAAGACTCCGAAATTAAATAAAAATGTATTTATTCTTCTAATAATTCTAATAATGTGTAATGAGGACGAGTTTCTAAATTTTTCTAATTTTTTTTATGTGTCTATATTTTGCTATTTTATTTAGTTATTTCTGGCATAGTTGCACGAAATTCGATGTACTTAAGGAAAGAACCTTTACTTTCAATGCTAGGGTCCGTTTGGACCCCGCGAATAATTCTTAGTGTTGGTAGTCTGCACATCTTTTTGCCGGATAAAAGTTTTATAACTCAATTTTAAGACTCCGAAATTAGATAAAAATGTATTTATTCTTCTAATAATTTTAATAATGTGTAATGAAGACGAGTTTCTAAATTTTTCTAATTTTTTTAATGTGTCTATATTTTGCTATTTTATTTAGTTATTTCTGGCATAGTTGCACGAATAATTCTTAGTGTTGGCAGTCTGCACATCTTTTTGCCGGATAAAAGTTTTATAACTCAATTTTAAGACTCCGAAATTAAATAAAAATGTATTTATTCTTCTAATAATTTTAATAATGTGTAATGAAGACGAGTTTCTAAGTTTTTCTAATTTTTTTAATGTGTCTATATTTTGCTATTTTATTTAGTTATTTCTGGCATAGTTGCACGAAATTCGATGTACTTAAGGAAAGAACCTTTACTTTCAATGCTAGGGTCCGTTTGGACCCCGCGAATAATTCTTAGTGTTGGTAGTCTGCACATCTTTTTGCCGGATAAAAGTTTTATAACTCAATTTTAAGACTCCGAAATTAAATAAAAATGTACTTATTCTTCTAATAATTTATATAATGTGTAATGAAGACGAGTTTCTAAACTTTTCTAATTGTTTTAACGTGTCTATACTTTGGTATTTTATTTTGTTATTTCTGGCATAGTTGCATGAAATTCGCTGTAGTTAGAGAAAGAACTTTTTCTTTTAACACTAGGGTCCGCGTTTGGACCCCTCGAATAATTATTAGTGTTCGTAGACTGCGCATCTTTTTGCAAGATAAAACATTTCTTAGTGAATCGCAAAGAACAGAAGTCAAATAAAAATGTATTTCTTCTGTTAATAATTTTAATAATGTAAAACTATAGGTAGAAATTTAAAAACAATTTTTTAATGTGTGTATAGTTTGCTGTTTTATCTAGTTATTTTTGTCATAAATGCATAAAATCCGCTGATCGATTATTTAACTATATCCGGTTCCTGATAATGAATAAAAAATTCTAGCCTAAAAGGAGTACTTTAAAAAATATGATGAACAAAATTGATAATTTCATTTAATTCTATTAGGTTATTAAGTATGAAATACGCACATAGTCTATAATTTTATTATAAATTCTATGCATTTCATACTTAATGGCCTAATATATAATTTATAATCGAGAAAGAAAATAGGTATTAATCGCATGCCAATCTTCATTTTAACGTTTATTTAAACTATCAATATTTATTGATAGCAGAATTTTATTTCGATTTATAAGAAGCGCATGGCATCCGTGTGTGGTCGATTATATGCTCGAAATCTTTGCAACTAGTCTGATACGTTGTTATAGTGCAAGAGATTCACGCTTCATCATTTTCGAAAACGAAATTATTAAACAATCTCGCCGAGGACAACGTGTTCGTACACGATTAAAATAGTTACCGCCATTAAATAATTTATGAGGTATTTTATGAAGAATTTCATTAAGCATTTTGTCACCGTAAATTATGGACCTTCGGAAATGATAAAAGCTGACACCTAGCATATGGAACTATCTGTCCGGATTTAAAAACGAATTTAGGCGCTCCCCTTCCCCGCTCTCTCTCTCTCTCTCTCTCTCTCTTTCTCTTTCTCTGTATTTACACGTCCAAAGCATCTGCTGAAACGCAACATTTCTCTGCGAATTCTTCTCTCATGAATATGAATAACATCCGCTAAAAATAATACGTGTCGCATGTTTTCACGAGCTTTTTTCTACGCGTAATTCTCATTAATATCAACTACAGCTGTATTTTCACTTTTTATTACAGCAGAGCGACGCAAATGTACTGCGAAATTCTACGCGTTCGACGCGCGTACAAATGTTTCAAAAACTGGCGCAATACAGAATTCAGAGAAGTCCGATACGATCTAATTTAATGTCGTATCCCACCGAAAGCAACGACGGCGCGGGGTCGAGTTTTTTAATTTATTCGCGAACCCGTGAACTTGCGAAAGCTTTCGCGGTCTAGACGCGGTCGCGACGCGATCATGTTCAAACGACTGTTATAACTGCGATATCCGATCGACACACTTTCGCCGGACCGTGGCTTCCGTCTTTCTATTTACGGAACTGTGCACATGAAACAAATAAATGAGGATCATGGCGAGTCCCATTGTTTTAAACTCAACTTGGATAAAAAAGAGGCACGACGAGGTCATGTTGAATCGTTCAATATTTGTTCAACTTTACTGTTTTTGTTTTTAACACTGTAGTACACTCAAATGCAAATTCTCTGCATGGCCCTATCGAATAATGTTTAAACAACAATTAGACGTTCGTATGTGCTTTTTAAAACATTAAAGGATATCACGCTTTCAAATCACGTGAAATTCTGATACTATAATTTTGGGGAAATTTTCGGAACTGATTTATTGAACTTTTGTAATAAATTGATTGAACGTCTAGAATAAATTTATTGAACTTCTGTAATAAATTGATTGAACGTCTAGAATAAATTGATTGAACGTCCAGAATAAATTTATTGAACTTCTAGAATTTTATTGAATTTCTCGAATAAATTTATCGAACTTCTAAAATAAATTTATTGAACTTCTAGAGTAAAGTTTGACTGACGATAACTCCGTGAAAAATCATCGTAGGATAATGATTTTTTACTCGAATTAAAGCTTGAAACGTCTACTTTGAAATATTATTTCTTGATCTTAAGTTAGACTCATGCTCGTCATTGTAACGCTTTAAAAGCGAAGCCGTGTTTGTCCATCCCTTTCCAGGGGACTGACATATGACATCGGCAAGGGTTACTTTAAGTGACGTAATTTGGGGGGAAAAAATCACAGCTACGTTTCCTTTTTCTTAAATTAAAAGGGAAAGATGGATATTATTTCCGCTGCAAATGGTATTTCCGAAAAAAATTTGTCAAAGTCCGTGCGCTTCGTCAAACTTGGCAATTTTCAATACGACAAACGTGGTTTTACATTTAAATGGTTAGAGTGTGATGTAGGCGCGTCTAACTTAAAATCGGAGAAGACTACCTGAAAGTAGAAGCTTCAAGCTTTAATTTAAAAGTAAAATGATCACCCAACGATGATTTTTCGCGGAGTTATCGTCGGTCGAAGGTTGGTCAAGTTCTATCGAGAATTTTTCAATGCTACAATTTCTTTGAGCAATTGTTTTTCACGAACGCGTAAAGCACCGTAATAATAAATTATTCTAAAACGAATGCAGCATCTTCCAGCGTTATTATTACAATTGCAGAATGAAATCGCGCGAAACGTACGGCACTGGAGCAACGCCACCGTAAAACATTTATCGATTACGAAAAAGAACCTAATTCGACACTTACAGGATTTTGCACGAGAATCGTCGGCACGGGCGACAAGGGAATTTCTTGCCGAGTTCCTTCGAAAACGAAGATTAATTCGGCCTCGTCGAATCCCGGGGAAATTAATGGCAATCCATGGCTCGGATGTGCGTGTTTGATTAATCGAAAGAAATCGCGGCGCCGGGATCGGGGCAAGAAAACTTTCGGAGTGATTTATCGTTTTGTCCGAGCGAAGGGACTCGGGACCACGGTATCGGAAGTTTCTTCCCGGTACACGCGAGAACAGGTGAAACGGTTCTGGAGACCAAAGAAGTTCCAGTTCTTTCGCGGAGATAACAGAAACCTCTATCGGCGCCGTTTACTTTCAATTCGAGCGTCCACGCGTGACTCGCATCCTCCGACAACTTTCAGCCTCGTCTCGTCGTAATCAGAGTTCGACAAAATTCGTTCGATCGACGAGTAACGAATGAGAAGTACAACTTTTATTCGGTGGTGGTCGCGAATAGCGAATAAAAGTGCATTTATTCGGAGAAAGTTTATTCGAATGTGAATACAATTTTTATTCGTTATTCGCGAATGACGAATAACTATATTTGTTCAAATAAGAATATCATTTTTATTTATTATTCGCGAATGGCGAATAACTATATTTATTCGGGAAGAATGTATTTAATAAGAATACAATTTTTATTTTTTATTCACGAATAACTGTATTTATACAGAAAAATTTTATTCGAACAAGAATATAATTTTTATTCATTTTCCACGATTGACGAATAATTACATTTATTCGAATAAGAATACGATTGTTATTCCGTTATTCACGAATGACAAATAACTATATTTATTCGGAAAAAGTTTATTCGAAAAGGAACACAATTTTTATTTATTATTCGCGAATGGCGAATAACTATATTTATTCGGGAAGAATGTATTTAATAAGAATACAATTTTTATTTTTTATTCACGAATAATTGTACTTATACAGAAAAATTTTATTTGAATAAGAATACAATTTTTATTCATTTTCCACGATTAACGAATAATTACATTTATTCGAATAAGAATACGATTATCATTCCGTTATTCACGAATGGCAAATAACTATATTTATTCGGAAAAAGTTTATTCGAAAAGAAACACAATTTTTATATTGAGAAAATGTTTATTCGAATAAGAATAATATTTGTTCATCGATCGATGAACAACTATGGTTTAATTCGAATAAGAATAAATTTTCTATATATTCTCGAAATTTAAATAGTTCTACAAAAAAAAAAATGAGAAACGTGATACCGCAATTGTACTAATCCCAAAGTTCATACAACATAATCGAGAGAAATCAGATTTTCCCGTGTTTATTCGCTGGAATTACCGAATCGATATGGATTACTATGTTTCACCCCCGAAATTAGTTTATAATTAGACCGTCGAACGATATCCGAATGCACATTTAGGCAGAATAACCTGTGTAAAGAGAAATCAATAAAATCTGATAATTTCGGCCGGTGATTAAGTGAACCAATAATAATTAATTGAAACTCTATACGATTTCAGTAAACTCTGCGCTTTAGAAACTTCATTTAAATCGTCTCCCGTGTTTACGGTTGTACAAATAACCGCGGCTATTTTCCCAGTTTCTCAGCGGCAGAGGAAGAATTTCGTAGAACACAATTTTCACATTTGATTCGACATTCGGGATTTAATGTGATATTTTAGGCTCGACTATAAAATGCGAAAATGTTTTCGAAAGTCGATTTCAACTTTTTTAATCGTCGAAATTTCACTATAAAATGGCCCGGTAGAGTTTCAGATATAAAAATGATCGCATTTTCATTGTATTTACTAATTGTTGATCGGTATTCCTTTGCTACGAAGATAAAGGCTAACGATAAATGACATTTTAGTCGATACTATCGAATAAATATTAATTTGAATAAAAATTTTTCTAGATGAAAGTTGATTCGAATAAAATTTTATTCGACACTATCGAATAAAAATTTATTTAAATAAAAGATGATTCGAATACAATTTTATTCGACATTATCGAATAAATATTTATCTAGATCGAAGTTGATTCGAATAAAATTTTATTCGACACTATCGAATAAAAATTTATCTAGATAAAAATTGATTCGAATTAAATTTTATTCGACACTATTGAATAAAAATTTATCTAGATAAAAATTGATTCGAATAAAATGTTATTCGGTACTATCGAATAAAAATTTATCTAAATAAAAATTGATTTGAATTAAATTTTATTCGACGCTATCGAATAAATATTTATGTAGATAAAAATTGATTAGAATAAAATGTTATTCGACACCATTGAATAAAAATTTATCTAGACAAAAATTGATTAGAATAAAATGTTATTCGGCACTATCGAATAAAAATTTGTTTAGATAAAAATTGATTCGAATAAAATGTTATTCGAAACAATCGAATGAACATTTAATCGAATAAAAATTTATCCGAATACAATTTTATTCGAATAAGAACTCATTCGAGTAAATCGTTCACGGAACTCACGCCACGAAGGTAACGTTCGTACGGAAATGTAAAGCAACGGACGCGACGAACTAACTTGCGTCGCATGCAGCGATACGATGCATCGGATGCATCGGTCGCCGCAGGTATTAATTCTAGAGATCAACGGGAGAAGGCGGCCGAACGTTGCACCGTCGCAAATTTGTTGTTTCCGTCAAGGGAGCAGCTCGCCCTCGGTACAAAGGGCTCGTTCGAAATTTTGCTGGCTGCGAATTCATGGCTTTACCGAATGCGAGAATTTCGCGAACCGTTCCTGCTGGAACTCTCCAGTAAATCACGGGACAACGGCCAACCGCGTAATTGCAATTAATTTAAACTTAGCCGGCAGCTAGCCTGTGCTGGTCACACACCGACTTTTGGAAAAGCCGGTTTTCGAATTCCAATGTTTCCAAGAAACCGGTTGAAACGCTTTCCAAATTCCAATATCTCGACGTTGAAAACGCCGCGTCGCGGTTTGATAAAATCCGCAGAAAATTATTGGGTTGGCAACTAAGTAATTGCCGATTTGTTCAATGAAATAAAAAATCTTTTTTACTTGGAACGAAGTTTAATCTGTAATGTATTTTCCATTTTGTTCGATGACCTTTTGCCACCTCTCTGACAACTTGAAAATCCCACGCTCGTAGAAAGTCTGATCCTTTTCGGCCAAAAACTGAGTTAAGTGAGATTTTACAGCGTCATCGTCGTTAAAAGTTTTACCACGAAGGGAGTTGTCCAGGAATCGAAATAAGTGGTAATCCGATGGCGCGAGATCAGGGCTATATGGTGGGTGTAACGTCAATTCCCAACCAATATCCATCAATTTTTGCCCAGTGGACAAAAACGTGTGCGGCCTAGCATTGTCCTGCTGGAAAATGACACCTTTACGATCGACCAATTCTGGTCGCTTTTCCTTGACCGCTGCATTCAATTTGTCCAGTTGCTAACATTCACGGATAATAAAAAATAACATAATAATAATAATAATTTTATAATATAACATTTACGGATATCATGAAAATGGGAGTGAGAGACATCTGTAACTGAAATCGGCAATTACTTAGTTGCCAACCCAATAGAAAGCGCAGATCATCGCAGCTACAATTTGCGCGATCCTTTTCGCAATATTGCAAGCTTTCATACGAAACAAATCCGATGTCCAAAATGTTCCGTCGTTTTTTCCAAATCCTTCTTTAAGCCTAAATTCCAGTCATCTTCGTATCACTTACATGTTAATTAAAATCTGTCTAAACTTTAATTAAATAACTAAAACATAGATATTATTAAACGTGAAAATATAGAACAAATTAGTATTTTAATGCTCTCAACTGTATAATTAAATCAAATAGCTTTAAATTTCGATTTCAAAATTTTAACTTTATACGTTCTATTTAACTACAGAGTTTCAAAGGGTTATCGGTTCATAGGAGGAAACGTTGTTCCCATAAATTAAGCTCGAGAAATTGACTTTTTGCCGAAAATTACGTCGATCCGGACGGCTGTGTGTCGTCGCACGGTCCTAAAGCCTCGCCTTTCGCTCGCAACGAGATTTTTCGCGGACCCGATCCGCTGTTAGGCGAGGATGAAAAAGGGGCGCAGAACGGCCGAGAAATCGCAGGTGGGCAAGAAACGGGACAGGGATTGCCGAGTTACGGAGGTCGCGGGACCGGCAAAGAACAATGGAAGTTCGGCCGGGAACTCGGTGACAAATGGATGATCCTGGATCTCGCGGGAGGGGGAATCCTTGCCGCGCTTAACTCCGCCGCGCCGGAAGTTGCAGCGCGCGGTCTTCGCGTTCTTCGCGATATTAAATTTCAGTTTTCCTCTTCGAATCCGGCCCCGTCGTTGCGAGACACAGATAATTTGACGGATTATTTATGGCGGTGTCCGCTCTCCTCGGCAACGAGTTCCATTTACACGCTCATTTACCATGGACCGTCCGCATTCTCTCTGTACCAGAATCTTCGCGATATCTCGAGCATCGGGCGAGTTACGGAACTCCGGGGTCCATCGTCCGATGAAAAATTCATGCGGAATTTAGAAGTTTTGGAAATTCTGGAGCCGTTTTCGGAGGACTCGCCGGTGGCGAAGAGTCTCGGACAGATGTTGGAACGTTCGGAACAACAGCGCTGTTCCTAATGAAATTTTCAATGAAATTCTTCATGCATTATTTAATGAAATTTTTAGTGATTTTTCAATGAAATTAAATCGACCTTTTAATGAAATTTCTAATGAAATTAAATCAACCTTTCGATCAAATTTATAATGGTATTCAATCGTCTTTTTCACGAAATTAAATCGGCTTTTTCTGTCGGATTCTTTATCGAGTCCATGGACAGCTTGCATTTCCGGTGCTGTTGTATTATTTATATTGTATTATTGTATTATTTATTGTTTATTATTATATATATATATTATATTATTGTATTATTTATTGTTTATTATTATATATATATATATTATATTATTGTATTATTTATTGTTTATTATTATATATATATATATTATATTATTGTATTATTTATTGTTTATTATTATATATATTATATTATTATTATATATTGTATTATTGTATTATTTATATTGTAGATCTGTATGCGGAATAAATGTGTGTTTCAAATCGATCGTCGGGAACACGAATGACACGGGAATAGATATTTTGTCTTATCAATTTCGATAAATCGAAAATGATGTAATTATTAAATTGAATTCGATGTCGAAACAATCAAGCTTTTCTTTTTAATTGCAACAAACTCATCATCGTCATCGCTTGAAATATATTTGGATGTCCTATCTCGATATTTTCTGTTACCAAGTTCTCATAAATTCGCCGTTATCCGCCGGAACATTTCATTAAATTCTGTCGAAATCCGAACGTTTCCGGCTCGTTGAACGTCTCGATCAATGTCTATACCGGCACCTTCCAATTTATTGGCTAATTCGAGAGCTTCGCGAAGATTTACTGGCCCTGCGAATTCGGATCGCGTGAATCGATATCGCGTACAAAAAATAATATATGTATACATAAACAGTGTTGCAATTTATCGTGTAAACAGTGTAGCAATTTATCGTGTAAACAGTGTAGCAATTTGCCGTGCAGACCGTGTTACGATTTAAAAAAAAAAAAAGAGAGACTCTCGCAAATCCGAGCTCCTCTCGCAGCTAGAAAAATCCGCGAAACCGCCGTGAAAAGATCCGAGGTCCGTTCCGGTCCAAAGAGCTTACGAACGCTATGTACGTTTTTCCAGTTGCGAGAAACGAATATCCGCTTAATGAAAAGACGAAGTTAAGAAGGATCGCTCCCGATTTTTTCGTTTTGTTCCGCCGGGCGCAGCGGCTCGAAAAAGTGGTCGGAAGCGCGGAACGTCCCGTCGCGGCTCTTCATCGCGACGGGAGTCGGTGTAAGGGCTCATAATTTTGCCTTTCGTTGCCTCGGAGAAAGCTGATTAAAGGATTGCGCCCGCGCAAAGTCCGACGGCCCTTGCGTTTGTTAGTCTTTCGTAATAAATTGGCGCGCGTTTTCTCCGACGTTCGAGAACGATCCGCCGGATCCACGGTTGCAGGGCCTTGGCTCTCTGTCGTCGCGCGATGCTACGGAGGAGACTCACGCGCGTGCACGTTGACGACTGAATCGCTTGGTATTCTACGCGCGGATCGCGGAGAGTCCGCAGATAGCAGCTTTGAAAGTAGTCGGGTCTGGTTCCGGGCATTCCAACAAGGTGGCTGGGAAGTTTTCGATTCCGAGATCCGAGGAATCTGTGCCTGGCATGGCCAACTTGACCGCCTATCTGAAAAATTTCATTTGCAGTCCCCGGCGACGCCGAACCCGCCCCGTTTTTGCTCGAGGGACATCGGTTAACGAGGGCGGGTCGACTCGCCGCGACGTTCGATTTTTCTTGAAACTTGTTGATAGCGATGTTTTATCTGCTTATTGATTGTTCCGTTCAAATGCGAACACACATTTCTCCGCTAATTTTACGTGCATCGATACATTAAATACGTTTATTCTCATTTCTCTGCGATTGTACGGTGACGATATAACTTTTGCAAAAGTAAATGGCTTTAATTGTTTTTTAGATGACAGAAGGACTAATCTATTAGAGGATGACTAGAATAACTTTTTTGTTAATTTTGCTATTACTTGAAATGACAATAAAAAATGAGGGTCAAAAGATGTCCACGAAATTTTTAAAAATCGTTCGAAGGACGTTCTTTTATAAATTTTTTAAACATTATTTTTGCAGATACGTGAAAGTATTGCTTAACAGTTTTAAATAAATAAATGTACCTCGAGAAAAAAGATAATGTTTATAAGGGAGGATTATTTTGTTTATTATAAAACGGCTGCTAGTTTTAGAATTAAGGGAGGATTGTTTTGTTTATTATATAACTATTGCTAGTTTTAGTGTTAAGAGAGGATTGTTTTGTTTATTATAAAACTATTGCTACTTTTAGTGTTAAGGGAGGATTATTTTGCTTATTATAAAACTATTGCTAGTTTTAATGTTAAGAAAGAATTATTTTATATTCATGTAAGAGAATCTGTTATAAACATTTTTCCTATTCGAAATACGTCTATTTATACAGAACTGTTAAACAATACCTTCAGGACTCACAAAAAATAATATTTAAAAAAAATTATAAAATAACGCTCCTCGAACTGTTTCTTCAAATTTCGTGGACATCTTTTGACCCTTGTTTTTTGTTGTCATCTCAAGTAATAGCAAAATTTAAAGAAAAAAGTATCATAGGCATCGTCTAATAGGTTCGTCCTTCTGTCATCTAAAAAAGAATTGAAGTAATTTAATCAAGTTTCAAAAAAGTCGAAACGATTGGTTTCTGATTTCTTTTTCTTTTACAGTTGCTGATATTATGAAAATGTTTCTGAGAGAAATTTTTAGACGAACTTCTTTATCCAACCATATGTTATCATAGTAATCGCACGAAGTTCAAATAAATCCAATTTTGCCATCTTTACAAAATCAAATGAAAATTAGTATCGTTTAGGGATCGCACAAAATCTAAATAAATTCAATCTTGTCATTCCTTCAAGGAAGATCATTCCGGTTGTTTTTAACGCTTGGCAGGTTTAATGCTAAAAGCAGAACGACCGACAGAATATATCGTCTGTCGTTCGCAGTCGCGAGTCCCGCGTGACCGGATCATCGGGGGTAGTTTTTCGCGCGCGCGCGCGCAGTTGCGAACTCGAATAGAGCCGGATTCCCGCGAAAAGGCATAAAGAAACGAAGGGTACTTGGAAGTTCGCCGGAGCTGGCTGCGCCGTTTCAGCGATCCCCGATCGAGAGACTCGCGTTTTTTTATCGGCGGCGCAGATGCCGGATGGAAATCTTGTTCGACTGTTCCGTGAACGGCGACGTCGGCGCGGCGTCTGGCTCGCGATAAAATTCGCGACTGCGCCGGCTGGGGACAAGATAAAATCGATGGGAGGATGGGAATCTCGTTAATTCCGATTTGTCGGTGCGTGAAAATGGGCTCGGAACGATCTTCAAAGGGCCGGAGGAACGACGCTGAAACCGAACTTCCGTAAACGTGCAAGCGGCTCGTCGAATGACTTCTGCGAACGGCTCCTTTCAAAGGGATGAAACGAGTATTAACAGACGGAAGGTAGGCCGCTTCTTTTCCTCGGTCCTCTAATCACGTTAATGGAATCTTAATGCCGCGACCGTTGACTTTCCGGCGCGTAGAAAAACTTTCGGATAGGAAGGGTCGCTTCGGAAATTCGCGGGACAATGGGCCGGACGAACGATTGCCAGATTCGATCTCGTTGTTCATCTTTCTCGTTCAGTGGACTCGTGTTCGTCGATGGAGCTGGGTAAAATGGTACTTCGAGACTGAAATGGTACTCACAGTGAACAATAATAAATACAGCAAATTCTTCCTAATTGACGCTCGGATCGTCGATTTTTGTGCACGTTCTGATGAGCGTCGATTAGGAAGAATTTATTGTAAATCCTTTTTTTTTGTCAGTAATCTCGCAGTAATATCTCGTAGTTGGCAGTGAATGGACGAAACGACAAATAGTGACTAGGTATTTTATTTTTATTTTATGTTATTCGTTCGAAGGAACGTATACTTTTAAAAATCAAATATTTTATTCGTTTAAAAAAATTTCTAAGATAACGTTTCAAATAGCGTTTCACTTGAAAACGCACAGAAAATATTTGGTTCGGAATATTTTATAGTATAATATAGTATAATACTATAGTACAGAAGTATAATATATTACATAGTTCGGAATATTTTATTAATTTAACTAATTGTCATCAGATAAAATGTTCTCAATTTACTAAAATATCATTATTTGGGTACATAACCGAAAACAAACGAAGCACTCTTCGTTCTGAACGTACATAAAAGTTGTACAAACTCCGTTGAATGCGAACAGTGTTATATATAAAAAAAACAATCGATCTCATATGCAAATACTATGACAATTAAACTGCGGATTTTTATGCAGAATAAAAACAGCCTTCGCTAATTACAAGATAAAGAAATCACACGAACATTTATCTCTTTTCTTAGTCATTCTAACGAGTTGACAACGATACAAAAATCTTTTCAAATCGCACAAACGTCTTTGCTATTTCGCCTTCGATGACTTTCGCAATGAACGCATTAAATCCGCAGTCGTCTGACGACGATATTACGAAGTGGACGTTTCGGGCGTGCACCGCCAACGCCGCGATGAATTCCGAATAGCGGAAGGTGCCGAGCGATCGGTGACGAAAATGGGTTAACCGGACGGAGAGGGAGCCGCGGCCGCGCGCGTTCCCGATGACAAAAGTTGTTTGCTGGCAGTCTTAGCGCCCCCTGTTTCGCCGGTGGAACAATGGGAACACCCTCGGCAACCCTGCCGCTCTCATGCATAATGTATTCGCTCGGGCCGGGTCGGGCGGGCCGGGCCGGGCCGGGCCGGGACAGGCGCGCGCGGAGCGCGAGCGCGGCCGTCGCGTCGGCGTGCACGATAAAGCCGTATCATTGTTTACGAATCATTGAATCGACTGAATGAAATTACAGCGATACGAGCGACCGGCTGCCGTGGAAACTTTCGATCCACGTGCGTCGGGACAGACCACTTCGTTCCGCAGAGGATCGCGTTATTTACGGCCGGATGCGAGCAGAGTTTACCGTGCTCCGCGGAACATACGCGAAATTCTACGGTCCTCTGTCTCTTCGCCGGGCCCGTGACTCGCAGAGCAATCTACTTCGCTTCCTTCTCGATCGCCGCGATAACAGAAGCGACCCGAATTGTTCGACCGGAAGGGCCGCGATGCGATTCCGGCGTTCCCCGCGCGCACTTCTCTTCGGCCCTTTGCGCGCGGTATTATCGTTTATATTTTATTCGGGATGCCCAAAAATGTCTCGCAATCCGTAAATGGGGATTCGTCGGGTGATTTGAAGTAACTTTTTCCTCAGCGAAAATGCGATCCGCGGCTTCGTTTACGAGTTATTAACGAAAAACGGTGACCAATGAGAGACGAGATCAGCTGGTGCGCGACCGCCGAGCCAATGAGCGGAACCGGGCTTCGTGCGCTCGTTGGCTGGACCGCCTCGAGCCAGTCGAGCTCGTCTCTTATTGGTCAGTGTTTCTTCGTTAATAACTCGTAAACCATGCCGCGGATTACATTTTCGCTAAGGAAAAAGTTATTTCAAATCACCTGAGGAACCCCAATTTCTGGGTTGCGAGACATTTTTGGGACACGCTGTATTATATGTACAATTTGCCGAATGAATTATTTGATGACCGGACTGCGGATTTTATGCATTTATGTCGAAAATGTACAGGTCCGATACGAAACTGAAAAGACGTTCGAAGAATTTCAGGATATTGTTACATCGTGTTCAACTAATTGTGATCGTTAAATGAGAGAAGATATTTTGATCTAATTTACAGTTTTTACAATTAGCTCGAATCGTTTTTATTTCACATAAAAGTCCACGGTATACTTGTTACGTCGCCGACAAGCTCGATAAACTTGACGTTGGATAGCATCGTACCATATTTGCGGGAAATTCCTTCGTTTTTTCGCCGATCGAAGCACTCGTCGGCCAACGGTCTGGCAGAGCGACGGACAAATAACTGGCGTAGCAACATAGAAGTATGCTGGAACCTCGATCCGACCATTCTAAACTGGAGTCGTCGTGGCAGCAGAGTAAAACGTTTCCACGTGTTTCCGATTCGCCGGTCAGAAGCTGCTCGATCAAACCTGCCGAGAAAACAGACTCGGCGAGCCTGTGCGTCGACCTTTGCACTGTCGGATCCGGAGTTGTTCGATCCATCGACGTCTGGTCCGGCCGTAAAAGGCTCGATGTTGGAACAAGCTCGCGTACACCTCGAGTTTTTTCTCCGCGGACAGGAAAATGGCAGGCGGCAGCAGCCGAGTTGAGAGACACAGAGAGAGGGAGAGAATAAGAGAGAGAGAGAGAGAAACAGAGGGGACGTATCGCGAGGATGGGAACAGGGAAAACGGCTGAAGAAGGGGTTATTAACCGACAGAATGTCGGGGAGACTGGCGGCTGCCCGTCACGGGCCGTCCCTGCCGGCTAAAAATATTCTTTCGCGAATAAACGTCAGCCGAAAGGAAAGAACGCTCCTGGAATTCCCGGCCGTCGACTGCCGGAACGAGATTATTCTCGCGCCTTCGGGACGACAGTGCCTCCCTTTTCCTCCGGCAGCCGTTGTCCGCCAAGCGTGAACCTTTGCGCGGCCTGCTCGACCCTTCGCGAACACGGGAACAGTGTTCCAGCCGGGGAAAGATCTTTGATGTAGCTGCACAAAGCACCAGCCCGCGGTGCCACGAAACGACCCGACAGCGATCAAACATCGATCTTCGTAAAATTGCCAGCTCCAAGAATTGCTGTTAGGGCAGAGGGGCCAATTACTGTGCCCTGCGAGCAGTCTTTGGGAGTTTTCGCAACTGAGCACAATTTTAGAAACTCAAACGGCACCTCTTAACCATAGAACGAAAGAGTTGGAGTGTTTGACAGCGAAGCCATTTGTTTTATAATTGACGTTTCTTTATTTTTTAGCGAAATGTTAAGTGCTGTCATCTAGCTGTCGATAGATGCATTAGCTTTTAATTAAAAGAGTACAGTAGCGTAGTTTTATTCTCGGTGTTATTTTCACATTTTTCATTTCTCACACGCTTAATTTTAACAAATGAACAATTAACTGAATTACAATGAGAGAATTCGATATATCTTACACGACAAACATGAATTTAATTATCCTTGAAAAATAAATTAACAAAAGGCACAGGAATTGGCTACCTCAAAAATGCAAGGGTTACTTTAAGGTGCTGTAACTTTGCGAGAAAAAATCGCAGCCGCGTTTCTTTTTTTTTTAAATTAAAGATGAAGGATCGAACTTCATTCGAATGGAAACGGCATCCCCGAACAAAATTTTGCGAAGTCTGTGCATTTCGTCAAACTTGGCAATTTTCAAAGGTCAAACATGGTCTCACATTTAAAGGGTTACAGTAGTTAGGGTGCGTCTAATTAAAAATCTAGAAACAGTGTCTTAAAGTAGAGGTTTTAAGCTTCAATTTGAGGATAAGATCGTTATCCTACGATGATTTTTCGCGAAGTTATCATCGATCAATGTTGGCCAACATTTATGCAAAACTTTTCTGTGCCATAATCTTTTTGAGCAGTGTATAAGGCTTCCTATTACTGTGCGTGTATCAATGTACATGTGCATAACTCATGCTTGTAAACGTGGATTATTTGCTGTTACAGTATTGTAATACAATTGTATCGTATGACTCGACATAGTTCTTACAATAGCGATGGAATTTATGAAGGTAGGTTCTGCACCCAGCGGAGATCCATCTTTTGATACTTTAACACAGCATTTCGCTCGATGACAAATAGCTAGAATCTACTTATTTACGATCACGTGCAACAATTACGAGGTTTTATCTCACGCTAACCACATG
This sequence comes from Megalopta genalis, assembly GCF_051020955.1. Lineage (NCBI taxonomy): Eukaryota > Metazoa > Arthropoda > Insecta > Hymenoptera > Halictidae > Megalopta > Megalopta genalis. The sequence goes on along the minus strand of NC_135013.1, from coordinate 24,291,819 downwards.
TTTTCGCCTATCTCGTGCTTTGCAAACGTAAATTATTTGCCGCCGGAGTATTACATTGCAATTGTTTCAAATGAATCAGTTGCTATCTCCAGCGTGATAATTTATTACTCAATTAAAATTGCGTTAAAAGACAACAACGAATCGATGTCCGGCGCTAAAAGTGTTAACCAAGTTACGCTTTGCACTCGACGATACTATTATGATATTAATTTCAGGACACCGCTGGCAAAGTTATTATAATATTGATTTCAGGACACTGCCCGCAAAATTATTATAATATTGATTTCACGACATCGCCGGCAAAGTTATTATAATATTGATTTCAGGACGCTGCCCGCAAAATTATTATAACATCAATTTCAGGATACTGTCGATAATATTATTATAATATTGATTTCACGACACTGCCCGCAAAATTATTATAATATCGATTTCAGGATACTGTCGACAATATTATTATAATATTGATTTCAGGACACTGCCCGCAAAATTATTATAATATCGATTTCAGGATACTGTCGACAATATTATTATAATATTGATTTCACGACATCGCCGGCAAGATTATTATAATATTAATTTCAGGATACTGTCGATAATATTATTATAATATTGATTTCACGATACTGCCCGCAAAATTATTATAATATCAATTTCAGGGTACTCGACAATATTATTATAATATTGATTTCAGGACACTGCCCGCAAAATTATTATAATATCATTTTCAGGATACTGTCGACAATATTATTATAATATTGATTTCACGACATCACCGGCAAGATTATTATAATATTGATTTCAGGACACTGCCCGCAAAATTATTATAATATCAATTTCAGGATACTGTCGACAATATTATTATAATATTGATTTCACGACATTGCCGGCAAAATTATTATAATATCAATTTCAGGACACTGCCCGCAAAATTATTATAATATCGATTTCAGGATACTGTCGACAATATTATTATAATATTGATTTCACGACACTGCCGGCAAAATTATGATGGCTGTAAGAAAAAACGTCATAATTGTCACAATACCATAAAATTGTCTGTTTCTGCATTAATTTAGCAATAGAATACGAGAATGGCATTAAAAATAAAATAGAATTATAAATAGAATAATTTTCGTTCACAAGCTGAGGGACAATACGAGAGAAATGACTATGCTCTGATCATTCGGTATCGGTGAAAACTGTGTCAAATCGACGCGACGTACGGCCGAGGGTTAAGTGACACGCTCGATACAGTACACCGAAGATCGAGAGTACCTGAATCGATTCGTGACACGAGATTCGCGACGGCGAAGAAGCGTCGTCCTAGAATTTCGCGGCATATCACGAAGCCGACACCGTCCTGCTCAACGGCTTCCGGTGATATCCAGCGCTTTACGACGGGTGCGTGCCCCGCACGTGGATTTCACGAGGACGTTTTAAATCCCCAAGGACAGGGGAAGAGCCGGTATAAAGCAATAAAGAGGCGGATGAGGGTGGCGAAGACACGGAGTGGGTATCGTAAGAATTGCTTGCGCGACGAAGACGCGGTCGTCTCTCCGGGGACAGGAATTTTCCTCGTTTGTTTTTACTCTAAGAAAAATACGGCTACGGTTGCCTATACGCGATTAGACGCAACTACGGTGGCCGAAACAATGATCTAATTTTCGTGATATCATTTTTTCTGTCTTTTACTATTAGTAGGTGATTCGTTAGAGTGCGATTAAAGAAACGCGTAATTATTTAAATAATATAACTCTTATTGATACCATTACATTTATTGTGTCGATATTACGGTTGTTATTGTTATATTTATTATAACGATATTAATATCGTCATGGTTATTGTATCAATATTCCAAAAATTATTTGGAAATTTTTTGCGAAATAAATATACGTTCGCTTAATATTTCGGTGAATATTGTTGCGAATGCAATTGGAATTTAATTTTTAATTGGTTACGAAGTTAATTGATTACATTTAATTTTGGTTACGAAGAAAATTTAATATTCAGTTGATTGAGAAATTAATAGACTCAATGCCGTAACGGATATTTGAGATCATAAAAAACAATGGAGGACCAAACAATAAAATTTCTCCGTAACTTAAAATTTCCAGATTTTTGGATTATTGATATAATGACCATATTAATATTGCTAGAATAATATCGATATTGTTAAAATAAATACAATAATAACCATAATAGTATTGCTAGAATAATATTGCTATTGTTAAAATAGATATATAATAGCCATAATAATATTGACATTCTTATAATAAATATAATAATATAATTAATATTGCTCGAATAATATCGATATTGTTAAAATAAATACGATAATAACTATAATAGTATTGCTAGAATAATATTGCTATTGTTAAAATACATACAATAATAGCCATAATAATATTGACATTGTTGTAATAAATATAATAATATAATTAATATTGCTCGAATAATATCGATATTGTTAAAATAAATACGATAATAACTATAATAGTATTGCTAGAATAATATTGCTATTGTTAAAATAGATACAATAATAGCCATAATAATATTGACATTATTATAATAAATATAATAATATAATTAATATTGCTAGAATAATATCGATATTGTTAAAATAAATACGATAATAACTATAATAGTATTGCTAGAATAATATTGCTATTGTTAAAATACATACAATAATAGCCATAATAATATTGACATTGTTGTAATAAATATAATAATATAATTAATATTGCTAGAATAATATCGATATTGTTAAAATAAATACAATAATAACCATAATAGTATTGCTAGAATAATATTGCTATTGTTAAAATAGATACAATAATAGCCATAATAATATTGACATTATTATAATAAATATAATAATATAATTAATATTGCTCGAATAATATCGATATTGTTAAAATAAATACAATACCATAATAATATTGACATTATTATAATAAATATAATAATATAATTAATATTGCTAGAATAATATCGATATTGTTAAAATAAATACAATAATAACCATAATAGCATTGCTAGAATAATGTTGCAATTGTTAAAATACATACGATAATAGCCATAATAATATTGACATTGTTACAATAAATATAATAATAATAACCGTAATATCGATACAATAAATATAATAGTACTAATAAAAATAATATTACTTAAATAAACAAAAAAGCAGAAATATTAGGTAAAATACGATGTTATATCAGAATATCGATCTTCTCGGATTCGGTGCGAGTCACATCGGTCGACTGGTTTGCTCCGCGGACTCGTGGTTCGTTCGTGGCCGCGGCTGCGAAGAAAAATTGCACTTGGTTCTGTGACCTCTGGAAAGCAAATAGAACGGGAGGTTTCATTCGGCCGAGGTCGGGAAACGGCCGAGCAAATTTAATTGGCTCGGCGGAGACGACTCCGCGCGCCTGCAACTCGTGTCGGCGATTAAAAGTTTCGCTGCGGAGGACGTTGGGCGCTTTCGCTCGCCGCCGATTGTCCAGATGAAACCGCGGGGTGTATCTGGCATAGAACGAAGACAAAGTTTCTTCCACGAAACACTGGCTGCGTGGCGGCGATAAGATGCTGCATTAAAATGTCGATTTAATATCGTTTCTGAGAATGTGTTTCAGATTGAGACGATGTGCTTTCATTTGCGATTCTTACGGTTGCATTGCAGTCGGATACACAGTTAGCTAAAAAGTCAGTCGGGTATACAATGAGGTCAAAAAGTCAGTCAGTTGTACAATGAGGTAAAAGGTCAGTCAGGTGTACATTCGCATGAAATGTCTGTCAGGTATACAATGAGGTCAAAAAGTCAGTCAGTTGTACAATGAGATAAAAACTCAGTCAGTTGTACAATGAGGTAAATGAGTCAATCAGATATGCAATCAGGTAAAATATCGGTTGGGTATACAATCACATAAAAAGCTAGCCAGTTGTACAATCAGATAAAAATTCAGACAGATGTACAATCAAAGAAAAAAAGTCAGTCAGGTGTACATCGCATAAAAACTCAGTCAGTTGTACAATGGGGTAAATGAGTCAATCAGGTATGCAATCAGGTAAAATATCAGTTGGGTATACAATCACATAAAAAGCTAGCCAGTTGTACAATCAGATAAAAATTCAGACAGATGTACAATCAAAGAAAAAAAGTCAGTCAGGTGTACATCGCATAAAAAATCAGTCAATTGTACAATGAAGTAAAAAGTCAATCGGGTATACAATCAGGTAAAATATCAGTTAGGTATACAATCACATAAAAAGCCAGTTAGTTGTACAATCAGATAAAAATTCAGACAGATGTACAATCAGAGAAAAAGTCAGTCAAGTGTACATCGCATAAAAAATCTGTCAGATATACAATCAGGTAAAAAGCTAGTCAGGTGTATAATGAGATAAAAAATCAGTCAGTTGTACAATGAAGTAAAAAGTCAATCGGGTATACGATCAGGTAAAATATCAGTTAGGTATACAATCACATAAAAAGCCAGTTAGTTGTACAATCAGAGAAAAAGTCAGTCAAGTATACATCGCATAAAAAGTCTGTCAGGTACACAATCAGGTGAAAAGCCAGTCATGTGTACAATGAGATAAAAAATCAGTCAGTTGTACAATGAGATAAAAAGTCAATCGGGTAAAATGTCAGTCAGGTGTGTCAATCACGTAAAAAGCCAATTAGTTGTACAATCAGATAGAAGGTTAGTCAGGCGTGCATCGCATAAAAAGTCTGTCAGGTACACGATCAGATAAAAAGTCAGTCACGTATACAATCAGATAAAAATTCAATCAGGTGTACAATGATGTAAAAAGTCAGTCAGGTATGTAATCAGATAAAAAGTACAATACCTAACCGCGATTTAACAGTCTGTTACCTCTTTCACGAATGTAGACTGAAAATGTTACATATTTATACAAACAAATGAACAAGAGCATCACGAAACGAATATGCAAACAGTTTATGCATTTATACGAAACATGAACGAGATAAACAGGAAGCGAGTATGCAAAATGTCGTGCATTTATACCAGAACTGAACGAAATAAACAGGAAACCATTGTACAAAATATTGTGCATTTGCGCTAAAAACGAACAAAGCGAAGACAAAAAAAAGCTATAAAGACATAATTTAAGGATACTGCATCATTATTTCTGCTTCGTTAAAAAAAAAAGCAATTACATGTTCGTGTAATTACTAGACCGCGGATCTTTATGCAAAATCAAAATTCTCACCCTCGATTGCGACAAACGAGAGTTAAATAAAAATATATTTTCATTCTTAACATTTCTATTCGGTTGAAAATAATCGAGCAGCGTTGCTAAATTTTTGCCTTGCATTTAATGTGCTTACTATTTATCAGTATACTATTACTATTTATTACTATATATTATTCGACGTGCTTTTATATTTTGTCAAAAATATTAATTAATATTATTATTATAAAAAATTTTGCATAAAATCCGCGGTCCATTAATTATTACAGGAAACGTGTATTTCACGCAGCGATGTGCAATCTGCTTACGAACGAGATATCACGATATCGGCGGATCTTTTGATAACGAAAGATTTTCAATTACCTAAGCCACCGCATGAATCGGGGACCGCGCGATCAACGAGTGAACTTTCGACAGAGGTTAATATCGCTTCGATCGTAATTCCCGTAGCAAGACGATAAGGGAGGGTTCCAAAGCTAACGCGGCGCCGGCCGAGAGGCATCAAGGTAGATCGATCCAAGCGTCGATTCATAAGCGGTGTTATTATAATTAACATACACGCCGGCGGGGCGTCCTGTTCGGGACATAGAGGCATCGGGAGCCCGGTAATTAATTTTCGTGGGGCTGCTATCGGGGAGCTTCACGCGGCGCTACTCGATCGAGTGGCCGGAGTTTGCTCTGCAAATAGTGCTTCGCCGATGAATAAAGTTACGTCGTTAGCGTTACAACAACCGTCCGCCGAGAAAATTCTGCCGACCGTAGTTCCAACGGTTTCCTGAATCGCCTGTTAATCAACTAAGCCTCGCTCGAGCAGTCGGCATCCTAAGCTGGCATTCTTGTTGACAAATGCGGGGCTGTATTTGCGCGACTACAGTGTTGCGCGGTTTTTACAATCCGGACGCCATTTTCCTCTCAGAATTAGCTCGATAAAGTAAGAAAATAGAACGCGAGCATCGTAACATTGGATTAAAATTTAAAACGATCCGTTTCGTATATTTTATTTCTTAATTGTTAACATCGTAAAGCTACTCTCTTCACACTGGAAATTCTTCGATTGTGAAAGATTGCAATTTTTGAAAACGAATTTTTCAGCCATCGTTTAGCGAACTATTCCCTTCTAAAACAATTGCGAAACAAACAGCGAGAAAATCAATATTTTCAACTAAAATGATTCGCGAATAAGACTTTGTTCACGAATAAAATTATTCGAATAATTATCTAGATCGAATTATTTAGATCGCTTGGTCTAATATAACGGAGAAGTTATTCGGTTTTAAAAAACTCTGTGCGAATACTTCGCACTACTTTAGTTGAAAATATTGATTTTCTCGCTGTTTGTTTCGCAATTGTTTTAGAAGGGAATAGTTCGCTAAACGATGGCTGAAAAATTCGTTTTCAAAAATTGCAATCTTTCACATTTTCGTTATAGAGAATTAACACAGGGTACAAAATACTGTATTAATTTGTAACAATTTTTTGATAATAATTTGTAACGATTTTTTGATATTAATTTGTAACAGTACCTCGATACTCATTTGTATCTATTTCTTGATATTAATTAAATACTGCAAACTGCAAGTGTTATTTTGACATCGAAATTGGACATTAATAGAAATAAATATGCACATAAATGTGAACATTTAAAGAGAACGAATAATAAATAAATATAATTAAATTCTGAACGTGCAATCGGAAATATTTCATTTTAACTCTCATCCGTTAATTATGTCGATTGTGTCGATTTAATAATGTTTTCATGGATATTGAAGAAATGATCTATTCTATAGATGGTTTAGTAGTGTGTTTGAACGAAATGAAGAATCAGCTTAGGTTTTCATTCTCGAGGAATAAATTTATTTGTCTCATTTAATCGTATCTTTCTTATTTATTTATCATAATTATCCATCATCTCGTGTATTAAGTATTTTAACATTGTATCAATGTGATATCGAAGGATTTAGAAATGAGGGACAGTTGAGTAATTATCGGCTTGTGTAATTATCGCCTTGCCTTCATAATTGCAGTAACAACGAATGTCTAAGATTCTTCCGATTAAAATCAGCTCGGATCAGTTTAAGCTGTCCTCGTATTAATTGACAGGCAATCTATAATAATAAGCTTTTACCGTCACAATGATCAATTTCAGACGAAAATCATTGAAAATAACATTTTATCGATGCGCGTCTGTCTCCTTTCTCGAAGCCTCGCCGACCTTCCGAGGGTCCGCGATGGGAACAAATGCACGGATTTCGCGTAAATTAAGTAAATTTAACCGTGCACGGCTATATAGTTGTTACGACTTCTCGACGCGAGACGAGAGATCGATAAAAGCGGTCGTCAGGGGTGACCGAGGCCGAGGGTAAACCCATTCGGGCTAATCAATTGGCCGGAAGTGGTCCTAATGTAAACCTAACCATCACCGGCTGGACAAACAGGAGATGTTTCGAGTGTCCGGCCACCAAGGACCTGTCATTTGTCCTTGCCCGATCGATTGCCCCGAGATCCGATTCCGGCACGTTTTCCCGACGGAACATTCCTGCGACACCTGCGACGCGACGTTAAATCGAACGAGAACGGTCCCGGAATCGGGACTCTCGAGATCTAGCGTCTAATCCTAGACTCTAGTCTGGCTCTCAGCATTATTTATAGTCCCAGGCTCTTAACCCTTTGCACTCGAAGCCATTTTAACTGTAAATCTAAAATAATTTTTCGGATTAATCTTCCATTTTATGCGACAAAGTGCTTATCTTATGCGTACGAAATTGCGTTTTCCAATGACTCGTGTAACAGTTATGCTTTCAACAATTTTTTCAATCCGAACTTTCTTCATATAAAAATGATCTTGGAACGCGGTGTAACAATCTCAGCGGTGCCTCGGAGTCACCACTCGAGCGCAAAGGCTTAATAACGTTTATTTAACATCGAATCGCGTCGAAATCAATTATTTTGCACGTCATTTTATTTGATCTATTCCTTCGTGTTTCAATAGATGAGAGACTGTTCATTTAAACATTCAATAGCGTCGAAATTAAATATTTTGTACGGCATTTTACTTTATCTATTCCTTCGTTTTTCAATAGATAAGAGACTGTTCATTTAAACATTCAATAGCGTCGAAATTAAATATTTTGTACGGCATTTTATTTCACCAATTTTTCACTCTTCATTGAGTGAGAAAATTGTTTATTAAAAATTAAATCGCGTCGAAATCAAATATTCCGTACGCCATTTTATATTACATATTTCTCCGTTTTTCAATGATTAAGAAAACTGTTCGTTTAAACATTTAATAGCGCCGGCATCAAATATTTAGCACGCCATTTTATTTTATTTATTTCTCCACGTTTCGTTGCATGAGAAAATTTGTTTATTAACAATTAAACCGCATTTAACAATTAAACCGCATTTAACAATTAAACCGCATTTAACAATTAAACCGCATTTCGCTTGTCATTGGATGAAGAAATTATTCATTTTAACATTTAATTGCGTTCGAAATCAAATCTTTTGTGCACTATTTTATTTTACCCGTTCTTTCAATTTTCATTGAATGAGAAAACAGTTCGTTAAACATTTAACTATGTTGCTTATCGAATCGCTTGATAACAGAAATAAACGATGACAATTTTTAGCCTAGATCGTCGAATTTTGTGGATCAATCAAGAATTTAAAGAATGTAAGTTACATCTGTTATCATTGGACAGCATGGATTTTATGCATTTATGGCAAAATTGGATAGCCGGAACTACCCTTACATAATCTGTCCATAAACTATCCATAGAACTATCCACAAAATAGAGAACTGATTAAAAGAACCCAAGTTCGTTGATGCATTAATATTCCGACTTACGAAAATTATGCAACGTTGCGTTTTGGTCACGATGCAGACAATTTTCTGGAACACGATCGCTCGTTAAAGATTTAACGAAGGTATAGTAGAGAATGCCGACAAAATTGGCCGATAATGTCGAAGAAAATAGGTGTTTTGTTCCACTGCGCGCCGCGGATCGAAGGGTTAGAGCACGATCGCGAGTTCCGTTTCATCTAGTTAATGCACTTTGCCCGTAGTTCGGCGGCCGAAGTTAGGGGGTGGGACGATCACGGGGGTGGTTGTATCGCGGCCAGCGGGACGCAGGAGCGCGGGCCGCGTATCTCTATATTAATACGAGACGCAGCGGGGAAACTTTATGCATTTTCCAAGCCTCGTACGCGCCCTGAATCTTCCCCGGGAAAAATGAGTTGATAAGGAACGCCCCCGAGTTTCATCGTTCCAGGCCTGTCTGCCGCGGAGTTTCCACCGTAAACACCGGCAACTTTGCGCGGACAGTGAAATATCGGGATGACGCGTCGGATGCTACGGATATATCGTCCACGCTTCCCAGTTGTATTAATAATACCTAATAGTTTATTGAGCCGGCGCGCGCTCATCCGCGCGCGGCCGGATTATGCGTACAGTCCGCGTGCGAAGTATTCGTACAGAGTTTTTAAAACCGAATAACTTCTCCGTTATATTAGACCAAGCGATCTAAATAATTCGATCTAGATAATTATTCGAATAATTTTATTCGTGAACAAAATCTTATTCGCGAATTATTTTGGTTGAAAATATTGATTTTCTCGCTGTTTGTTTCGCAATTGTTTTAGAAGGGAATAGTTCGCTAAACGATGGCTGAAAAATTCGTTTTCAAAAATTGCAATCTTTCACATTTTCGTTATAGGTTCGGATAAATAAAATTGAAAGAACGTCATTTTTTGTTAACTTTTCGTCATGTCAATCAGTTGCAATTTTGGAGAACAATTTTTTAGCCATTCTATAGTAAACTAATCCCCCTGTAACATTTAAAAAGATGTTTAGATCGATTGGCCTAATCATAACAAAGTTATTCTGCTTTAAAAGGTGTACGAATACTTTGTACACCGACTGTATATCCTTGAAATTGCTTTATGAAATAGAACGATCTTTCTTGCGAAATTTTCCTCCGCCTTGGCCCGTCCTGACCGAAGCAAGATAAAAAAGCCTTTATTAGAAAAGTGTCTGCAAGAATAATGTTATCGAGGGAATTACTGGATCTCGAATTATGTATTATATTATATTCATATTATAATATGAATATTATATATATATATATATATATATATATTAGAGTATATATTATTTTATACATTATGTTATATAATATAATTATTATATAATATTATGTTATATAATATATAATATGATATACTATATTATGTTATGTATTCTGTATAATATATATATAATATATATATGTTATATAATATATGTGTATATAATATATAATATGTTATATTATGTTATACATCATGTTACATATTATATTATGTATTATGTCGTATATTATATTACATATTATATCATGTATTATATTATACATTATATTAATGGACAAAAAAAAGTGATACAAAAGAAATGGCTGATACCTCGAGAAACGACATTCCAAAAATCTCTTCAAAGAAAATTTATATTCATCGCGTGTCTCCTTTATCTCGAATGCTTTCATATCGTTAACAAAAGAGAACAGAATTTGATTCCGACTCATATCAACGAAATAACATTCACATTTAACAGGTTATTCCCAAAAATCTCCCCGACGAATCAGACTATAGATTAATCGAGCCCAGCTCCTCTAAACGTGTCCACGTAAATTTAAATTCGCACGAAACAGCCGCGAGAATAAATAATTGCATTCGCGAAGCGTCGCCGCAGCGGATCCGTTTGAACAATGATTTAAGTAAACGAAAGTCGGCGATTAAGCCGCCGGCATCCGCGGCGAGCGCGTTTTCTCAGCCGGAAAATCGAGCGGCTCGGCGAGTGTCTTCGCGGCGATTCGTCGACGAGAGAATGAAGTCGTGCCCGGAATTTATACGTCCCGATCGCTCGGTAACTATAATTTTCCGGTCGCCCGGCTCGCCGCAGATTTATCGCGTTTTCAATCGAAAATTGAATACAAAAAGGTCGACTGCGGGACGCCGGCAGAGCATCGAACGAAGAATGAAGTCCGCGGCGAAGACCGCGAATACCCCGACCGGAGCTGGCAATCTTGCCGCAATAAGTCAGCCCGAATTTTCCGATGCAAATTTTTTAACGGGACAATAAATATCCTCGAGCGGCTACGTGACTCGTCTGCGAAACGAGCGGACCCTTCGACCGGTCTCGTTACTCCTTCGTCCGACCTTTTCTCCTTCCTTGCTTCTACCCTGGTACGTCCACTTCCTTTTTCACAGCCAGCTTTTCTTTCGGCCACGGTCGCGATACTCGCCGACGGAATTTTAACACCTCGCTTGACGGCAGATCGTCGGACGGATCATTTGTGCAAAAGAAAAATTGTCTGCGTGGTTTTGAAAAAATAGAGATTATATTTTCCGTCTTCCTTAAATAAATTCAATAGGATTCGTTTAATAAATTGACTCTTCTGAATTTATTTAGGCTTCCTTTTATTGTTTCAAATTACTCCTATCAATTTTTATGAAAAAGAAAAATTGTCCGTGTGGCTTTTAAATAATTTTAATGGGACCGATTTAATAAATTGACATCCTTGAATTCTTTTAGGCTTCCTCTTACTGTTTCAAATTGCTCCTATCAATTTTTATGGAAAAGAAAAATAGTCCGTATGGCTTTTAAAAAATTAAAAGTCATATTCCACGTCTCAAATAATTTTGATAGGATCGATTTAATAAATTGACACTCTTGAATTCTTTTAGGCTTCCTCTTACTATTTCAAATTATTCCTACCAATTTTTATGTAAAAGAAAAATTGCCTGCGTTTTCTTAAAAAATAGAAATTATATTTTCCGCCTCTCTGAAATAATTAAAAATAAGATTGATTTAATAAATTGACACTCTTGAATGCTTTTAGTTTACTCTTACTGTTTCAAATTGCTCCTATAAATTTGTATGCAAAAGAAAAATTGTCTGCGTCTTTTTAAAAAATAGAGATTTTATTTTCCATCTTCCTTAAAGAATTTCAATAAGATCCGTTTAATAAATTGACACTTCTGAATTTATTTAGGCTTCCTCTTACTGTTTCAAATTGTACTCTTACCAATTTTTACGCAAAAGAAAAATTGTCTGCGTTTTCTTCAAAAATAGAAATTATATTTTCTATCTTTCCTAAACAATTTCAATAAGATCGATTTAATAAATCGACGCTCTTGAATTCTTTTAGGCTTCCTCTTACTGTTTCAAATGACACCTACCAATATTATGCAAAATAGAAACTGTGTTCGTCGACTGCAAGAAGCACAAACTAAATAGCAAGTTCTTCCTTTCTTCAATAACATTAATGACTCGAAAACAATGCATCGCAATTTTCAAAATCTCCCAACGTGCCCGCTACCTTAAATTGCAGCTCTCCAATTGTGTTTCTATCCAATTATCGCTGAACTGTCAGAAAATCTCGGACAGCTCGACGGATGACAAAATAGCTCCGAGTGTCCGTTGAATTTTCCTCTTACGCACAGTTAGCCGTCGGATTCGCCGTGCGTGTCGGCTCGTTAAAAAAGAAAAAGAAGCCGCGAAACAGGGGGACGTGGAACCGGTGCGGTTAATTCGATTCGTAAGTTTCACGAATCCCGATGAACGGCTGTCGTCGCGGCGGGAACGGCAAGCGGGCCGGCGCGGAGATCACGAGTATATCCCGCGAGTTACGTAAAATCCAATCGAATATTCAGGGAACGGAATCCGTGCCCGATCGATCAGGGGAGAGAAAATATTCGCGATCCGATCGGCTCGAGAGGAAAGAGGGCGGCGAGCGGGCGAGGAAGCGGGAACGCGAGAACGCTCTCTCCGCTCCGCGACGCGACGCGGCTGAATGCGAAGAAGGAGCGGAAGGTGTCGAGAGATCGGTAATTCTCGGATTAACATTCTCCTCGTTATTCTAGCCGAGGAGACGGGCCGACAAAACGAGGGGAAAAAAGAGTGACGAGCCGGGAGAAAAACCGCGAGGGAACTTTACGGAACGGTTAGACCGTGGAACGGGCTCCGAGGAGGTTAATTTAATTCCACCTTGGGGAATTACGAAACACGGTGTTTCCTTCGCGGCGATTCTCCGGCCGGAACCATCGCCAGCAGAGAATATCGGAACAAGACGCTAAATAAATTCTTCGTCCACCTCGGGCGTAGAAGTTACAGTTGAAATTGCCGAATCATTGTTTTCTCGAAGATGAGAGTTGTGGTAGGATCTCTCGCGACAGTTTGAGATCAGTCATAGAATACGGTGAAGTCTCCCTAATTGGCGCTCAGATTGTGCATAGAAATGAACAATTTGGGAAGAGGAGATACGATTATTCGAGCTTTGCATCTCGTTTTTATAATTGTTGGCAATCGGCAAATGATAATCGTATCTCCTTTTACCAAATTGTCTATTTTTGTGTAAAATCTGAGAGTCAATTAGGGAGACTTTACTGTACATAGTTTAAAAATTCGGAGACGGAAAATTTCACTGTCGTGCTTGTGAATTTTCTTTAATAACGCTTGGACGTGACGAATCCGTTACGATAAATATTGCATCGTTTTTTGCAGTCTTTATACAATATTTTTGATATGTTGTTCAATTCTCTGGCCGCTTGTTAAGATTATAATATATATATATATATAAATGTATAAATATAAAAAAATTTTAAACGTCTTAATTGTTGCACAAACCACAATATTCAATATTTTTCAATAATTTTCAATATATCAATCACAATATTTATTTTATTTATAATATAATAAATATAAATATATATTATTAATATTTAATAATCCGTTACGATAAATATTGCATCGTTTTTTGCAGTCTTTATACAATATTTTTGATATGTTGTTCAATTCTCTGGCTGCTTGTTAAGATTATAATATATATATATATATATAATAATAATAATAATAAGGTTATAATAATTAAAATAACCGTAATATAAACCTTAATAGAACGTTTATACCGTAATATAAATCTTAATATAAGTTTAGTATCTTGCTATGTATATCATCCGGGGAAAAATCGGATACTTGATGACGAGGCAAAGCCGGATATAACTTTTTTAGTGACTCCAAATCCACAGAAAAGTGGATTCAGTGTATTATACGCCAGATTATATGCGATTTTTGTTCATAAAAATAAATTTAAAAATAGATCTAGAACAAAATAGAATTAGGATAGCGTTCGTTACTTATTTCGAAAAACTAGAAATAAAAATGTTATTTATATAAATAAATAAATTGTATTATATATAAATGAATTTATTATTAGTTAGTTAAAGTTATTATATAAATAAATATTATATTATATTCGTCATTCAACAAGTATCCGATATTATTCACCCTTATGGGGCAAATATCTGACTACTCTCCATGCTGCCATCTAGCGATGCCACTGCGAACTAATTACGGGCCAATATGGCGGCGCGCTAATCCGTCGAGGACGCTGAGAATTCGTCGACTTTGGACGCGTGTAACTTTTGAACCAATGAGTTCCGCGCATTGAGACTTGCATTTTCGGTGTTCTCTCGTCGATATCTACAAGAACTTACCACAAAAAGTCAACAGATTTTGGTCCCCTAAACGAAATGCTAGCCAAAAAGACAGTTTCCACGGCTCGTGGCAATGCCGAAGAATCTCCAGGAATCGAACGACGTTCAAAACGTCACAACGACGAGTCGCAAGGAGCACCGTCGTGTGTCCCGGGAACCGAGGGATCGCGTAACGATTAAATAGTTAGGCGACGGTAATTAAGATTCATCGCGCGCGACCGGCGCAATTAAAAGATAAGGGTCGGGATGAAGTTGAAACGCGGTGCGACGTAAGGATACCGGAGATAAGGAATACGCCTTGGCGATGGGGCCGAGGTAGCGGAACGAGAACAACGCTGAATGGGAACGTAATGGAACGCTTAAAGTAATTTTCGGTTTACATTTCGCTTCGGAATAATGGAAGTTTGTTTGCGGGCTCGGGGGATGCTGAATGGCTCGGCAGAAAAATCCGCGACGGAGGAGCAGAAACGGACGCCGGGAACATCCGCCGAAGTAGTTCCACGGAGAAATAAGGGAAACGAATCGGAGAAGGAGCGGATTAAAATTTGCAACGCGGTCCGAGGCTTTTCTACGGTTCGCTACGCGAGCTGCGCCGGCCTCTTGAGATCCTTCCAATGGTCTTCGGCATCTTACTAAGCCCTCCCGCCAGCTTCCATTTCGACAATCGTCCCTGTCTGATGACGTAAGATAATATTTGGATCGAAATTGTTCCACGGATCTTCGCGATCGGGTTATAGGAAAATTGATAAGTGATGGGAAGGTTATAGGAAAAACCTGTACTATTTTCTTCGTTGTTGCAATGATTAGAAATTTTTCGATTGTTGTAGTATTTGCGATGCGAAAGATAATAATACCGTGAGAAACGATCAAAGAATATTCGTATTTATTGTACGTATCGATTTATTGTAATTGTCAGATATCGACAACAGAGAAATTAGATTTTCATTTCTTGTAGAAGAAATAAGTAACAGCCATATTTAGTAGATTATGTTTGATGTATTCGTAAGGAGGCTTACAGGATATCATAACGCAAGAGATTAATTTCGTTTTCTATTTAATTTTTTTAATTATTCAATTGAGGATCAGACTGACATATAAATCTCTGTAGAAATGTATTTTATATATTTATTTATCCTATACGGCAGAACACAAATTAAGTAACCATGGTAGATTTTCCGAAATTGCATTTGTTACAGAGACATTATTTAATTAAATTATACATGTATAATTCATAACATTAAATTATACATGTGTAATTCATAACATTAAATTATACATGTATAATTCATAGCATTAAATTTAAATGTGTAATTCATAACATTAAATATAAATGTATAATTCATGACATTAAATTTAAATGTACAATTCATAACTTAAATATAAATGTATAATTCTTAACATTAAATATAAGTGTATAATTAATAACCTTGTATATTAATAACCTTGACATAACTGAAACATAAATGTTGTATAATTCACAACTTAAACATAAATGTATAATATAGACTTTTTGCGCAAATCTCAAATATCCTTTTACATTTTGCGTAGAGTATATTTTATTAATATTTCCGCAGTTCCATAAATATCAGACGCTCTGAAAAATGGCAGAGATTCCAGCCACTCCGGTTTCTACATATTTGTTTTTTCTGCGGAGTGCATTTTATTCGGCCCCCTTTTCGTCGTGTCCCATATATTGCACTCATTAAATAAACTGAAAAGTTGAAAAATAGATACGAACGGCTTGATACCGTTTCGATTATTTCCACTGGTTTTGTTTTATGCACTTTCAGGACCCAGTTTTTGCAAGAAGCGAAGCTCTGTCTCCCAGTGCATAGAGACCCGCAATGTAATCAATATCGTCTTTTATAGACGCGGAATCGGTCTATATTTTCGCTCGAAAGAAGCTTGCGGCTCTTCTAGCCGCAAGGGATTCCTTTCTTGGGTATTTCTTATTACTAGACTGCGGTCCTTTATCCTAGAAATCTTTCAAAAAGTATTAAATAAAGATCTCGATCGAATTATGCTCCTTTGTACGCTGCATTTAACCCTGCGGTGCTGTTGAGGCGAGCCGATAATTGCGAGAACGACGTGAAACAGGATTTCTAACCGATATTAAATACATTTTTATGTGGAATACTGAACATTGATTAGGAGCGACATATCTTTTCATCTAGGATATTTCAAGAAAATTATTTAGCGGCGACCTTCTCTTCGAAATTGCTGTTGTGAATCGTATTAACATTTGAATTGCTGCGACAACGACCAAATAAAATTTCACCAAATTGAAGCATTCTTCTTTCTTCTTTAATTGAATTAGAATTTTATGTGTTTTATGTGTTGTACTGTGGGGTGCCTTTACAATCTTTGGTTTATTTTTAGAGACAATTAACTTTATATTTATCGAATAAAATAGATGACATTTTTTCATGCAAAAATAAACAGGACAATAATCAATTCTAATTTACTTTATATTTATCGAAAAAGACATATAAAATTTTTGATTCGAAAATAAACAAAATGAATTCAATTCTACGAATAAAATTCTAATCAAAATTGAAAATTAAATTACATTGAATTAAATTGAAAATTAAATTACATTGAATTAAATTGAAAATTAAATTACATTGAATTAAATTGAAAATTAAATTACATTGAATTAAATTGAAAATTAAATTACATTGAATTAAATTGAAAATTAAATTACATTGAATTAAATTGAAAATTAAATTACAGTAGTGTAACAATTAATTTGCAAATCTGAACGAATAATACCGTCACCCACTCATGGATGATATGACAGTGAAAGTGTTAATTAAAAGTAAGAAGTTCAATGGATCCAGAGAAAGTATCGCTAAAAATATGTTTAAAGATTTATAAATATCTCCCTCTAATAGAAGATAAATACTGCAACATGTGATAATAAAAAAATAGAATATATCGTCCACTTTTTGAGGTATACGATTCCTTGCTGACCACGAAATTTCGTGACCGCGACAGCAATTAACAGGAACGCCATCAGCGCCCGCAAATCTCTGCTTTTCCGCGTCTACTTCTTTCCCATCTGAGAATCCGTTCAGCACACTAGGGGATTTCTATACCATATTATGAGCTAACGCTGACCACAAGAACCCGGGAGAAAAACCGTGGGAAAGGGATGAACGCCGGGAATCGACAGGAAACGCACGAGTAATGCAACCGATGCATTCTTCCGTGAGTTATTGATCCTCGAATCCAGTATCTCCGCGGAATCACTATAACATTTCGCATGGACAGCGAAATCCTCTGTTTCAGAACGTTTAAGCGCGCCGCTCGCATAGTATTGGATTAAAAGAAGATCCATTTAATCGTGCCCCTTTTCTCTAAAATCTGAAATAATCATCGTCCGCCATTTCGAGGACCATTAACGTGCCGCCCGGGATCGATACACTGGAATAAAGATCGTCGAGCCTTCGTCCCGAGCCGGAGCCTTATGCTAAGCAGAGATCTAGCCAGGCTTAACTTATGGCTAGTACCATCCTCCAGCGGATTTCGAGATTACGTTTGATCTAGGCTCTAGAAGCCTGGCTTCCGGAGAGCCCGCCGAATCCACGTGAACCGTCCAATGGCACAGTTGCTCGATCATCGGACCATTTTCCTAAATTCCGGACACTTCTGTCTTAAAGATGCCCCGCGTTCGCTGAGCTGGAATACGGCAATGTTGTCGATCTTCTGGACGTCCGAAAAATCAGCGTTGGGCATTATTCGAATCGAATTGTTTCAGTAAAATTTTATCCGGATAATGTCTCGAATCATTTCTTCGAGTAAAATTTTATTCCAATAATGTTGCGAATGAATTTTTCGAATAAAATTTTATTCCAATAACGTTTCGAATCAATTCTTTGAATAAAATTTTATTCGTGCAATATTCCGAATATAAATTCCTTGAATAAAATTTTATTCATATAATATCTTGAATAAATTCCTCGAATAAAATTTTATTCGTATAATATTTCGAATTAATTCTTTGAATAAAATTGTATTCATATAATATTTCGAATAAACTCCTCGAATAAAATTTTATTAGTATAATATTTCGAATTAATTCTTTGAATAAAATTGAATTCATATAATATTTCGAATAAACTCCTTGAATATAATTTGACTCGTATAATATTTCGAATAAACTCCTCGAATATAATTTGACTCGTATAATATTTCGAATTAATTCTTTGAATAAAATTGTATTCATATAATATTTCGAATAAACTCCTCGAATATAATTTGACTCGTATAATATTTCGAATAAATTTCTTGAATCAAATTTTATTTGTATAATATTTCGAATAAAATTTTAATCGAATAATATTTCGAATAAATTCTTCGAATACAATTTTATTCGTATAATATTTCGAATAAAATTTGAATTGAATAATATTTCAAATGAATTCTTCGAATACAATTTTATTCGTATAATATTTCGAATAAAATTTGAATTGAATAATATTTCAAATGAATTCTTCGAATACAATTTTATTCGCAGAATATTTCGAATAAATTCTACGAATGAAATTTGATTCGTATAATATTTCGAATAAATTCTTCGAATACAATTTTATTCGTATAATATTTCGAATAAAATTTTAATCGAATAATGTCCCGAATAATGTTTGGAATAAATTATCCGAATAAAATTCGCTACAAAATGACTTCGATCCGTAGAATTTCGTGCTCGCCTATTCGCTGGAGAAGACCGCGGTTATTTTTTTCCCCCCGAGTCCACCCGATGATCCTATCGGCCCGGTTTTTCTTGTTCCTTCGTCGCCGAGTTGGTCAGTCTGGGAAACCTGATCCACGGGCACACGGTGGGCCCGAGAAGAGGCACTTGTGGCGCTCCAATTTCGATCGGCTCTCCTTTATTGTCTTTCGTAAATACTCCCGTAGCCAGAGCCGAATCGAATGAATTGCCCTTTCCGCTTGCTTTTCACTTGGCCTCCGCGCGCCGTTCGTCTTCCGCTCCTCATGATTAATTAATGCATTTCTACCCCGGCGGGTCCCGCGTCGTCCGATTCTGAATACCATCGTGCCGACCGTTTTAATTACCAAGAATTTATTCGCCACCAGCGCTTTTTAATATCTCTCCCGACGGTCCTTTTCTTCCGTTCCCGTCGCGGCTGCCTTCGACTCCCGCCGTTTCCCTTTTCTATTTCCGCAGAATTATTTGCGCGACTACGATTACTCGCCACCGTTTCGGCCCGCTCTGCTACCAGAACAGAATAGCTCACCCCTAAACACCGCTATTTATTATTTGCGGAATTATTTCAACGACTTTTTGGTGGAATAAAAAATTTATTTATATTTATAAGTCTTACCGTTACCAAGTCTCTAAGTGTACCAATTCTTTAAAAAATCTCGCCCCTTTGTCTCGCGCAACAAAGGGTTTCCCCGTTGAAATTCTCCAAATAAATAGAAAGAAAAAATGAGGAACTAAAGAGTTTCTAGCGGAAGGAGCAGAGTTCGTTGGCCGGGGGAGCAAGAGTTCGCGTTCCATCGTCGAGATATGACGGTTCCGGTAATTCAGGTGGTACAAATTAAGGAAATGGACGTTATCGCGCGGGACGCGAGTTATCGGGGATCGGGAGCAGCGTATTCAGCGCGGCAGGCCGCGCCTTTGAAAGGAACATCGATGAATACGAATAAACCGGGGTGGGTCAGCGACGCAGAATCACCGTGTTCGTAACCCAGATAGCCCGACGCGACGGATGGACGAACGGATGGATGGACGGACGGATGGATGGACGGACGGATGGACGGCGAACCGTTTGGCCGGGCTTTTGTGTTCCCTTAATCATCGTCCGTGTTTCTTTGACTCGTCTGGCCGCGAGGCTCTGCTCGTTCTGCCTCGGCTAGTAAGTCTCGCTGGTGCTGGAACAATAGGCCGTGTCGACGAAAGTTATCCGGCCGGCTTTCGCCTGGTCGCAGCCGACGCGAGCTTTCCTGCTGGCTCGCGGCGATAATAGCGCGCGACAATACGGCCGCCGCAGTGTTTAACACGCGCGAAAAATCTACTGGACGACCGTGCTCTGTCTCTTTCTCTTTCTCTCCCTCTCTCTCTTTTTCCCTCTCTCTCTCTCTCTCTCTCTCTCTCTCTCTCTCTCTCTTCTAATTACGCCGGCGCACAGTGCAACGAGTACACATAGATAGAAAAACTCAAAATCCAAATTTCTATTAAAACAGTCATACTGTAGTACTATTAGTATCTCAATCATATTTATAATAAATAAAATTAATTTTTAACGTAAAATAATTCAGCAATACATTGCTCAACAAAATTATAGCATACACAAATTTTGGATGAAAATTGGTCGACTTTGACCGACGATAACTCCGCGAGAAATTATCGTAGGATGATGATCTTTTACTCGAATTCAAGCTTGAAACATCTACTTTAAAATAGTATTTCTTGATCTTAAGTTAAACGCACCCTAGCCACTGTAATATTTTAGAGGCGAAATGTTTGTCGTATTAAAAATTATCAACTTTGATGAAGTGCACTGGCTTTGTCAAATTTTTTTCGGAGATGCTGTTCGCAGTCGAATGAAGTTCGATCTTTCCCCTTTAATTCGGTAGAAAAGAAATGTAGCTGCGATTTTTGTTCACAAAGTTACATCGCTTTAAAGTAACCCCCCTTCCAGAAAGGGGTGGTTGTCCAATATGACAAACATGGTTTCACATTTAAATGGTTACAGCGACGTAGGCGCGTATAACTCAAAACTGCAGAAGACTATCTTAAAGTAGAAGCTTCAAGCTTTAATTTAAAGATAGAGTCATTGCCCTACGATGATTTTTCGCGGAGCTATCGTCGGTCGAATTTGACCAATTTTGATCGAAATTTTTCTATGGTATAATTTAATAAGCAATATACATTAACACGTTCCGTGCCACGTGTACCATGGATGGTACACGCTTGCATGTTTACTTAGTGAACTGAACAAATTGTTTACAAGAAATTTAGAACCGAAGAATCAATTTCCACCGCAAGAATGGGCGTTGATAAGTTTTTGTTACGTTGTTATGTGTACGAGAATTAATAATTGCATGTAATACATCAAGTTTTAGTAAAATATCAAAGTGTGAAGATTCGAGTAAAAAAAGCTCGGCACGGAACGTGTTAATCAGTAATATAATAATTGAGAAATATATATATATATATATATTTTCAGCTTAAATAAATAACTAGAAAATAAACCAATTAGTAACAAATACGTCGTCAATGATAACACCGTAATAATAATTCATAATTTCGTAAGTATCAGGCGTCCCGAAGCCCGCGGCCCAGATCGCAGCGGATGCGAACGGCGACACCGGTAACGACGCGTCTCGACGCTACGCGACGTGACGTCGCGGTGACGTGACGTCTACCGCGCGTCGATCTATTAGAGAGACTTTATAGTCGGTCGGTCTTCGTGCCGGGAAACCGAACGTCGAGCACCGGATGCGTGTAACACGACGTCCCCGATACAGTGTTTCCTTTCTTCGGCGAGAAAGGAGTTTCCACGTCGTTATGAGCCGTGATATGTATCGGACGGCTCCTTGTTACCAGCTTTTCCGAATTGGTCGACAGTGAGAACCTGCTGAGACGAGCGAACCGGCGCTCGATCGACTGAAAGCGGCGTTAGTTAATTCGGACGAATTCAATTCGCAATTAACTCATTACCCAAAACTGTACTTCTCGAATTTTTACACATTCAAATTTTTATATTCAACTACAGATAACTTAATATTTCTTGCATTTACTATTTTTGATCTAAAACAATAAAGATTGTTTAAATATAATTTTACAAACTATTGCTTACCTTCTAAATATGGATTTTATATTTAATTCGGGAAATCTTTTTGTAATCGATGGCGTACGAGAACGATCGAAGCGGTGGAAACGCGTCGCAAGCATGCCAGAGAATACTTTTAACAATAATTTATAATCATTCCAATTCTTTTGCCACGGCGGCGCGAGGCGCATCGCCCGGAATCCTTTGAAAACGTGCTATCTCTCGGTGCGGCCCTTATCGGTTCGCTGTGAAAACCCCGTGAAAGAAGATCGATCACCTGGAAATAATGAGTCGTCGGGCTCTTCGGCCGCGTCCATTGTTTATAGTCCAGCGGAAGTGGCGATTTTGAAAAATTTCGCCGATCGACGACCGATCGTCGCCGGCAGGCCAATTCTAAGGGCAACTTATCGGTGCGCCGTTCTTCCCGAAATAATTGGAGCCCTTTTAAATCGTTCGGCGAATCATCGGCGCGCCTAATTGTATTGAAACGTACTCTCTGCCGACTGGCTGAAAGGGACGATCAATGGCAGTCTCGTTTGAAACGATTCTTAATGAATGCTGCCAGAAGAGAACGGTCTTCGGCTCGTTACGTGCGAATAATCTACAATCTGCGTTCGTATTGTTGCGATTTTCTGTAATGCTGCGAAGAAATCTCGACCGTATAGTACCTAACAGCGATCAGGATTTATTTAATCGACTAATTTGATAAAATTTGTCAAAAATTTCTGATTTTATATTTCCTAATTATTTACCTAGATTTGGACATTTGTAAGAGTACAGTGAATTCTCCGTAATTTTCCTTCAGCTTGTAAACGAGAATGGACAATTTGAGGAGAGAAGGTACGATTATTCGAGGCTTGTGTCTGGTTTTTATAATTGTTGACAATAGGGAACTATAACAATGAGCCGCGAGGCTCGATTAATTGTATTTCCTCTTCTCAAATTGTCCATTTTTGTTTACAAGCTGAAGGAAAATTAGGGAGAATTTACTGTATTTAGTAATCTGAGTTGTGCTAATTCAATTACATTGTAATTATAAATTTCGAAATATAACTATTATAAGTTTATTTACACATTTTATTGTACATTATAAATTTCGAAATTTAGTCGCATCGTAATTCAATTACATGGCAATTCAACTACGTTGAAGAGAGTTGGAGAATTCAAAGTTTTTAGTTAATTCGCTTGCTAATTCAACTAAATTGTGATTTAACTAAATTGTATTTCAATTTCATTGTGATTCAACTACATTGCAATTGAATTACATCATAATTCAAATCTTTCAGTTAATTCAATTACTAATTATTTTAATCGTGAGTGTAATTCGAATACACACAATGTAATTGAAATACTATTATGTTTTTCTTTCGTTCTTCTTTCTTCTTTTATTTTTTCTGCATTATTACCTATCTACTTCTTATTTCCTAATTCGTAATTTCAATTCAATTGCACCGTAGTCCGTAATTTTAATTCAATTACAACGTAATTATTTATTTTAATTCAGTTACATCGTAATTCGTAGTTTTACTTCAATTACATCGTAATTCGTAATTTCAATTCAGTTACATCGTAATTCGTAATTTCAATTCAGTTACATCGTAATTCGTAATTTCAATTCAGTTACATCGTAATTCGTAATTTCAATTCAGTTACATCGTAATTCGTAATTTCAATTCAGTTACATCGTAATTCGTAATTTCAATTCAGTTACATCGTAATTCGTAATTTCAATTCAGTTACATCGTAATTCGTAATTTCAATTCAGTTACATCGTAATTCGTAATTTCAATTCAGTTACATCGTAATTCGTAATTTCAATTCAGTTACATCGTAATTCGTAATTTCAATTCAGTTACATCGTAATTCGTAATTTCAATTCAGTTACATCGTAATTCGTAATTTCAATTCAGTTACATCGTAATTCGTAATTTCAATTCAATTACATCGTAATTCGTAATTTCAATACAGTTACATCGTAATTCGTAATTTCAATTCAGTTACATCGTAATTCGTAATTTCAATTCAGTTACATCGTAATTCGTAATTTCAATTCAGTTACGTCGTAATTCGTAATTTCAATTCAGTTACATCGTAATTCGTAATTTCAATTCAGTTACATCGTAATTCGTAATTTCAATTCAGTTACATCGTAATTCGTAATTTCAATTCAGTTACATCGTAATTCGTAATTTCAATTCAGTTACATCGTAATTCGTAATTAGCCCAATTGAATTACTCAATTATTTTGTAACCGTACTCCGATTACAATTACGAATTACATTGTAATTGAATTGAACGGAGATCTGAACGACGAGTCACATTTGACTCCGTATCCGTCGCGCGGGCAAGCATCGCCCGGTGTTAATTGAATCGCGAGTGGACCGACGGATAATCTGCAGATCGCAGTCTGTTTTTCCCCGGTAAACGAAAAGTGGCGCGGCGCTCTTTCGTCGGCCGTTAATTAGGTTTCCGTCGACGAGAGTCGCGCGTGCACCGGCGATCATAATTCCGATCACCGTTGAATCGGGAACGTGGTCCGATGCGGGCCGGGGGGTTGCGCGGCAGGGGCGCCGGCTAGCTGCGAGAGATTACACCCCCGGGGAAATCAGTAAGACACCACCTTCGCGAATACTTTCCTACTTTCTCCGAAAACTTTTTTATTCCGCTCGAGGAAACGCGGGGGGACCGGCATGCAAAGTTTCCCGCGGCGGGGCCGAGCCGAGGCCGCGCTTCAACCTGGATATATATATACCTGTATATATTTCTCTTTTGTCTCGGCCCCCTTTCCAGACCTCGTTCCCCGAAGCGCCGGGGTCTGTTTTTTCTTTACGTCCGGGGAAAATGAAAAAGTGAGGAATTATTCGGGGAACTCGCGGCGATCTAGCCGCTCGCGGCCATTATTCGGTTAGCCTCGTAAATTCACCGTTTCGAATAGACGCCGAATCGATCCGGGTGTACCGACTTCTGACACCCGCCGGTTTATTGCCGGCGAGATCGATAGAGAGCCCGACATTGTTCGAACTCTTGCGAACGAATATATTTATCGTAAATAATTATTCGATATCTATTCTTTTCAGTCGAATATTTTACTCGAACGATTCTTCAATTTTTATTCAAACAAATTATTCGAGTAATTCTTCATTATTCGAATAATTTATTCGTGTAAAGAATTATCTGTGCGAATAAAATATTCGAATAATTCCTCAGTTTTTATTCAAATAATTCTGTAATTTTTATTCGAATAAATTATTCGAGTAATTCTTTGCTTGTTATTCGAATAATGTGTTCGAGTAATGAATTACCTGTTCAAATAAAGAATTATCTATGCGAATAAAATATTCGAATAATTCTTCAGTTTTCATTCAAATAATCCTGCAATTTTTATTCGAATAAATTATTCGAGTAATTCTTCGCTTGTTATTCGAATAATGTATTCGAGTAATGAATTACCTGTTCGAATAAAGAATTATCTATGCGAGTAAAATATTCGAATAATTCTTCAGTTTTCATTCAAATAATCCTGCAATTTTTATTCGAATAAATTATTCGAGTAATTCTTTGCTTGTTATTCGAATAATGTGTTCGAGTAATGAATTACCTGTTCGAATAAAGAATTATCTATGCGAATAAAATATTCGAATAATTCTTCAGTTTTCATTCAAATAATCCTGCAATTTTTATTCGAATAAATTATTCGAGTAATTCTTCGCTTGTTATTCGAATAATGTATTCGAGTAATGAATTACCTGTTCGAATAAAGAATTATCTATGCGAGTAAAATATTCGAATAATTCTTCAGTTTTCATTCAAATAATCCTGCAATTTTTATTCGAATAAATTATTCGAGTAATTCTTTGCTTGTTATTCGAATAATGTGTTCGAGTAAACAATTACCTGTTCGAATAAAGAATTATCTATACGAATAAAATATTCGAATAATTCTTCAACTTTTATTTGAATAAATTATTCGAATGCTTCCTCATTTTCAATTTAAATAGATAATTCTTTATTCGAATAAAAAATGTAGAATTGATCGAGCAATTGATTCGAATAGAGATTATAAAATTATTTGAATAACAAAGCGAATAGTGGTATTACAGTTGTCTATTGTATTATAGCTTGTGTTAAAAAAGCTAAATGTGTTTGTATTGTCCTTTTCAGTCACTGAAAATGTGATGTAAAAAATCTAATGAAAATCATTTTTGTTGCAGTTCTTTGACTGGAAGCTTGCATACCAAAGGTGAGTAATTACAATTTTTCGTTTTGATAAAACTTTAATTTTATAGATTAGACACTTTTTGTACATAAAAAAATGACCAACGATCAAGATAGATCAACAAATGATCAAGATAGAAGTGATATTTACTTTCGCAGCTGTTTTCCTAAAATATTTTTAGGAAAATACGACGATCAAGGTCAACCGATATCGATGAAATTTTCAGCATGCATATGAGTTACCGAGATCTACAAAATGCATTTTTTAAAATTTCGTCATGGGCTCACGTAAAAAAGTTGAAAAAAATCATTTTTTAATTTTTTTATCATTCCAATTAATTACAATCTAAATAAACTTTTTGTATACTCATTTCATAAAAAAACTGGTCAGTCTAACGTCTCAAAAATATTCAAGTCGTTTGAACCAATTTTTAAAAAGTTATTCCGTTTGAAGATACATTAACGTACTTTCCGAGGCCACTGTAGGTAAAAAAAAAATCTATTTAATTCGAGAAAAACGCTGGACACACACACACACGTCACTTTAATGGGCACGGTAATTGATACACTTACCTTGCGAGGAAATCGTTCGAACTTTCTGGCATTTCGCGGCGCTCTCGTGATTGTCGGAAGACAGCTTAGCCCTTCCGTGCTGGAAGTTGAACATGTTCCAGTTTGAGAGCGTCCCGGGAAAAGGGGTGCCGTTCCGCGGGACTCGGGACCCCTTCTCCCGCCCTCGAAAAATCAAGTGGTGAAGGCTGGAATCCCCGAGTGCCGGCGGAAGCTTTCCAAAGTTTCTTATTTCCCGAAGTAGTCGAGCCACAGTATCTTCTTCCGCGGCGTTTCTCGCCTCAAATTCTGGCACACGGGAACTTTGATGAAAACTGCAATTAATTAGTGGACCGAGCACAGAATTTAAAGTTATTGCCGGGGATAGAAGCGAAGTGATTCGGGAGTGGCGCGAGAATCTTTTCCGAGAGCAAAGTAAACCGTGTTCTCGGGTCAAAGGTAACCCTGTTTCCGGTGGAAAGCAGCCATTTTTCTGGGGCGCGTCGGCCGGCGCGTGGTTTCACGCTGAAAAATCGGAAAATCAACTTCTTGGATTTAGATTTTTTCAAATTTAGATGACGAGAAATATTCTTCTAGCATAAAAATTTCGTGATTTAACAAGGTAACTAACGAAGCTGGATAACAAATCGAATAAAACTGTTCAAATCGGTAGAAATTACTGGACTGCGGATTTTATGCATTTGTGGGGAAGATGTATAGTTGAAATATGGAATAGTGAAGCAATTGAAAGAAACCAAACGTGTCGATATGTTAATTACAACTTATTGAAACTATTTAAGAGAGAAACAAGATTGCACTTGACTCTCGCATCTTGCAATTGATGCAGACAATTTTTATTTTCCGTAAAGATCCGCGGCCTAGAAATTACATGATAGTGAAATTTTGTGTTAGGTTCAATGGATATTGTTCTGTTTCTTTTCTTAATAAACGCAGACTGTTCTCATTTAATTCTTTAGCATAATATATTGTCAGATTTAAGAATATCGTTGCTATACAAGCTCATTATTGTTCACATTTTCGAAATTCCAAAAAGAATGCGTAAACATTGAAATACGTAAATTATTTCATTAACCCTTTGCAGTCGAACGGCGACTCTAAGGCGCCACTGAAAATTCCTACATCATTCTTCAGTATAATTTTTGCATTATTAAATTTATCTATATTTAATAAATCGTTTCAAGTGCAAAAAGCTGCATGAACAAATAAGCTTAACGTTATATGCACAACAGGAAAATAATTATTAAAAGTAGAAATACTATAGGTCAGAAGTACTGTCTTGGTTTTGACGTTAAAATAACTTCGACTGCAAAGGGTTAAAATTACTTTCTTTCCTGTTCTTCGATTTAGTATAAATTTGATCCGCTCCCCAGTGCAAATATATTCAAAAGTATCTTTATAATTATTTCATCTTTCAATTTATTCGTTTTACTTCTTCTTTATCGTAATCATACAAAAATATTTGCAGTCAGTGTCGCAAGGTTTTCTTGTCGCGAGAAGGTACCACATAAATCAATTTTAAAAGTATCATAATTATCATTAAGTATTGTTGCGTCGTATAAGACTTTATTAATGGGAAATCTATATTTTATTTGATTCGCAGAAAAATAGTCTCGCTTCGAGGCGCGAAAACGTCGGAACAAAGCACCATTAAAAAAATGTTGAAAGTATCGCAATTATCATTAACACGTTCCGTGCCGAGCTTTTTTTACTCGAATCTTCACACTTTGATATTTTACTAAAACTTGATGTATTACGTGCAATTATTAATTCTCGTACACATAACAACGTAACAAAAACTTATCAACGCCCATTCTTGCGGTGGAAATTGATTCTTCGGTTCTAAATTTCTTGTAAACAATTTGTTCAGTTCACTAAGTAAACATGCAAGCGTGTACCATCGATGGTACACGTGGCACGGAACGTGTTAATATTGTTACGTCGTATAAGACTCTGTTAGCAGGAAAAAGCTGCTCGATTTGATTCGCAAAGGAATTGGTCCCGCTTCGCGACGGAAAAGAGCCGCGATCGCACCGCGAATGCAAAAGACGCCGACCGCGGAGCACCCCCTTTAATGCTCCCTCTTTCTAGTCGCGTTCGACGGCCCTCGTAAATAGAAAGGTCGCGTGGGATCACAAAGGGTCGCCGACTGTCCAGAAGCCGGCGAGGGTATCTTCCGGCTTTGGCCGGGGCGGCATCCTCGCGGTGAAGTGCGCTCGAAGAATCACACAATGGCGATTGAGTGCCGCGCACTCAGACGTCCCTTCCTCCTTCCTCCCTTTGTCGAAAAAATAAAACCGACGTTCGTCCCTCTAATTCAACGTTTCCGCCCCCTCTTTCCGACTCGCGGCCGCGCGAGACTGCCTCCGAATTTATCCCGGCCAGGAAATACGGGAGAACCGCGGCCAATTCTTTCCGTTTACGCGCCATCCCTTCGCGGTTTACTACGAAATTCACTGCTCCGCTGTCTTCAACCCTTTCTCGGTTTCGTCGCTCGTCTCTCGTCGCCGGAACGTTAACTTTCACTACGCTTTCGGCCGGATAGGGCAAGGGTTTCTTTTTAGTTAACGACACGTTGACGCTTGGTTTACGGAACCCGTGAAAATTGCGGCCGGATTACGGCACAATAAAGGATTTACAGTGATTTCTCTGAGAAATGTTCGAGGGTCGGAATTGAAACCAGATCTGAGAATACTAAGCCGCGATTCTTCGAGTCTCGCGGCTCGTTTTTATGCAAACCAGCGTAGGTATAGCACACGGAAATTCATAGCAACCCGAGATTTGGCATTTCCGGGAGAAATTACTATATTTGCAAGTATTACACACGCAACAATAAGATATATAATCAATAGACAGCAGATTTGATGCACTTACGCTACGATTGACTTGACTCAAATAATCAAAAAATAAGGAAATTTTAGGATTTTGGAGACGTCTCACGTGTACCATAATTTATTGAAATCATTGAAAATGAAATGCATCTTTATTTAACTTCCGTTCTTTACAATTCCTTGAGAAAATTCTTGAGATCCGCAGTCGTCCACAATTTCATGATTCGCTGCAAGAAAAATGCGTGCAATTTTACCATCGGCTGAGCGAAGTTGCTCGCGACCACGGCCGAAAATAGACCCGTTCGCGGCGGATAAAAGACTGCGACGAATGACCGGGGCAAAGGTAATGATAGAATTGTTCGCTCGGAACGGATCGGACATGCGGGCGAAGCTCCCAGGACTCTGTTAAAGAAACGTGCAAACTTTCGAAAAGCGGCGGCGGGTTTCCCACGGTTGCTGCGCGGCACCAACGAAGTTCCGAACCGGCCCGAATGGACCGCCGCGTAATTTCCCGTGTAATTTCGGCACGGTGTCAGCGTGATGTTCGCGGCTCGATCTCGATACGGCTCATTGTAGTTTGATGTAGGTCAATGGAGGGTCCCCGTGACGAAATTTCAAGCCAGCGTGGCCACGGCTCCCCCGTATATATCGGCCTTAATCAACTTCGGGCCGAGATTAACGAACCGGATTATCGTAATTCCGGCGAACGGACAAAATGTCCGGAATTCGGTTAACGTTCCCGGTCCTGCGCCTCGCCTAATCGCCTTAGCGGCCGGAGCGTTTGCGAAAGAAGGCGCGATGATTGCGACGGCCAGCTTAAAACGGAGACCGGCTTGTAGCCGGTGCTCGCCGTCGCGCCCTGCTCTAATGGACAAGTTCAATCTATCGGAGCCCTGTACACGCTGATATTCCCGCGATAAGTAGACCGTCCGGGCGCCTTTGTGCTTCAAATCCGACAATGGGATTCCTAAGTGGAGGTTCCCTCGGAAATAATTGTATTATTTTCGCTAGAGATAATTTTATTATTTTCCACAGAAATAATTGCATTATTTTCGCTAGAAATAATCGTGTTATTTTCGCTAGAAATAATTTATTATTTTCGCTAGAAATAATTTTGTTATTTTTTCCTCAGAAATAATTTTATCATCTTCGCTAGAAATAATTTTGTTATTTCCCGCAGAAATAATTTTATTATCTTCTCGGAGAAATAATTTTATTATTTTCTCGGAAATAATTGTATCCTTTCCCTCAGGAATAATTGTATCATTTCCTCCGGAAATAATTGTATTATTTTCCACAAAAACAGTTTTATTATTTCTCTCAGAAATAATTGTATTATTTTCCTCAGGAATAATTGCACCATTTTTCTCGGAAATAATTGCATCATTTTCCTCAGGAATAATTGTATCATTTTCCTCGGAAATAATTGTATCATTTCCTCCGGAAATAATTGTATTATTTTCCACAAAAATAGTTTTATTATTTTCCACAAAAATAGTTTTATTATTTTCCACAAAAATAGTTTCATTATTTCTCTCAGAAATAATTATATTATTTCCCTCAGGAATAATTACACCATTTTCCTCGGAAATAATTGCATCATTTCCCCCGGAAATAATTGTATTATTTTCCACGAAAATAATTGTATTATTTTCCACGAAAATAATTTTATTATTTCCCTCAGAAACAATTGTATTATTTTCCTCAGGAATAATTGTATCATTTCCCTCAGGAATAATTGTATCATTTCCCTTGGAAATAATTGCATCATTTCCCTCGGAAATAATTGTATCATTCTCCACAGAAATAATTTTATCTCATTTCCCTCGGAAATAATTCTATTATTTTCCTCAAAGATTATTACCGCTGCGCTCTTCGAACAAGAACTTACGTCGTTCGTTCGACGTTCGGAAAGCACCGTGATCGCGTGAAGCGCGCTAAACGTCTTTCCAACGGAATTGTCGGGGCTGTATACGTTGCAACAACGAGTCGGTTTTATTGCACCTATCCAGAACAGGACCGTGAGCTCTTGTTCGACGATCTCTCGCGGCGGTGCACCGCCGCCGGTAGAAATTGAATCCTTCAGTTCCGCTCTTCCATCTTCGGTGTATTCCAGGCCGAGGAGCGGCTACGAAATTTGATAACGGTGCCGTCCCGGAGTGTTTTCCCTGCGACGAGACAGCACGGCATCAACTTTTATTGCACCAATCGGCCGACGAGTCGAGTGCCGTCTGTCGCGAACTCAACCCCGGATGCCTCTGACCCTCTTTTGCATCGTCGACCCCGCGAGCATCGAGTCGATCATTTCGATTCGAGTCTCGGATATGTCCCTCGGCTTGCTCATTGTAACTGGCGGACTGTAAACCTAATGCATGATCATTCTGACGAGAGTAAATCGATGCGGAAGATGGAGATGCTGACTGGAGGTTCTACGAAAGACTTCGAATTCTTTCGATGATAATAATCTTAATGATAATAATGATAATAATAATAGTAATAATAATAATGGTAATAATAGTGATAATAATAATGGTAATAATAATGATAACAATAATATGGTAATAATAATGGTAATAATAATGATAACAATAATATGGTAATAATAATGGTAATAATAATGATAACAATAATATGGTAATAATAATGGTAATAATAATGATAACAATAATATGGTAATAATAATGGTAATAATAATGATAACAATAATATGGTAATAATAATGGTAATAATAATGATAACAATAATATGGTAATAATAATGGTAATAATAATGATAACAATAATATGGTAATAATAATGATAATAATAATGATAATTGATTTATCGGTCAACGCGAGAAAAATCCATGTGTTACTATAACATGGCAATCTGTTGCACAAGTAGTATATCAAAAAGAAAAGAAAAAAAAGTGGTGCAATAAGAAAACATAGTGCAACAGAAAATAAGTGAGAAAGATAATGAAATAAAGCGAAACAAATGGAGAAAATGATAGAGAATAATACATTAAGAGATTATTGAAATAATAGAAAATAAAATTTGTTGAAACACGATAAATTAAAAATTGAGAATGTATACTGGTATATTCGCGAGACTCTCCTCTATCTTTTGAGACAAGTCCGATCCTTCCAATGACCTTAGTTTTTGCGTAATGTCACTTTTTACCCAAAATGGCGCTCTTTCGCAAAAGTTCATGTTTTTCAAGAACTGAACGTAACAGAGCAATCCTGTTTGCGAATTTGTCTATTGGGCGACGATCTCTACAAGGATCACTCGCTGATTATTACAGACCAGAAAAAAAAAGTTGAAATTTGTTGCACAGCGTTTTTAGCGCGCGACGATCGGAAGCTTCGACCGTAAACGTTTCAACTGCTATAACTCCGGATTAAATCAGTATTTTCACTATAGAAAAATACTGCCATATTTGC
This sequence comes from Megalopta genalis, assembly GCF_051020955.1. Lineage (NCBI taxonomy): Eukaryota > Metazoa > Arthropoda > Insecta > Hymenoptera > Halictidae > Megalopta > Megalopta genalis. The sequence continues at coordinate 24,258,220 of NC_135013.1, read as the reverse complement.
GAAGTATGCACCGATAAATCCGCGAGCCCCGGAATTATCGGGTTCGCCGGTTTTTTCGGAACGAAGTTCGGGAACGTAACGCCCCGTTAATTATTTCGACCGATCTGCGCGACGAATATCGCAAAAAATCGTTCGCGAAACAAGAAAGCAAAAAGAAAGAAAGAAAAAGGAACAGTCGAGAACGGATGTGACGTGGTCTACGAAACGCGACGAGCGCGGGAAACGTAATTTCGCGCCGCTAATCCCGCTGAAAACTCCGCAGGCTCTTTTTGTTCCAATTTCTGGAGTGGAGCTTCTTGGCGATGCGCGAGAAATTTCGCTTTACGGCTCCCCGTTGAACGGGAAAGGAACGACTTCATCGAGAAAACGTGAAAAGCTCCTCCCGGAGTCCGCGGGTATTTTCTTCTCGGAGTTGGTGGCAGCGTAAATCCGAGCAGAGCGCGGTTTGCCTCGCGGCGAGCCGACTCCTCACGGCTCGCGGCCCTATCCGAGGAAGGGACGCGAACCGCCGTGCCGGAGGAGCCAGGAATCCCGTCGCGACTCGGTGACATCTTAATTGCATCCTCGAGAGCCGTGAGAAACCCACCCGGCGACTGGTCCGCGACTGTTCGCAGCGAACGTGTCACGAACGATGTCCTTCGGGATGCGCCGCGGCGCGGCGACGCGATCGATCGCGCCACTTCCGCTGAGGCTGCTGCACTCTTTCGGATCACGGCAGGGCGGGCCAACAAATCCATCGACGACTAACTATCTAATCGAACTGCTACTGTTTATCTTTAATCGCAATTAACGATCACATTCGGATTAATCGCTAATCGCGATTTATGATCACATTCGTTGTAATCATTATTCACGATTACAATTATGGTTATAATCATTAATTAGAATTACGATCATTGAGTTCAATTATAATAATTAATTATAATTAATGTTTACATTTGTTATAATCGTTAATCGCAATTACAATTATAATAATTAATTACAATTAACGATTACATTGGTTTTAATCGTCAATCATAATTGAAATTATAATAATTAATTACTATTAACGATTATATTAGTTTTAACCGTTAATCGAAATTACGATTACATTTGTTACGATCATTAATTATAATTAAAATTACAATTATAATCATTAATTACAACTAACCATTACAATTGTTTTAATTCTTTTAAGTTTCAATCTCTTTATGTTGCAATGAAAAATTATGGAAAATTCAGAAGAGGGATCAAATACAGAAAAATCTTTTGAAAAAGTAAAAAATTAACAAACACCACGAAATTAAAAACGGAAAGAAGATTATTTAAAAAATGGGAAATAAATCAGTTAGCTCGGTGAAAGATCGGCGAATTTTGAAAGGTTACGTTCAATCAATTTCACAACGCTTTCCCGTGGGAATTTCTGAACTTTTAAGGGCTCAAATTGAAGCCGGGAGTACGCACTTTGCGATAGACTCCTCTTGATTTTCGGGAACATACGAAACCATGTTGTAAAAATTGATAAATCCAAGTCATTAGCTCGGAAGAAAATCGGAGGATCTTAAGTTTCACATTGAATCGATATTGAAAATCTTTCCCGTTCGAATTTCTGAACTTTTAAGAGCTGAAATTAAAGCTGGAAGAATACACTTTATGATAGGTCCACTTCGGTTTTCAGAAAAAATTCGTAACCGTGTTAAAATTTTGATAAATACAAGTCTCATTAGCTCGGTGAAAGATCGGCGCATTTTGAGAGGCTACGTTCAATTAATTTCAAAACGCTTTCTCGTTGGAATTTCTAAACGTTTAAAGGCTCAAAATGAAGCCGAGAGAACGCACTTTGCGATAGACTTCTCTTAATTTTCGGGAACATACGAAACCATGTTGTAAAAATTGATAAATCCAAATCATTAGCTTGGAAGAAAATCGAAGAATCTTTTAACAGTTTCACATTGAATCGATATTGAAAATCTTTCCCGTTCGAATTTCTGAACTTTTAAGAGCTGAAATTAAAGCTGGAAGAATACACTTTATAATAGGTCCACTTCGGTTGTCACAAAAAATTCATAACCGTGTCGAAATTTTAATAAATACAAGTCGTTCGCTCGGAGAAAGATCGACGAATTTTGAGAGGCTACGTTCAATTAATTTCAAAACGCTTTCCCGTTGGAATTTCTAAACGTTTAAAGGCTCAAATTAAAGCTGGAAGAACCCAGTTCATCGTACATTCTCATACCTTATACTTTATTCTCATCTTACGGCAAAGATCAGTTAATTGTCGCCGCAGCTTCATCAGCAAAAGATTCAATCGAAACCATCGAACGACTGCGACGTCTCTTCGCAATTCCGGCTTTGAGTCGCCGCAGGTTCGCGGCTCGCGTGGCTGGCCGGTGGCAAAGGTGAAATAATTTGCAACCAGTCATCTCAGTTTCCGGTCCGGCAAAGTGTACTTCCCGCTCGCTGGAGCCCGCTATCTTGGATTGCAGTTTGCCTCCGCGAAGGCTGCAATATCGCGGCGAGCAAACAATGCCGGCGGCTCTACGAAGCTGCGCCCGGGTTTAGGCCCGCCCGGTTTCATAGCCATCGTAATTTCTCTTCCAGATGGCAGATAAGCCGCGGATTTTACACCGGTTCCTTTCCGAGGTTTTTCCTGTTTTCACCCGAAGCCGGCTGCGCGGAACATCCCCTTCGCGCCGCGCTTCGATTAATATCATTATCTCCGGCGAGGCGTTCGATCGAACCGCAGCCTGGTCACGCTCAAACTTCGCCGATATCGCATTCGCTTCGTCCTCGAACCGCGCGCGGAACTCCCTCCGAAACGAGACGTTCGTTATCGTGACACCACACCGAAGTTCGCCGGGAGACAAAGGTCTCCGCGAGAGCGGCGCATTCGACGGACGGCAGTGTTTAACCCTTTGACTGCGGCGCACTCTCGGATAGGACCATCGGTACAAACGAAGCGATATGGACGAGTAAGTTGCTGTGATTGGCTGACGCGTATCACTGCGAAGATGATCGTGATAAAGATATTGATAATGTATAACAAGTTCCATTTGACGAACGCAATGATATGTTGGTGCAACAGAGGTGTTGCTGTCAACAAACTGTGGAGGGCGTATACTTTAGACTTCTCGTGCATATGTATTTATTTATATATACGGCTGAAAACTCATTTTTATAATAAAGAATAAAATTAGTCGTCGAATAATAAATGTACAATTTTCATATTTGTCTTCGGCGACTGGCGTTTCATCGATTTCTTATCATAATTTCGAAGCTTCTAGTGAAATTAAAATGAATATACGATGAACTCGGTTCTCCCGGCTTTAATTTGAGCCCTTAAAAGTTCGGAAATTCCACCGGCAAAGCGTTTTGAAGTTGATTAACCGTAACCTCTCAAAGTTCGCCGATCTTTCTCCGAGTTAACGATATGTATTTATCAAAATTTCGACACGGTTACGAATTTTTTCTGAAAACCGAAATAGATCTATCATAAAGTGTATTCTTCCAGCTTTAATTTGAGCTCTTAAATGTTGAGAAATTCGAACCGGAAAGTTTTTTAAATATCGATTCAATGTAAAACTGTCAAGATCCTCCGATTTTCTTCAGAGCTAATGATTTGGATTTATCAATTTTTACAACACGGTTTCGTATATTTCCGAAAATCAAGAGGAGTCTATCGCAAAGTGCGTTCCTCCAGCTTTAATTTAAGCCCTTAGAAGTTCAGAAATTCCAACAGGGTAGCGTTTCGAAATTGATTGAACGTAACCTCTCAAAGTTCGCCGATCTTTCTCCGAGTTAACGACTTGTATTTATCAAAATTTCGACACGGTTACGAATTTTTTCTGAAAACCAAAATGGACCTGTCATAAAGTGTATTCTTTCAACTTTAATTTCAGCCCTTAAAAGTTCAGAAATTCCAACGGGATGGTTTTTCCATATCGATTCAATGTCAAACCGTCATGATACTCTGATTTTCTTCCGAGCAAATGATTTGGATTTATCTATTTCCCCCGTTGTTTCGTATATTTCCGAAAATCTAGAGAAGTCTATCGCAAAGTGCGTTCTCTTAGCTTCAATTCGAGCCCTAAAAACATCAGAAATTCCAACGGAAATATATTCTAAACTCAGCTCAAAGTAACCCCTCAAACCGAGGCAACGAATATGGAGACTTCCCGAGCTTTAGGCTCGTCAGCCCAATGTATAACAAAATTATTGTTATAACAAAATTAAAACTCGTTCGTTCGGTCTTACAAAAGATTCACGACAGGCTGTTCTATTCGCAACGTTTCCTGTTCTCGCCATAACGATGGTTCCCCAAGCAACCTCGCTCTCTATTCTACCGCCGCGAGCTTGACGAGCGCGCAGCGCATTCACAAATAGAGCACGAAGGAAATACATTTAGAATATTATGCTACGGCGGTATCAGTGTCCAGTGCGGTCCTTCGGCAGACTGATTCGCGGTAATGGAAATTGCCAGTATAGTAATGGGAATGCAAATGTCCCTTCCATTGGAACCGCATGAAAGATCAAACAACACCCGATCCGGTTGAGACCGCAAAGGATCGAGAGCTCAGCTCGGCCCAACCCGACCAGGCCCGGCCCGGCACGACCCGCTCCGTCTATTATTCGCCCCGTGGCTAGCTGGAGCCTCTCAATTACCTTTCTGGCGTTTCTGGGTCGATCGACCTCGACATTTGACGAGGCTATTTATGCAGCCGGAGCTTAATCGTTCACGCTCTCCGTCGTAATACCGCGCCGAACTACCACGAAAACCGATTTCCAGTCTCACTAATGAAGGAAGGACCCCGGCTGTCCGACTTCCACTCTCACGATTCGACTGGCGTGCCATCCTGACGGGCGCGACACACTTTTCAACTAAATCCTGATAACTGAGAAATATTTTGTCGATAGACCGCCGAGCTTTATGCAGAATACAAATTTACTAAATCGATGGTCAGAGAAGAGAAATTAATTGTATATGAACGTTTGCTTTTAATGATTTTGGCAACAATAATGCAACGGTGGTCTTAAATCCTTCCAATGTCTCCGCAATTTTGCATCGCACCTATTCACTTGTAATTTAAATGGAGAAAGTGAAATTTTTGCAACGGTCTTTCGTTGCTTTAAATAAACAAATAATAATTAATTAATCTCACTACATAATTTTAAGTCTGACTACAGTGGAATGACTGCAGGACATGCTTGTTAAATTTGAAAAAATTTGTCAGTACAGTAGCCTCGCGCTTCTTTACTTATTTATGATGAAACCCTTACAAGCAAAAGTTCATATTTATTTAATTCCTGTCTCTTACCATCGATTTAGCAGATTTTCATTTTGACGGAAGTGAACGGGTGCGATACAAAATTGCGTCGGCGTTGAAAGAATTTAAGACCACCGTCGCGCTTGATAAGATTGATGCGAACAGACAGTTGCGGAAAGTTTGCGGAAAAATTCCCTGCTCGAATTCCCGAGAGTCGCCTGGGCGACGGAAAATAACGAGAGGCACGGGTCCCCGATCGAGATGACCGTCGTCTGGCTCGGCGTTCATTTGCATGAAGGCGTCAAAGACACCCGAAGGTCAACAGGCCCGCCAATTCCCTCGTTGGCCGCTAATTGCGCTGTCGGAACGAGCGAGCGGCCGCGGTGCAACTTTGCTCGCGACGTCCGTCGAGAAAGTTCGCAGCGACTGGGGGCGGTTTGTTCGCAACGGGTCGCTACTGCCAAATTCGCGGGGTTTATTTATCGCGGGCCGAGTTCCCGTCGCGTCGCGGCGCTGAGAGTTACGGCTCTGTGTCGCGATAATTCACAGGAAATCGCGGCGAGACCCGATGTATCTTCCTGCTTTATCTGGATCTGCCTTTTTCGCCCTCTTACCACCGCAATTAGTGTTCGCTGTCTTCCATCCGGCCGAATTGTTCCGGCTCCGTTCGATAAGCGCGATCGATCACCGATCGGTGTGGATCGACGATCTGTAAGAACGTAAACGAGGCGAGATTTAACAGCTTTCGGCGATCTTTCGTAAAATTGTGGTTCGTCATTCTCAGCTTTTTTAGGGATTTTTTTTTACAGTTTTAGTTAATTGTTTCTTAGAACACATTAAATTATAACGAGACGAAATGATCGCAATCCCTTGCGTTGAGTCTGTAAATGTGTCGAGTTTATTGCATTTAGACCAAATGTACTTGCAGCATATTTTGCACTAAACTGACACTGAACATTCATTAAAAACACACACGAAATGTGCACTTATTCTAATACCGGCGGCGCATTTATCATTTGAAGCGCTGGAACTGCGCGAGAAAAAATCGTAGTTACTTAATTCTACCCCCAAATTAAAGGGGAAAGTCCGAGCTTTACGATGCTGTGAACGGCATGCTCGAAAAAAATTTGTCCGTGATCATAGAGAACGTTAAACTTTGTACTTTTTCGATGACGCACGCGAACGCCTTCGAACGTGCCCTCGGATTTAGGAAACTACAGTCATGAAGATATACGATATCAAAAAGTAGAGTATGCTATCGTAAAGCAGAGACTTCAAGCTTTAATTTAGGAAAACAATCATAATTTTATGATAGCTTTCAACGGAGTTACAGCTGTTCAAATATTGACAATTTTTCGGCCAAAGATTAGCGACGGTCTAATTTTGCTGTCGAATGTATTTGTCTGATTTCAATTTCGTACAAGCGATTTAGGAAATTTTTATTTCGCATAAAAATCCGTCCTCTAGTGATTAAGATCCCCGATCAGTCGATCCTAGTGTCGGCCACGGTGTATCGCAGCCGGTCGGATGAATAGACAGGACCTTTGGTTACGTGACTTGGCGGGGTTGGGGTCGGGCCAGGGATCGGGGGTTGCTTTGTCTAGGAAAAGTAGGCTCCGGGAGGCAAGTTTCTTGGAGTGCAACGAATGCCGGCCTATTACTCGCTCGTCATTGATTAGAGGAGGCTGCTTCCGGGGCACGGTCGTGCGGGATTTCAATTCTCTTGCCGGCGTCCCGCGCCCCTCGTGCCCACCGGCGCGGCTCTCATTATGCAGAAAGCATACTGGGAACTGGACACAGTGCAGGGGAAATATACCTGCAGGCAGCCGGCTTTCGGTGCTCGAGTTTGCCGACTATAGAACAGGAAATTTCAACGACCCCTTTCACGACGACCTACCCCAAGAGAAAGCGGCCGTTGCTCGACTCGCGACGTATCCAGCCGTAGCCGGCCCTTTACACAACCCCATCCACCGCCGCCCCCATCGACCTGCTACCCTGTCCCATTGCGGGAGTGGGGCAGCTCGCAAACCATCGTCCGAATCGACGGAAATCGTCCAGTGTCGCATCAAGTCCAAGTTAAGTCCAAATCAAGTCCAAGTCGAGTTCAAATCAAATCCAAGTGAAATCCAAATCAAGTCCAACACAAGCCCAAGTCAAATTCAAGTCCAAGTCTAAGTGAAATCCGAATCAAGACCAAGTCTAATCCAAGTCCAAGTGAAGTCCAAATCAATTCTCATCAAATCAAGTCTAAGTCCAAGTAAAGTTCTAATCAAGTCCAAATCAAGTCAAACTCAAGTCGAAATCAAATCCAAGTTCAAGTGAAGTCCAAATCACATCCAATTCAAGTTCAAAACCAAGTGAAGTCCAAGTAAAGTTCTAATCAAGTCCAAATCAAGTCAAACTCAAGTCGAAATCAAATCCAAGTTCAAGTGAAGTCCAAATCAAGTCTAAGTCCAAGTAAAGTTCTAATCAAGTCCAAATCAAGTCGAAGTCAAATCCAAGTTCAAGAGAAGTCCAAATCACATCCAATTCAAGTTCAAAACCAAGTGAAGTCCAATGCAAGTCCAACTCAATTCCAAATCAAGTGCAACTCAAGTCGAAATCAAATCCAAGTTCAAGTGAAGTCCAACTCAAATCCAAGTCAAAGTCCAAATCGAAGTCATGTCCAAGTCCAAGTCGCATTAATGCAAGTCGGTCGTTTCTTCCGCGAATATCGCCGTCCAATGCACTCTCCCTTTTCATTTTCTTTTATCACTCTCCCTATAACGCTGAGGTGTCTTCGACTGGGAATATTCTTCTGTTTTTGCGACCCTTAACGGACACCGTTCTGCCGTGCACCTACAAAGTGCAGTCTCGCACAGCCTGCTCTATTTTTAACCGCGCCGGATCGCGGGGCAGGCTTCTGGAGCACACCGGTTCTGCAATATTTACTTACCCTCGTGCACCCGGAATTCGACCCACAAGCCAGCATTCGGCTCTTCGTGTGGCTGTCGTTTGGTTTGCCGGGTACGCTTCCTGCGCCGATTCTTGGCGATTTATCGTACCCGGTTGCGTTAGTGTTATTTGCCGATGAACGTTCCGCAAATTGTGAAAACCTTTAACAAGTTCGTTAGCAACGTCACTAGCACGCATAACTATATTTGTGTCTTCTTATAAAATATTGTTACGGCGACTTGTGTTCCGTCACGTAGGACCTCCCGCAGACCTCTCTCGTGAAGGGTTTATGGCGCGGACAAGCGTGGGTCATCTGAGGAGACGGAGACCTTTTTTTGCAGCTGCCGAACATCTGGGCAGTGTCTCCGTCTTTTCTAATGATCGCGACGCGTCGTAAATCCAAAAGGCAACCGAAAAAAAATCCCGCAATAACACTTGAGATTTTTGAACGCGTCTTGGGAAAGTTAGTCCCAACCGTCGCGGGGATGACATCTCAAGGCCCAGAGGACCTCCCCGATCACGCAATTACGTGTCGCATCCCTCTCCAAGACAAGGCCCGTGCAGGACGGTACGAGAGGGTGGTGACGAAACGTTTGGAGGACGCTGATTGGGAAATCGTAATTTTCGAGAAAACCAATCAGTGCATCCCGGCATGGAGATGGAGGTTCCTTCAAGAATCTCAAGTGGGGAAAAAGGTATAAAAAACGCGAGCAGTCGAAGCGAGTGAGTTATTAGTATTATTATTCTTACAGTCGCCTTCAAAAACATATATTCTCGATCCGGAGTCTCACTCGTGCGTCAAACAGTCTCAATCGTTCGGAGACTCATTCGACTCGGGAACTCAATCGCTCATTCATTCGAAATCGGTCAATCGGACCGATAACCATTAACACGTTCCGTGCCGAGCTTTTTTTACTCGAATCTTCACACTTTGATATTTTACTAAAACTTGATGTATTACGTGCAATTATTAATTCTCGTACACATAACAACGTAACAGAAACTTATCAACGCCCATTCTTGCGGTGGAAATTGATTCTTCGGTTCTAAATTTCTTGTAAACAATTTGTTCAGTTCACTAAGTAAACATGCAAGCGTGTACCATCGATGGCACGGAACGTGTTAAAAACCGACGCGTCTTCAAACAAGTGAAGCCCGGGCCTTACAACCCCGGTAGGGTTGACGTTCGATCCCCGCGCGTCAAAAAGGCGTCGTAAAAGCACGGCGCTACAACTTGTACAAATCAAGTCGCTGTAATGTGAAACTGCCCTGTTGTGAACAACTCCTTAACCCTTTCGCTACTACGGACCACTATAGTGGCTTTCCATATGGTGCCACTGAGGTACTACGGATCACTATAGTGGCTTTCCATTTGGTGCCACTGAGGTACTACGGACCACTATAGTGGCTTTCCATATGGTGCCACTGAGGTACTACGGACCACTATAGTGGCTTTCCATTTGGTGCCACTGAGGTACTACGGACCACTATAGTGGCTTTCCATTTGGTGCCACTGAGGTACTACGGACCACTATAGTGGCTTTCCATAAGATGCATTATATTGCATAATGTTATTTACTCTCATACTGTAAATTAAAGAGCGCATGCTAAGACGTTATAAAATACCCTGGAATACCCTTTATTTATAAATGCCCTTTGGAGAAAAATTTTTTCGTTCGAAAAATTCATTCAATTCAAACAGCTTAGGTTCTCCGCCGACCGCCGCGGAGTACCGACTTCCGCTGACGATCGCAGTCGCGTAGCGTGCAGTGATGTCGCAGCGCTCTGTTCAGCAGAAGTACCGCGACGGAGAACCCGCCCGTACATTAAAAATAATAGAAGATACGGGTTGCCACGGACAACAGAACGGACTGTCGAACGAGAAACATTTCAAATTGAAAGATCTGAATCGTAATTGTATCGAGTTGTGTTATAGTTTAAATATCGTAAATAAAATGCCGCGACGCGAGAAAAACGAAGTAATTCGCAACAATATGATAAAGATGTCGTCAAAGAGAAACTATGAATTCTCTAAATATCATGCTACGTGTTACAATTTTCAATAACTATATTCACGAAACTCATTCGACGTCGTTTACGTGAATCGATGTCATTTAGTGGTCGCCATTTCACGGAGGGAATTTTAACAATTTTAAATTGTTACAATTAAATTAGTTAAATTGTAACAATTGGCTTAATTATATACATTGAGAATTCGTCGGATGAAAACACGGTTTCATTTGGTGAACAAAAATTGACTTCTACAAACGCTGATTTACAATACATCTATTTTTGATCGAATTGAATTCGATATAACTTTATTTCATTTCATTATTTCTCAATCAACATTAATATATTTCTCGCGAAAAAAATGCGCTATTAAGCAATTATTAATAAACACGGTCTCACATATAAAACAATAAGTATATTCATACGTTTCAATAAAGTTACAGAGACGCATGACGCACAGTAAACCTAAAAAGAGAGTTTTCGAATGTTTAATATTACATGATAAAATAATAATATAACAAAAGAACCTTTCAAATCGGCTCTCAAGTCCTTAACACGTTCCGTGCCACGTGTACCATAAATGGTACACGCGGACATATTTATTTAAAGCGCTGAAGACATACATTTTGTGACAAATTTGATTGTATAAAATATATTTCCACCAAAAGGATGAGAGGCATTGTAAAAAATGCTGTATAGAACAAAGCACATAAATTTGTTTAATCGTTATATACACAATAACTATTAATTACAATGTTTGACTTTTTTAAAGCAAGAGCTGCATAAAAACGGTTGATTCGGGCAATCACTACTTATCTACTGATGATATAATGAAATATTATGTGATAATGTATCAACCTTTAGTCAAAACATCAAATGGCCTGAACGACAAGTTAGGCAAAAATGGCTTGGCACGGAACGTGTTAAGAAATATCATTTGAATTTCTAGAATTGTGTTCAATAGCAACAATTCTTCAAGACTGCTAACACCCACAGTAATTGGCCTCTCTACCGTATCGTCCGCGAGCCGCGCGAATCGCCAATCGTCTTTTCATTGAAATTGCCGGAACAACGCGAGCGCGGGAGTCGCTGAATCTGATTCACAGACAGAGCCTCGCAGCAGACAGTGTCAATTTGTAGAGGACGACGGGTCTGGATGCGGTGGATTTATCGTTCGCGTATTCGATGGTTGTCGTTGCGGCTTCAAGTGGCCGGGACAACGTTTTCTCTCTGTTTCGAGGGCCACGGAGTCGGGAATCTAGTTTTAGCGAGGACAAGAGAGGGCTCCGGACCAGCGGCGACCCAGTTTGTTCTGCGTCAAAGGGCCCTCGAGGGAATACGTCGAGAACAGAAGTTCGATCTGCCCGCCGACTGCCCTCTCACGGAAAATATTCCCTCGGATATTATAGCGGCTTGTTATTCTCTCGGAGACACGGTTATTAACTTAACCGCGTCGCGACGGTCGGACGTTCCGAACGGATCGTCGGTTCGAAAATACTCGAGCACCCGAGGTCGGCTCGGCGTCGCGCGGCATTTCGAGACGTTGCGTTATCTCGAGGCTCGGGTCGAAATCGAGGGAACCCTTCTGCCCTTTCGCGGGAATTTTCTTAGGGAAATCTCGGCCGGATAGACAGCGGCGGAACGAAAAAAATCGTATAAACAGACCGATGTGTCTCCCATTAGCGCGTCTTCCGGGATGTTTACCGATAGTATCGAGAGCCGTCGGAGTTGGTTCAGTCAACATTTAGTTCTAGAAATGTGTACATTGGGAGTTCGGGATGTCCGCGATATTTTGCATTCGTTTGTCGCGTAGAAAGATTCGAGTTGTTTAATTAGCCGATTTGTTGGTACCTACAAGAGAAATAATTATAGAAATATATATAATATAATCAATACATATTTAAATATGTACATATATATATTTATTTTATTTTATGCGTGTGAAATTGAGCGTTGCGACCTATACAACAGTTGCATTTTTAACAGTATTAAAAATATAAACAAATTTGATAACATAATTACATATCATAATATAATAATTACATAATTATTATATCTCTCTCTCTCTCTCTCTCTATATATATATATATATAGAGAGAGAGAGAGAGATAATTATTATTATTATTTATATATATATAAATAATAATAATTTATATATATATATATATATATATATATATATATATAAATAATAATAATAATAATCTCTATATTAGGTGTAGCAAAAATTTGTATATATATAGATAATTATGTTCGAAGATAATTTTTACGTTATCAAATTTGTTTATATTTTTAATACTGTTAAAAATGCAGCTGTTGTATAGGTCGCAACGCTCAATTTCACACGCATAAAATGCATTACAAAGTGGGAATACTGCTAGTATAGGAAAACTATTTTCGATTCGTAGTTAGAATGTCTTCGAGTGCAGAGTTAATAACTTTAAAAGTTGATAATTTTATACAAATTTTGCTCATATTAATTGTTTTTGGTACTGGCTGTTGACTGGTCTTACGAATAACATTTTCCTGTAACGCGTAGCCCGCTTGGCAATTGCATAATTAAAATTGTTGAATTTCAAGAAATAGATTGAACACAAAAATCGATCTAGCAAATAGCTTTTTATTTTGCACCTGATATGTTCTAATCGTGACGGCATGTGATGATGTATATTTTGTCTTTTCTAATCGTTATTGTTTTTATCCACTTGAATCGTGTCAGTTAACAAAGACATCTGATGAAGAGAGAACATATTTTGCACCTTCTTTAATAAAATAAAAGTTCTAATTGAAAGTTCAAATAGCGAAAAGTATTAAAGTTATTCACGTAAAACTAATTCGCTATAATATAATTATATTATATAATTATATAATATAATATATAATATATAATATATAATATAATTATATAATATAATATATAATATAATTATATAATATAATTATATAGCTATAATTATATTAAAGCTAAGCTAATTCGCTATAATATAATTATATATTATATATTATATATATAATAATATAATTCGCACTATATAATTCAATAAAAATATTCCAAACAGTACCATTTTAAAGGTTTCGCTGTCTAACATTCTTATAAATGTTGTAACATTTTTGTGTTTGAAGCCGCATCAAGCATCGTCGCATCAGCGACTATTCTGTAATTAAATCATTGTAATATTTATTGACTAAAATTTATTATTTAAATGAGATCATACGTCATCATCGAATTGAATTATCGCCAGAAAGTGTTCTTCGACACTAAGAGCTTTCTTTAAGTCTGTAGCTAAAATATGGAACGTTCGTTATCGACTAGGTACAAGTAAATTCTCCCTAATTGTGTACACCAAAATGGACAATTTTGGAAGAGGAGATACGATTATTCGAGCCTTACACCTCATTTTTGTATTTACCGATTGTCAACAACTATAAAAACGAGCCGCAAAGCTCGCATAATCATCCTCTTCGCAGATTGTCCACTTTTCTGTACAAGCTGAGCGTCAATTAGGAAGAATTTACTGTATTTACTGTAATCGGTAGTTGATTAACGTGCACAAAATTAAATCTATGTAATTGGACATGTTTAGAATTGTATCTTTGTTGAACGCTGCGATGCTACGTCGAGAGCAACAGGTAGCAGTCAAAGTTTGTTTTAAAGCAGGCAAAATTGAAACTATTGAAAGGGCTTGATTACGCTCTCTGTAAGCAACGACGACAATCATTTGAGTCAAGAAATTTCATTATCTCCGCGGCGAGCTTCGTACGGAGTTCTATTTTAAAACCATTTGATATTCTTATCTGGATTTAATCTTTTTAAATAGCATGATAATACGATAATGGTCGAAAAGGGAATAAGAGAGTCCCTACTGTACTCTAATTTCGTGGAAATTTATGCGAGCGCTAGTATCGAAGGTGCAAACACTTATGCAGTCAGGGACAAACAGATAAGACACCCATCCTATTACTTTGCTAATTTTTGTCTAATATATATCAGAAGTGACGTTTATTACGTGTACATCTTCTTGCTTTAGTTTTACTTGAGAAAACTAAAATATCAATATTCGATGTCATTTCAACCGAAAAAAAATATAAAAATTGAATATAATTAGTAGGACAAAATGATAAGAGAGATGTCTGTGAAAAAAATGGAAATTCTGCGACAAGAATTTACCAGTTTTATTTAGTATTCGATACTTAGTAAAGCCGCCATTATTTTCTACGACGAAAATCATTCGCCTCGACGAACATTTGTATAGCTTTTTTAATGTTCTTTTCGTCGTCATTTCTGCCATACTTGTTCGATACATTCCTTTAAATCATCAAAAGTTTGAAATTGTCCACCGTTGGTATAAACAATTCCAGCAATTTTTCTTAGAAATGAACACAACGTATAATCTTCGCTATATTCACAGCTGCAGACGCGCAAACTGTAGCTGATTTTGTGAAATGAACATTTTCGTCAGCTGACACGACAAAACACGACGTGGAATGTAGGGCGTCTTATCTTTGCGTTCCTGACTGTATCCCAGGGTCCTCGTTCGTCGACGATTTCCGCCGGTCCGGCGACAATCGCGGAGACACAGGGCGAAAAAAACGCATTTGGATTTTCATTTTAGTCGAATATCACGGGACGATCGTAGCCGAGAGGACGGCGGCAGCCACTCGGCCAGAAAATTCCGAGGAGTTCGCCGGTATTTACGCGTTCTTATTGCCGCGCGGCTCGGAACGCACGAGGGCCGGAGTGCTCGGTAGACACCGGCGTGTATTGTGTACAGAGGCAGGCTATTTACAAACCTCGAAGTGTGTTTACCCGTCTTTTAAATTGTCCGGATGTTGGTTCGCCTCGCCCGCGTTGCGGCTCGAGCTCTCTCCCGGAAACGATCGGCTCCACGGGAACGGGATCGTGCTCTTTAATCTTCTTCGTCTCCTCCCGATTAAATACACTTTATCCCCGACGAGGAATCGCGTGAAATTACCCTCTCGAATAAACTTCGCTCGCTGGCATTGCCCGGGAAACGCTCGATCGTTCCTTTACCCCCGGCGAACACCCGGCAAATTAATATAATGCGGTTACGCGTCGTAGTCTCGGGGGAGCCGAGTGCTCTTTGAACCCGACGAATCGACGAATCCGTCTGGAATTATTTGCCTGAATAGAATTTACAGGAATTTCTGCGATTTTTATCGGGCTGCTCGGAAAGCTCGTTACGAATCTATTCGAAGGGATTAGAATCCGTATTGCGACCATCAAAATGTTCAAAGACTGAGCAATTGTCGGGTTCAAAGTGTTAACAGATTAAACGGCTTCAGTGTTTCAAGAATAAGTTGTTGACAGCTTCAAAATGTTACAAGAATAAGCTGTTGACAGCTACAAAGTGTTGTAAGAATAAGCTGTTGACAGCTCCAAAGTGTTACGAAAATAAGCTGATGACAGCTTCAAAGTGTTAAAAGAATAAGCTGTTGACAGCTTCAAAGTGTTGCAAGAATTATCTGTTGACAGCTTCAAAGTGTTAAAAGAATAAGCTGTTGACAGCTTCAAAGTGTTAAAAGAATAAGCTGTTGACAGCTTCAAAGTGTTGCAAGAATTATCTGTTGACAGCTTCAAAGTGTTAAAAGAATAAGCTGTTGACAGCTTTAAACTGTTAAAAGAATAAGCTGTTGACAGCTTTAAACTGTTGCAAGAATTGTCCGTTAACAGCTTCGAAGTGTTACAAGAATAAGTTGTTGACAGCTTCAAAGTGTTAACACACTAAATTGTTGACAGCTTCAAAGTGTTAAAAGAATAAAGCGTTGCCAGCTTCAATGTGTTAAAAAAATGTGCAATTGCCAACATCGAAGTGTTAAAAGAACAAACTATTGCTAGCTTCAAAGTGTTAACACACTAAACTGTTGCCAGTTTCAAAGTGTTAAAAGAATAAGCTGTCGAGAGCTTCAAAGTATTTGAAGAATAAGTTGTTGCCAGCTTCAAAGCGTTACAAGAATAAACTGTTGACAGCTTCAAAGTGTTAAAAGAATAAGTTGTTGATAGCTTCAAAGTGTTAAAAGAATAAGTTGTTGACAGCTTCAAAGTGTTAACACACTAAATTGTTGCCAGCTTCAAAGTGTTTTAAGAATAAGTTGTTGACAGCTTCAAAATGTTACAAGTATAAGTTGTTGCCAGCTTCAAAGTGTTTTAAGAATAAACTGTTACCAGCTTCAAAGTGTTAAAAAAATGTGCAATTGCCAACATCGAAGCGTTAAAAGAATAAACTGTTGCCAGCTTCAAAGTGTTAAAAGAATAAGCTGTTCTCAGCTCCGAAATGTTAAAAGAATAAGCTGTTCTCAGCTTTAAACGTGCACCAACAAACAGACCCCCCCCCCCCGCGTAACACGTTTCCCATCGCGAGCCTAATGAAAAAGCGTTTAGGTAAATTCCCATGCCACAAAAAAGGCTCTCGTCCCAAAGTAGCGAGGGAACGATGTAGTGCTTCGCAAACCCTAAGTGAGAAAAAAGAGTCGCCAAGTTTGCTCGCCACCCTAATTCGCTGGATAGTCCTTAAGCTGCCCGGCAAATGTAAAGTTTACGCTGTCGGCGCCATTATGCTGGCAGGGTTCTACGCTTCTGCGGATACGCTGAGGAATTGACCGGCAGGTTATCGCGTAGGCGATCGGACACGTGAGCAATTTCGGCGTCGAACGAGGATCCCGATCCCCGGGCATCTTCTCGGTCACCTTTCGTCGGGCCACCTTTCGGTGGCTCCTTTCCGGGCCACTTTACCGCGTCGCTGTTTTAAGGCTCCGTTTTACGAGCCGCTGCGTGGCAACGCGTTCGTGTGTCCAGCCTCTCCGCTTCCTTTCTTCGGCACGAAAGTGTCTCAACGGCCGCTTCATAGGCGACTCGGGGTTATTTATGGATCGTAACTTCGTTGCCCGTTGAAAATCGGTATGAATTATGGATCGAATTAGGGCTTCCTGCGCAGGAACGACGCGCTGCCCTCGGCCACCGAAAAGATCCTCGGTTTACGGGTTCGCCGGCCCTACGTGGCTGCTTTTCTATGTCTCCGTTGCCAGTTCCATGTCGCAGAGATAAAACGAGGCTGCGCGAGTTGGATACGTGGACCGCATTTGCCCTTCGAGGGCCGTGATTCGTCGGCGACTCTGAAGGTAGAGGAAACGTACTAATGTCACATCACGTGAAATCACGCGACATTCGAAGAATGCGAGTCTTAATCAATCTGCAACGTGCATTCGTTAAGTCGTCCATTTGAACGACTTGCAATCGATAATCGACAGAATGCGGATCTTTCGGCAAAATAGAAATGTTGCGCAACAATTCCAAGGAAATATAGAGAAATTTCATTCATAATATCGTTCATAATTTCAACGAATTGAATGTATCGTTATACATCGTTGTTTGCAAATTGTTTTGCGAATAAAATTGCTTTTTAAATTATTCGGTGTGTTCTTCAAATTGTCAATGTGTTCTTCAAATATGTGACTTTTAAATTGTTGAATATGAAAATGTTCTTGAGCATGTTTTTTAAATTGTTGAATGTGATTTTTAAATTCTTAAGTGTGTTTTTTAAATTCTGGAGTGTATTTTTTAAATTGTTGAATGCGTTCTTTAAATTCTTGACTGTGTTTTTTAAATTGCTGAATATGATTTTTAAATTGTTGATTGTGTTTCTAAAATTCTTGAGTGTACATTTTAAATTGTCGAATGCGTTCTTTAAATTCTTGACTGTATTTTCCAAATTGTTGAATGCGATTTTTAAATTCTTGACTGTACTTTTTAAATTCCAGAGTGTATTTTTTAAATCGTTGAACGTGCTCTTTAACTTCTTGAGCGTGTTTTTCAAATTCTCGAATGCGATCTGTAAATCGTCGAACGTGTTTTCCAACTTCTTCAATGTGACCATTGAATCGCCATTGCGACGCTTGGTAAAAAGAGCGGTCCAATGTTACTCCATCAATGGTTACGCTTATTCCGCGAAACTAATCGGAAGTAACTCGTTCCTAAACCCGACACAAATGTCCTTTAGTTCGCGAGTCGGTGGGAAACTTCGGCGGCGACCGAAGTGTGCTGTAACAGTTCCAGCAAAAATCTTGGTTGCGCAGGGATCCGCAGTTCGATGCGGAATCGCGGATAGTTCGGCACTCGTGCCCGATGGAACGGCTGGTCTTTGTCTTTTTGCGTCGGTGCCGCGGAGGAGCATGGACTTGACCCGGATCGCGGGAAATGTTTGCGCAAACAGCGGCGATCGATGGTCCTCCTGTTCCGCGGGAAGTCGGTCAAGTTGCCGGTGCAAATTGACGCTGATTACAAATTGTAATCCCGAGACTCTTCGTTCCGCTCTAGGCGGCGACTCGAATGAAACCTCGCCCCTTTGTTCCCCGATTTTTGTCTCCGCGGCTGGCTGGCTTCCTCTCTCTCTCTCTCTCTCTCTCTCTCTCTCTCTTTCTCTCTCTCTCTCTCTTTCTCTCTCTCTCTCTCTCTCTCTCTCTCTCTCTCTCTCTATCTATCTCACCCCCTATCCGCCCCTCTCCGTCGGCAGTCCTCCTCGTCCCCTTTCTATGGTTCTTGTTTTCCCGCGACGACTTCGCGCTCTTCCGCATGGAAGAATTAGCGCACCGTTTTTTACTCCGCGTAAATTGCATCCGTAGAATTCTTAATCTTGGGCCCTTTATGCGACTCGGGAACACGCGTTCCGCCGCGCTAGCTGGCCATCCCTCCAACGAATTATACATCCGCGTACACCGCCCTTCCATATTCAACCCGTTACCGCGCGTAATTCCCGGCTCGTGAATGCGTTCTCCGCCCTTTACGCGCTGTTAATCAATTAACCGCTTTCTCCGCGGAAACAAAATGTTCGTTGCGGCCGAGTGAGATTAACCTTTTAGGTACGGCTGAATTCTGCGCGAGGCTATTTCTCTGGACGGCTGAGTCTGATATGTACTGTACAGAGTCTGATGCTGTATATTCTGTCTGTATATACAGGGTGTCCCAAAAATGTCTCGCAATCCGAAAGTGGCGAGTTCCTCAGGCCATTTGAAGCAACTTTTTCCTTTACAAAAATGTTCTCCGAGGCACCGTTAACGAGTTATTAACGAAAAACAGTGACCAATGAGAGACGAGCTCAGCTGGCGCGAGGCGATCGAGCCAATGAGCGGAACTGGGCTTCGCGCGCTGGTTGGCTGGGCCGCCTCGCGTCAGCCGTACTCGATTCTTATTGGTCACTGTTTTTCGTTAATAACTCGTTAACGGTGGCTCGGAGAAAATTTTTGTAAAGGAAGAAGTTGCTTCAAATGATCCGAGGAACCCGCCATTTCCGGATTGCGAGACATTTTTGGGACACCCTTTAGGCTGTTGTAAATCGATGCGAAGACAAAAGAAGTGTGAAACAATGCATATGAAGACGATTATTTGATTCAAACGATGAGCGAGTGAGCTACTAGAGCAAGCCACTATAGTGGCGCGTCGTCCAGAGAGATGACGTCCGCGAAAGCCACTATAGTGGCGTGTCGTTTTGAAAGATGACGTCCGCGAAAGCCACTATAGTGGCGTGTCGCTCTAAAAGATGATATCCGCGGAAGCCACTATAGTGGCGCGTCGGGCCTAAAAGGTTAAAGGACGGAAACGAGGGCTCTACAGGACAGATGTTACGGCGCGCGGTGGCCTCTCGGCGTTTCGAAAACCTGGCGGAAACTCGAAACACGAAAATTCACGATTATCCGTCGCTAAGTTACAATTAAGAACGTGCTCTTGTAGAATCGTTGGAAAATAATGACGTCGAAAGAACGTGTTCGGTGTCATTTCAGTTTAAACTTGGTCACTAGACTGCTGGTTCTTGTGTAAATTCTCATTTTCATGCGACAGTTTGCAAAATTTATTATTAAAGAAAAGTCTTTTTCGTCGAATAAATAATTACTCGATATAAAATAAAAATAAAAATGCTATTAAACCTTGTTAACTTGTTTATTTATTTATCTATAGAGCCTATAATTATGCACACCGTTGTGTTATGTATTTCGATGGAAAATTGTTTCATATACTGCATAATAAAAAACGCTTGAAAAGACCACGCAAGAGCAGATTTTAGCGTACACGCTTGTGCCATTAAAATTGATAAATTGCAATAAGCGTTGTTGAAACGAGCATCGTTGGAAAAAGAATCCTTCCAAGAAGCATCCTTGGAACAAGCATCCTTGCAACGAGCATCCTTGCAACAAGCGTCGTCGCAAACGCATCTTTTAAAAAGCATATTCTGCAGAACAAAAGGCAGAGACCATAATCGTCATAATTACCAGCTTACCCTCTCGTACTCCTCAGCCAGACATTCGATAACAAGAAGGCGGTCTTCTTTATTCGCCTTTTTATTATCCTCGCAAGGCACTCGTGACAAAGCTTTAGCTTTCTTCGGCTGACGGTTTATTAATAAAAAGCTGCATTAAAGTTACGCGATCGAGATGAGTTTGTATATACAGTAAATTCTCCCTAATCGATGCTCAGATTGTCCACACAAAAATGGACAATCTGGAAAAAAGAGATACGATTATTATTCGATCCTTGCGGCTCGTTTTTATAGTTACCGATTGTCAACAACTATAAAAACGAGCCGTAAGGCTCGAATAATCGTGTCTCCACTTCCCAAATTGTCCATTTTTGTGCACACTCTGAGCGTCAATTAGGGAGAATTTACTGTAATTAGGAAATTAGATGTCGGCTGCGGTGTCGCGCCGTGGAGATCGCGTTCCATAGTCATAAACTGTCATCAACAACGAACCCTTATCGTTTATATAAAATATAATTAATATAAATATATGAATAACCGACTTCGAAGAAATTTTAGTAACTTGGCTACTCGCCGAGTAACGTCGAATAACGTTGCATTTCTGCAACAGCGCGAAGAAAGTAGAGACGCGGATCGAATCAGTAGTATGAGCGAACGATGGGTCAGACGTGCGACGAAGTAGAAAGATGGTTGTATGTCAGACGATGTTGTGTTCATCAATTTTTGCGTCAGCGATCTTCGAATTGCTCGGCATTTATTCACTGAGTGAGTTAAACGAAGTTTCTCAGAGATCAGTGATGCGAATCAACGAAAAGTCAGACACGTTTGCAGTGTCAGACACAAGTAGTTTTGAACACAGACGTTTGGGAAGGATTTTCAATCATTTTGTTTATTGTTTCCAGCGTGTTCGCGAGGTATTTTGCGACTAATGTTTCGTAGTCTTTTTATTATTTTTTAATAACGGAATTAATTAACACCACTGAGCTCTGAAAAATACCAGCGTGTGTTGCTTTATTAAAATGAGAAGACTGAATTTATTTGGACTTCTCGCCAGTTTCATTATACAGTGCAACCGTAATGAAATGTTACGTAATTAATTAATTGATGCTATGTTTATAAACATAGCATCAATTACTATTAAATTATTATTATCGTTACTATTATTATTACTATTAAAATATTATTATCATTACTATTAAATTATTATTATCATTACTATTATTATTACTATTAAAATATTATTATCATTACTATTAAATCATTATTATCATTACTATTATTATTACTATTAAATTATTATTATCATTACTATTATTATTACTATTAAAATATTATTATCATTACTATTAAATTATTATTATCATTACTATTATTATTACTATTAAATTATTATTATCATTACTATTATTATTACTATTTATTACTATTATTATCATTACTATTTATAAATAGATTGCGGATTTTATGCGTTTATGGTAAAAATGACTAGAAAAATTATCACAATATGAACGCATTAGAAAAATTTAATAATTGCTATCTCTTCTGTTCAGTTGATTAAAATGATTAAAAGAAGAAATATACATTTATCTAATTTCCGTTTTTTTTACAATTCAGTTAAAACGTTTTAATTTTGCGTAAAGATCCATTAAAGATCTATTTATAAACATACGTGCCTCGATAATGTACGTGAAAATAATATTTCGCGGCTCTTCGATTATTGTTTAATAACGGAATTAAAAATAACACCAAGTCCGCTAATCTGTATTGCTTTATTAAAATGAGAAAACTAAATTTATTTAGACTTCTCACCGATATTATTATGGTACAAACTTTTGCAAACGTCACGTCGCAATGTTACGTAATTAATTAATTAATGCTACGTAATAAATATACGTGTGCTAAATATACGTGTACTCATAATGTATTTACAATTAATATTTCCCGTCGTTTCGATATCTATTTTAATAACTTCGCTACAACGGAATTAATTAATTCGTGTTATGTTCGCAAATATACGTATTCCATGGCAAGTAGAAAAGGTCAGTGCCATCTCAGGCTGCCTTTCTATCCATCTTGTCGATCTTCAAAAAATGTGACACTATTGACCACGTTCTCAGGAAAAACATTCAAACATCGTCTAGCTTCGAAACTCGCGCGCGGGAAATGTTTAGAGATTTAAAATTCAGTAATTCTTCAGGCGGAGCTTCGAATACTGTCACCCGGCCGTCAGTCGGGCTGCGGTTTCGCGTCATGCTAAGAACACACGCAGGGAAACTCTCTCGGATGATCTACACTGTTCGAACGTAGTTAGCGAAGTTAACAAGTCCTCGTGACGCGAGGAGACGAGACGAGAGGCGCCAGCCTTTCCCGTTCAACTTCATGGAATATTAATCGCCGAGCGAGTCTGCATTTACGAAAACTTCCGGTCCTGTTCCAGGCACACGTCCTTTCTCACGCGATATTGAAAAGCGGCGACGCTCCCGCCGCCTTCCCGCCGAGAAAACGGCGAAAATTACCATGCCGCCTCGCGCACGGCGAATGTTTCCAGCGACTTTGAGGCGGTTCGCGACGGATAACAACGAGAATGAAAAGAACCGGGGCCGTATTCGATGGGCCGCGGGCTTTTCGATGGATAAATGCTTTCCGAGGCGGGTAACTGAATATTTTCCGGCCTCGTAACCTGCGAGGAAACGGGATATGGAACGTTTGTGCAGATTTCGTGTAGATTTTAGGCGGATTGGGCAACATTTTATTCGGATGACGGATTGAAGATAAAGTCTAATGAATGAAATTTCATTCGATACTCTGTCGATTAAATAGTCGATCGAATAAAAATTTATCTAAATAACAATTTATCGGGATAAAATTTCATTCGAGTATAAATAAGAATTCATTCGAATGAGAATGTATTCGTACAGGAATTCATATGGAATGTAATTGATTTCAATAAAAATGGTAGAGTATAAAGTGTTTTTCTTTTTAATATTTTATCGATTCATTTCTTCTATATTACTTTCTCGAATTATTTTTTGAATTATTCGAGTAAAGAATTTTTTGAATTATTGGAGTAAAGAATTTCGAATAATGAATTATTCGAGTAAAGAATTTCGAGAAATGAATTATTCGAATAAAATATTCGAATAATGAATTATTTGAATAAAGAATCATTCGAATAATGAATTATTTGAATAAAGAATCATTCGAATAATGAATTATTTGAATAAAGAATCATTAGAATAATGTATTATTTGAATAAAATATTGGACTAAAAAGAATTCATGCACAAGGCTTTTATTTTTTATGAAGATCTACAATTTGAATACATACAATAAATACAATGAAAATAGATACAATAAAAATGAATACAATAAAAATGAATACAATAAAAGTAAATACAATAAAAATGAATACAATATAGAAATGAATACAACAAAAATGAATACGATAAAAATGAGTACAATAAAAATCCTACCCTTTGAAAATTGTGGTTTATTAATTACTGATTTTGGGAACATTGTGTGGTTGCGAATGAATGAAGCGAGAAGAAAATGATCGCTTTTAATGTCAATAATCTGCTTAGGGAACGCATGTCATGGATAGGCTGAACTTCCCGAATTTCATTCAGCTCCAATGGAAATTCAGTCTCATAGAAAGAAAGGCTCTTTTTCATTTTCCGATGGCGCACCGTGTGCGGGTCCTTGCGGATCAAAAGGGTTTTAGATCGAAACTTGTGACGGTCCGAATATTTCGGCCGGTCTCCGCGCGCTCTTCAACGTTCGTCAATATCGATTCTATGCTAAACAGAACTTTCTCCGGGGTGCGGTGGCTGCAAACCGACGGAGCTCTCGCGAATGGGAACATCGAGACGCGTCCGAGCCAAGGACATCCGTATGAATAAATTCTGGCGGCCAGGGGAGAGCTATTTTCGAAGTCGACCGTAAGGTTTATCAGGCAACCGCTATCTGGCTTATCATCTTTTATTCAGAGTAGACCTTGCCGGCGCAACACGGCGTCAACGAGAGGGTGATCGTCGTCGATCGGACGGTTTCCGTCGTAAAACGTACCCCGTTTCGCGTCACGCTCCTGTCGAGGGGCTGGGAAGGATGGCTCTTAAGGGAACTATGTACTCGCTTTTATGGCGAGAAAAGCATCATCTTCGCGAATATTTAACGGAAGGTGCCGGCTTATCAGTTTTTAAGCACGTCGATTAGTTAATTTATATTTCAAGCATGCACGGTGTCCTTTTTAAATGATCAATTTCGAAGCACATGGATTTATTAGTCTATTTTAAGTGTCTCTGTTTTAAATTATCAATTTCGAAATATGTCGATTTATTAATTTATATTTCAAGCATGCACAGTGTCCTTTTTAAATGATCAATTTCAAAGCACATCGATTTATTAGTTTATTTTAAGTTATCAATTTCGAAGTATGTCGATTTATTAGTTTATATTTCAAGTATGCACAGTGTCCTTTTTAAATGATCAATTTCGAAGCACATCGATTTATTAGTCTATTTTAAATGTGTCTATTTTAAATTATCAATTTCGAAGTATGTCGATTTATTAGTTTATATTTCAAGTATGCACAGTGTCCTTTTTAAATGATCAATTTCGAAGCACATCGATTTATTAGTTTATTTTAAATGATCAATTTCGAAGCACATCGATTTATTAGTTTATTTTAAATTATCAATTTCGAAGTATGTCGATTAATTAATTTATATTTCAAGAATGTACAGTGCCTTTTTTCAGCTATCAATTTTGAGACACATTGATAAGTTATTTTTATTTTAAGTATGTACAGTGTCTTTTTTAAATGATCAATCTCGAAGTACGTTGATTTGTTCGTTTATATTTTATGTATTTACAGTGTCTTTTTTAAATGATTAATTTCGAAATACGTCGATTACATTATATTTCAAGGATGGACAGTGTCGTTTTTAAGCTATCAACTTATAAATACGTTAAATATCAAGTAAATAAAAAATAAATGAAATAAAATGTCATTTATTGCGATTTATTGTCATTCATTGTCATTTATTGCCATTTATTATCACTTATTGTCATTTATTGCCATTTATTGTATTAATTGTCATTTATTTATATTGTTGCTCGACTTTCTTCCTCTCGGTCGGAATCACATTAAGCACATCACAGATAGGAAACGCGAGTTTCCCGGCCGTCGAATCGATTTTTATCGCATTTCTCGACGCCGCCCGGCTAGACTGGCTCCAGAACCAAACAGAATCCACGCTTCCGTCGTTCGTGGCCGAAACAGGAAAAGGACGCGACCGGTTTCTGACCCATCGCCGGCGGTATCCTGTTTTGAACTCTCTCGCTGGCCGCGGGAGCACTGATCATGCAAATTAAGCGTAACTGCGATGCTTGCGCGGCATTCGATAGCCTCCGCCCTCTCCCCGGCATGTTATTCAGCGTTTACTTTGACCGTGGTACGAACCAACCAACAAATTCTGTTGTCGACTGTGCACGAGTTTCGAGCAAGTTCGCGGAAAAGACGCGATTCCTTTGCTTCTTGTCAGATTCGCGCGGATTTCCAAGTGTGCGCGCGCTCGCTGCTCTGCTCTGCTCTGCTCTGTTCTGTTTTGTTTTGTTTTGTTTGGCCAGCTTCCCGTTTGTCCGACTAGCAATTTCATTTGCATAGATGATGCTTTCGGGATTACTTGTTCCCGAACGAGTATGCCCTGCAACCCTGCAGCAGTTCTGTAAGTTTGAAGTTTAGAAGGCGGGTGAATGGTGTCGTTGATGATGTCTCTGCGCTGTTTAGCCTACGGAAATTGGCGAGCAAAAGTGTGAACAGTTTCACCGGCGGAGGCGATTAACTTTGAGAATGGACAAGCAGAAGTTTATTTATTCACATTTATTTGTTTGTCGAATTTATGCGAGCAGTTACGCGTTAATCATAAAATCAAGGAACGAATTGATTCGAGGTTAAATAGAAAATAAGATAATCACAATTCCTTAAATTAATATGATTAATTTATAATACGGACCGTAATAACAGAAAAAAATAATAAATGTTAACATTTTGCCTGCTGGAAACTAATAACTAGACTGCGGATGTTGTGCACTTGTCACAAAAATTAAAACTACGAATTACGATGTAATCGAATTAAAATATGCAGTTACGTTGTAATTGAATTAAAATTACGGACTATGGTGTAATTGAATTAAAATTACGGACTACAATTGAATTGAAATTACGAATTAGGAAATAAGAAGCAGATAGGTAATAATTCAGAGAAAAATGCGAATAGCAAACAAGAAATATGTATACGAAAGAAAAACATAATTGTATTTCAATTATATATATATATATATATATATATATATATACACATTGTATTTGAATTACACTCACGATTAAAATAATTAGTAATTGAATTAACTGAAAGATTTGAATTATGATGTAATTCAATTGCAATGTAGTTGAATTACGATGAAATTGAAATAAAATTTAGTTAAATCACAATTTAGTTGAATTAGCAAACGAATTAACTAAAAACTTTGAATTCTCTGATTCTCTTCAACGTAGTTGAATTGCCATGTAATTGAATTACGATGCAACTAAATTTCGAAATTTATAATTACAATGTAATTCAATTAGCACAATTTAGTTTACGAAATACAGTAAATTTTCCTCAATTTTCCTTCAGCTTGTAAACAAAAATGGACCATTTGGGAAGAGGAGACACGATTATTCGAACCCCGCGGCTCATTTTTATAGTTGCCGATTGCCAATAATTATAAAAGCGAGGCGCAAGGCTCAAATAATCTCATCTTCTCTTCCCAAATTGTCCATTTTTGTTTAAAAGCTCGCGGAAAATTAGGCAGAATTTACTGTATCCGCAATTTGAGACAATAGAAAGATTAAAAGCACTGAATAACGTCGTTATACTTCTTTGGATCTCCTGAAATGATCCAGGAAGAAATTAAACTTCTAACAGAGTTACTCTGCATTTTGCAACAGACATGGGCAATGTTTATTTCGTATAAATTTCCGCAGTCTATTAATAACCCGATATCTAGAAAAAGATTAATGCCTTTCTTTTTAACGATTTTTAATGATCTTATAAAAAATTCCTAGACTGTATTACTGGAAGTAAATTACAGTTTCAATTTTTAAAAAAGTCCTGTTTATCGTCTACTTGTAAAGAAAACGAAACCGCAAATTTGAAAACAATTGGAGAAAAATGAGAGACTTTTATCGCTTGCAGAAACTTTTTATTCGCTGACGTTAACAGGCTGACATGATTCTCCACTGTGAAACAAATAAACTAGCGACTGAAAAAAATATTTTCTTGCAAATTGAGAGCGTATCTACGCACTCCAGTATAGTTCATCCAGCTATCGCCAATAATTTCCCAGAGAAAAATTCCTGAAGCTCCCTTTCGTCACTTTTTATAATATCATGTACGACGAGCCCCGCAATTTAATTAGCTGGACGAGCCGGATAAACGAAGCTGTAGCTCGCAAAGTAACCGGAAGTAGCTCTCAGAATTCAAAATGACCCGCGGCTGTTATTCCGCAGTCGCACGCGAGCGGCTGCCCCGAAACGGCCGCGCTCGCCCGATACCTTTTAAACTGCGTTTCCGGGCGGCGTCAAGGCGATGCTTTTATTCGCAGAAGAATGGGCCGGTAAGTGAGCGTTGATCTCGCGCCGGAAACATACGAGCAACAGTTAATAATGGCCGTTCGATCGCGCGTTATCGGGAGCGGATCGCTATGGCGACGTCGAGACGAGAAGGGAATACGTAGGAAGCAAACGGGCGGAAGCCACGCGGGAAAGAATGGAAGGTCTCG
Organism: Megalopta genalis; assembly: GCF_051020955.1. NCBI lineage: Eukaryota > Metazoa > Arthropoda > Insecta > Hymenoptera > Halictidae > Megalopta > Megalopta genalis. The sequence goes on along the minus strand of NC_135013.1, from coordinate 24,229,945 downwards.
GCCTCGGGAGCTCGGAAAAAACCGCATTACTCACCGGAGAGTAATACTTGGGACTGGAATGACCCACCGAGGGGAGCGTTCGCCCGTTGTCTACGCGATCTTAAGATCCCGGAGCCGGGCAAATCCCGTCAGGCTCGCCCATCAGAGTCGGAACAATTCCATTGTTCACTGGGAACCCGATGCTACCGTGGACTTTCTATCCATTTGCCGCGCGTTTCCATATTCTACTCGGATAGTCCGTGGACGAGGGGAATTGACAGTGACGTGGGGTTGTTTGACAAGCTCGGGGGAGTCCGCGATGCCCTCTGATCGAATCAGACTGCCGGCTGATTCGGTAGATCACCGGAGACACAGTGGAAACGAACCAGGGAGCTCACCCTTTTTCATTAGAAGGTAATAACAACTTTGTTCTCGCAGCAAATAACGAGTTTTATTCTTTTTTATAACAGTACACATGTCTGTACTTCAATAACGTAATAACAGTTTTTAATTTGATCATATCAGATTGAATGGGAAAAGTAAAAAACGACAGATCGACGAAATGGTGTCTGTGAAATAGTAGAAACAAATTGTTGGAATAAAATTCTATGCGAGAAATATTTCGAATAAATTGTTGAGATAGAATTTCATCGCGGAGATGGTTCGAATAAATTCTTGGAATCAAATTTTATGCGAGAAAAATTTCGAATAAATTGTTGGAATAGAATTTTATCGCAGAGATGGTTCAAATAAATTCTTGGAATCAAATCTTATTCGAGAAATATTTCGAATAAATTCTTGGAATGAAATTTTATTCGAGAAATATTTCGAATGAATTCGTGGAATCAAATTTTATCCGAGAAATATTTCGAATGAATTCGTGGAATCAAATTTTATGCGAGAAAAATTTCCAATAAATTGTTGGAATAGAATTTTATCGCAGAGATGGTTCAAATAAATTCTTGGAATCAAATTTTATTCGAGAAATATTTCGAATAAATTCTTGGAATAGAATTTTATCGCAGAGATGGTTCAAATAAATTCTTGGAATCAAATTTTATTCGAGAAATATTTCGAATGAATTCTTAGAATCAAATTTTATCCGAGAAATATTTCGAATGAATTCTTGAAATCAAATTTTATTCGAGAAATATTTCGAATAAATTCTTCGAATAAAATTTTATTCATAAAATATCTCGAATAAAATTCTTCGAATGAAAAATCGAGAAATATTTCGACTAAATTCATCGTACGAAATTTGATTCGTACAATATTTCCAATAAATTCGTCGAATCAAATCGTACTCGAGAAATGTCTCGAACAAATTCATCGAATCAAATTCGTACAACGCCGCGAACTCTGTTACTAAAAAAACAACTGGCTTCCGATAATGCCGCAGGCTCAAACAACAATCGCATTAACAAACGCGCGGCTCAATTGTTCTACAATTAGAGCGTCGTTCTCGTTATCACGTCACGTCGCATCTTGTGCGTCGCTGCGCGACGCGGATAGCATCGATCGGCGAATTCGCGCGTGGCGCGCGAAGTTGCAGGTGCAACAAGGTAGCCGGCGCAATCGCCGAGTTCGAAACGAAAGGATTATCCGTGGCACTCGGTTCGGCCGTAAGTTTGTTCGAACCGTAAAAGGAATCGCGAGAAAGGGTCGGTGGTGCGCCGTAGAAACTGGAGTCTTGGAAGCGCGCGACAATATGTTGCATCCCGAGGAATCCGGTGGATGGAACAACATTGGCTATCTTCTCCGTCATCTGGAGGATGACAATACGCGTTACGAGTCGCTGAATCCGTTTCTTTCATTTTTCGCGGGCCGATAACGTCTCTCGGCTTGCACATGCTCGCGCAGCTGTTGCGAGCCGGAGCCGATTTTTCGGGGACACCGCGGAACAACCGCGCCCCGGGATAATTCATCACGTTTTATCGAGGCGGTACTTATGCTAAGTATGACTGCGGAGAAGATTTATGGAAGAAAACGGGAGCGGAATCGGGCCGCGTTCTTCCGCGGACTCGATTCACTGCGACGTCGTCTTGCTCGTGGACTTTTTTCCTCCGAGATGTTTGTTAATGTCTCGCGCAACGTTCCTTATCGTTCCCGCTCTCCGAGGAGTGGAAAAATGCGTTGGATCTGGTTCCTGGCTCGCGTTTCTCGAATCTCTCGCTCGTTTAGTGCCATCGTACGAATGTTCGCTTCGAATATCTCTACGGCTACGAGGAGAAACGCCGCGAGACAGAATTCCGAACAATCTCGGTTCGTGCATTAATTGAACTAGGTAGCATGTAGGAATTGCGTATTTATCAGAGAAAACATCGTGAACAAATATTCTATAGACTGAAAAAGTTGATGCAATTTGAAACGTTGCTAATACGAAGAGTTCATTAGCGACAATATCTCGGAAGTGAAAACATGCGACTTGTGCCGTTCTTTCTTACAGATCTGTTTAGGAACATCTCGAACGAGACAATATACAAAGGAGGCCATGTAACGCTTCCCACAAATATAATAATAATGCTGGAGGATGCTACGCTCATTTTAGAATAAGTTATCATTATGGTGCATTGTGCGTTCGTGATATATTATACCTGGAAATAAAAAGTGCATTGGGACAAAAAATATTTTTGCACTTTCGATACTTGCAAATTTAGATGAATATCAGGTTTCTTTGTAATTCAATAATAGTGCATACAAGATTTTCTGTAATTTTTTGAGATAATCATCTATGATTCTTTTGATCATTCTTTTCGTTAATTTAGACCATATCAGTGCGAGGAGCAGACAATTTGTAGATGCACTGAAGTTATTATAAAAAGCACATTTTTTAAAAATGAAATGTAACTGGTCCTCTTTAAAATATAAAATAAACTATAAAGTAATAAATAAGACTATAATAAAGATTAATTCTTTTAAAAATAATTTCTTATAGTACTTTGGATCATTCTTTTCGTTAATTTAGACCATATCAGTGCGAGAAGCAGACAATTTGCAGATGTACTGAAGTTATTATAAAAAGCCCATTTTTTGAAAATAAAATGTAACTGGTCCCCTTTAAAATATAAAGTGAACTATAAAGTAATAAATAAGACTATAATAAAGATTAATTCTTTTAATAATAATTTCCTACAATACTTTTGATCATTCTTTTCGTTAATTTAGACCATATCAGTGCGAGGAGCAGACAATTTGCAGATGCACTAATGTTAATATAAAAAGCACATTTTTAAAAAATGAAATATAACTGGTCCCCTTTGAAATATGAAGTAAACTATAAAGCAATAAATGAAACTATAATAAAGATTAATACTTTTAATAATAATTTCCTACAATACTTTTGATCATTCTATGAAAATATGAAGGAAGAACAGAATACGATGAAAAATATGAAAGATCTCGCGATCGATGTCCCGCGGAAGTATTATAGGATTTATGTGGTCGGATGCGTCATGTAAGAGTCGCACTGATCGACGGCGATCCAGGGGATCGCGGGGCGGGAGTTTCGTCGCGGTCCTTGGCGAGCAAAGAATTATCGACGCTCGTTTCTCTGAACGGCGCGCGTAGATCGATGCGCGGCGCGACGCGTGTCGGCCGCGGAAGAAAGATGGTCGCGGTTCGGCATCGATTTTTCCTCGCGGTCAACTCCCTGTCAGAAGTCGAAATATTCGGGTCGGATGCGCGGACGAAGCGAACGTCAATTTATGAAGTCGTCCGTTTCGTCTGTTTTCGACGTCAATTAGTCAGACGCCCGCGTGTATTCCATTAACACGTTCCGTGCCGAGCTTTTTTTACTCGACTCTTCACACTTTGATATTTTACTAAAACTTGATGTATTACGTGCAATTATTAATTCTCGTATACATAACAACGTAACAAAAACTTATCACTACCCATTCTTCCAGTGGAAATTGATTCTTCGGTTCTAAATTTGTTGTGAACAATTTGTTCAGTTCACTAAATAAACATGCAAGCGTGTACCATCGATGGTACACGTGGCACGGAACGTGTTAAACCGAGATCACCGGCGTCGATGATTTCGATCCTGTCCTCGACTTTCGCGTATTCAGAAGGGAACTTCGATCGACGAGCACGCGTTCGTGCGAGAGGAAATATGTACAATGATTCGAATTGATATTCCGACATCTTTCAAAACGCAGTAACTCTTTTAAAACTGAAATAAATGACCTGAATTTTTTTTGACTAGTTTAAACTAGTTTTTAATTAGTTTTTATTATAATATGATTAAAAAAAGCTATTACTACTTGGAGTGAAAAAAAGAACTAAGCCACTCACGTTTTTACCTTTTCTTTTCTATCTGAGCCTGTAACAAAAATCTAAAAGATGCGTTTTGTAGATCTCAGGGACTTGCATGCATTTTCTAATTAATTTTTCTTTGAATTTCGAACTCACTCGTTTCAATTAATATTTCTGTTCTATAATATATTTTATCGATAAATGCGTCTGCAGATATCTCTTATCTCTGTATCGCACGAAAATGGTAAAAACGTGTCGAAGCGAAGCCTGCACAGATGTTCTATTATATATGTATTATTAATTATATATATTAATAATTTCTCTTCTTAAATTTTGCTATTACTACTTGGAGTGAAAAAAAGAACTAAGCCACTCACGTTTTTACCTTTTCTTTTCTATCTGAGCCTGTAACATAAATCTAAAAGATGCGTTTTGTAAATCTCAGGGACTTGTATGCATTTTCTAATTAATTTTTCTTTGAATTTCGAACTCAATTCAATTAATACTTCTTTTCTATAGAATATAGAAAATTAGAGAATATAGAATATAGAATTTTATCGATAAATGCGTCTGCAGATATCTCTTATCTCTGTATCGCACGAAAATGGTAAAAACGTGTCGAAGCGAAGCCTGCACAGATGTTTTCAAAGATTCCGATACGGTTGGTTTAAAACGAACCATTACGTGTGCCGGGATCTCGTATCCGGAGTCGATCTTCGAATTTTTCATCCGCGATATGAATACTTGTACGTTTTTCCCGCGAATTTTCCTGAAACATATCCGCCGTGTGAAACACGATGGGACGCATTCAGCGCGTCGTCTCTCTGACATGTAGCCGATGAAAGTCCGCCGCGAACAAATCTGCTCATTGGTTTTATTCGAACGGATGAAAGCCGTCAGTTCCAAAGACGTGTCAAACGTGGCGAATCAATTTAATAACTTCTTCTGCGAAATGAATTTAATCGTTTCTTTCTCGCTCCGTGATCGAGATATGAAAGAAATGTTCGATACGAATTGGCCAAATTCGACCGACTATAACTCCGCGAGAAATCATGATAGGGCGATGACTTTACTTTTGAATTGAAGCTTGAAGCTTCTAGTTTAAGACAGTGTACCCGGATTTTAATTCTCACGCATCCGCATCATTATAACCATTCAAATGTCAGACCATGTTTGTCGCATTGAAAATTGCCAAGTTTGACGAAATGCACCGACTCTGTCAAATTTTACTCGAAGATGCCATTACCAGCAGAATAAAGATCCATCTTTCTTCTTTAATTTAAAAAAAGAGAAACGTAACTGCGATTTTCCCTCGCAGAATTACATCGCTTTAAAGCAACCCTCGTCGATCTCGTATGCGAGTCCCATGGAAAGGGGGTGGTAAAACATGACTTCGCATTTAAATGGTTACGATAACGCGGGCGCGACCAACTTAAAATCGAGAAACAGTGTCTTAAAGTAGAGGTTTCAAGCTTCAATTTCAAAATAAAATCATCGCCGTACGATGATTTTTCGCGTAGTTATCGTCGGTCAGAGTCGGCGAATTTCTATCCAAAATTTTTCCGTGCCACAACTTTTTCGAGCAGTGTCCTCGGCGTCGATGAAACGAGATGGAGGTCGATTGTCGGCGCAGATGCTTCCGATCCGAAGCTCTTGATTACTGGTGAATAATCCCGATTCCGTCGAGCACGCGAGGGGAAAGCGAAGTCATCGGGATCGGAAAAATCGTCTCGGGATCCCGGTGGAAGTTATCGTAGCGCCGACTCGCCGGAAACGTCCGACGAAATTAGAGATTCCAAGTTGGATTAGGAAAAGGTCGATTCCCGCGCAGAATCCGGTCGACTTCCGCCCTCGCTTCGCGCACCCCTTGCTCTCCTCTTCTTCGTCGTTCTCCCCCGGTTCTTTCGGCGGCCGCTATCACTCGAGGATCTACTCACATCCACGGGATCTCGGACGGCCCCGCATCATCCGGATTTGTCCTCGAATGCTGATCCCCCGTCCAGGATAATAACACGTTATCCATGGAGATTAACAGAGTACCTCCGCTATTCGCTCAAGCTCGATCCTGTCCCCGAGAAATATGATCCCAGGTATCCGCGTAACGATCCAGGATTATTTAAGGATCACCCGATGCGAACTTTTTCTTGCAATCTCAGAGATAACGACTCGACCGGATATTAAACAGTGCTCGGTTGTAATTGGATAAATATCTCGAGTGAAATTTCTGAGAGGTTCGATGGGATCCGGGAAATGAGGAAGAGTTTTCGTAATGAATTCGGAGTGATAGAGGGAAGATCGATTTGCAAAATGATAAACCAAATACGAAACTCGTGAAATGCACGATTTCTATTAGTAATATTTTTGTCGGTAAAATTAATTTAGAAAGTATTTATAGACAGAGTAGGTAAGTTGATCTATTTTTTTTTGAGGGGGGGGGGGAGGCTCGTATACCTTCTCTCGTTTTTAATTTTGTTTAAGTAACGTTAGAAGGTTCTGACAGTTACAGGTTTCTTGTAACAGGAATGCGATAATAAATGTTACTGTTAATATTTAAGCTCTGCAGCGACCAGAAACTATTTCGATTCGAAATGGTTTCGTAATTGATACCATGAAGGGACACTGAATTAATATTAATTATTATTATACCTTATAATATTATTATACCTTATTATTATACCTTGTAATATTTACTTCGTTTTATGCGAATTGTAGCATCGCGAAGTCCACACGAATGAATATTGGGATGCATGAAGGTTTAATAGTAAGCTTAAATAAAGTTATTAATTATTGCAAAACTTTGAAAGGTTGTTATTGTTGTAGAATATTTGAAACATTTATCAATGGCTGCCTATGGCTATAGTGTTTATGCATTTTTAATAGCAGTCGATAAGGGAAGTGCGAAAAAAATAGAGGAATTCAGGGATATTGTTATAGTAAAATCGTTAGAAAAGAAGTACATTTTCAATTATAAAATCCACGATCTTATAATCGCTTTCCTTAATAAAGATAAAGTTGGAGTCCGAATTCTGTTCCAAAAAAAGGAACGCGAGGTAAAATTTGCCTTCTATTTTGCAACAAAATCGGTTTGTAAACGACGCGTTCGTGTTAACTATCTAACTCCAGTTACTTGTAAAACTTCGAGCTGATTAACGTGCAGTCGACAGGCTGCAATTTTAACATTATTAAAAGTCCATTAACTTATTAAACGGGCGAGATGAACTAATTAAAATGCGACTCCGCTATTCAATTATACTTCCCTTTCTTCTGCTATCAATTAATAATCCGTGCATCTTATTACGTCCCAATAGACTGCGATCGATAATGGTCAGTGAAATTAATAACGAATATTCTTTATAGAGTTTGCTAACACTTAAAACTAGCGACTTGTATAGTTTATACAGAATTATATAATTATATTATATATAATTATATATATTATATATTATTATTAATTAATTATATATAATATATTATATAATATTATATAGTAATTAATATTATAATTATATATATTATATATTATTATTAATTAATTATATATAATATATTATATAATATTATAATATTAATTACTATATCGTTCGAATATAATATACCTTGTAATTAGTTCGAGTATTAATATAGCTTGTGGTGTACAAGAAATGTTCATTGTACAAACACATCGATAGAATACAAAACCGTTGAATATACATACATATTATGTATGTCGGGTCTACATACCATTTCTACAATCATTTGTTTGCAGAGACGCGTTCAAAGGTCTCGCAATAATACCATCAATTTTCAGTTTTGCTTCAATTTTCAATGCATAATGTTTAATACAACGGCACCGTTTTGTTCGAATATTTAGTCGCAAACGAGAATGCTGTGTCGGTCCTTTCCAATTAATTAGCACAATTGTAAATTGCCTTATCTTTTGTTCGTTTCTCTTCTTCGTTAATGATATCGAAGCGTACAATGGATTTTCTTTGTCTGCAATTAATAATAATTTCTTGTTGCACGTCCATAGAGACCGTTAGACTTTGCACTTTTTTCGGTAGCAAAAACATACCTTCGCATTTAGGATACTATAGACACGGGGATGCATGATATTAAAAATTAGAATATGGTATTGTAAAGTAGAGATTTCAAGCTTTTAATTTAAGGAGAAAAAGTTTAATACAGTTTATGACAGCCTTTAATCAGTTAGCTGCCAAACACAGAGTGAGTGTCGCTGTTAAAATATTGGATCAAAAAGACAGTTTCATTTTATAGAATTAACAATTTTATTACTGATATTTACTTATTCACTTAACATTAACATATACTACATACATAATAAACGAAAAACGCAGGAAAATTCAAACACTTATGAAAGTTAAAAATTCAAATTGCTTCCAGCAAAGCTTTTCCAACAAAGCGATCCTTTTCTAATCTTATTTTTATAACAATGTAAACACCTTCGTGTATAGGATTGGCCTAAAAATATTCTAACATCTCGAAATTTCGGAATATGTTTTCGTTTCCACTAAAATTACAATTTAAATAGCCAATGGTCGCTACTTTTTACGCGCGACGAGTTTACTCGTCGTGACACAAAATACTGCCACTGACGAGTATACTCGTCAAACACAGCTAACTGGTTAACACGTTGAATGCCACACCGGTTTTACAGAAATTGTCCGTGGCGCCACGATGAACTTTCTTTTATGTGATACATATAATGTTGAAATATTATCTGCAATAGATAAGTTAAGTATAACCATGTTTGACATGTTAATTGCGACAGGGGTCACTGTTTGAATTGACGATGGTAATAATACAAAATTTAGATATTGACATTTCTTTTAAATTGTATATATTCCTGTCAATTTGGGCGCGCCGGTCACTGATGACACCCATGGCGTCACCGCCGAGTTAAGTGCCGGTCACCGGTGACCCCCGTGGCATTCAGCGTGTCAACGGAGTTACAATTTTCGAAGATCGACAATTTTTCGGCCGAAAATTGGCAATGCTTTAACCGTTTGCGTACCGGGTGGTTCTGAAAAAACAGGATCGAAAAGCGCCGAAGAGCGCAATAGCGCTCCTTCGATCATGTGTCGAAAAGCGCCGAAGAGCGCAATAGCGCTCCTTCGATCATGTGTCGAAAAGCGCCGAAGAGCGCAATAACGCTCCTTCGATCATGTGTCGAAAAGCGCCGAAGAGCGCAATAGCGCTCCTTCGATCATGTGTCGAAAAGCGCCGAAGAGCGCAATAGCGCTCCTTCGATCATGTGTCGAAAAGCGCCGAAGAGCGCAATAGCGCTCCTTCGATTATGTATCGAAAAAAGCCGTAAAACATAAAATAAAACGTTATGAATGAAAATATATACACCATTAATTTAGAATAGGTAACAACAAAATGCAAATTGGATTACTGACAGCGATGCGACGCGCGACGTATACATTCGTCTGAAAGACTGAGCACGTTTCGACAAATTTCGGGTGGGCCGTAAGTCGTCTGTTTCGGCCAAATGCCCTGGCTTTTCTCGACACAAAATCTGAAAAGTGCAAAAGTGGCTCGTGGTACGCAAACGGTTAATTTTGCCGTTGAGTGTGCATAGCTTACGCTGCAGCGTGTGATACACGTTCGGCAGCTAATATCATCGGGTTCCGTTGCCCATCGAAACAAAAGTCAGCGTCGGTGTCATGCATGGCCGAGTTGAAATGTATAGATTCGCAGTGTTCCCACGACGGCTTGCAAATGCCAGCGGAAGCCAGCTTTCATCGACAAGCACGTAACGATCCCCGTGGTCCGGCTCGTTCCGGTCCCGGAGGAGTCGTCCGAAGAACTCGCGCGGGCTTCTTCCACGCCGATCGTCGTGTCGATGCTCGCGTAACTCCTGCCGCAATTAGGGCATAATTGTTTTCCAATATATCGGCTCGCAACGATGCGCTCGACTACGTGTACCCGCGGAACCGATCTCTTCCGGGCGCTACGGCAAAAATTTCCTGGGCTCCTCCTTTTCTCTTTTCACAGCGAACTTGTTTCGAGCAGGTCGCATTCACTGCGGGGTCGTTAGCCACCGCTCTTATTAGTTATACTATAGTTATACTACGATGTACATTGCAAGAAACCCTCCTATAAGACGTTAGAACGGTAGGTTCCTAGAAAATGTCGCGCGAAACTGTGTTATATGAGACCCCAAGCCAGTACAAACAGGGGATTCCGAAAACTGATTAAAAACATTTTTGTTTAATTCCATATAAGCAATTGAACTTTTGTTAAAAATGTAAATGTATGTATAACATAAAATGAAAAAAATATTATTTTCATTTAATGTAAACTTAATTTAATGAATTTCTTGCTCGTCACTACTCGGTAGAATCAAACGAGAACGTTTTTTTTCGGTTGAACGATATCACCTTCACTTTCTGAAGCTTCTTTTTTATTTAGGTTTTTTGCATCTTCTATTCTCTTCAAAAAATCTGTAATTTTGGTTTGTTTGCTGGTTCTTACAAGATCATCGTAGATCTCATGGTATAAAGATAGATAATTTTGAAGCTCCCTTCTGAATTGTCGTCTTCTTTTAGCTACATTTATATACCCTTAATTATAATAATTATATTTCCACTTAAAGGCACTATAGTTCGTTATTCCTTCCCGTCATTATTTTAAGGTAATTTAGCTTTTATATATGTTAATAAAAAAAATCATACTACCCAATGCTGCATAAGTACAGTGTCGTACAAAGGTTACCGCAATTTTCTTATCACATTAGAGCGAAACAGTGTTATAGATTGCAGTGCTATACGAGGGTTGGTTCCCGCAATTCATCCTATCGTGTTAGAGCGAAATCATGTTGTAGGGTGCCGCGTTGTTGGAGGGATACTTGTATTTCATTTACGAATGAAACACAGGGTGTTGCGCTTATATATATATATGCGCTTATGTGCGAATTAACGAGAATGACTTTAAATGTTATTTGTCTCTTGATATATATATATATATATATCTCCCTTTCTCTATCTCTCCCTCTCTCTATCTCTCTCTTTCTCCCTCTCTCTCTTTCTCCCTCTCTCTATCTCTCCCTCTCTCTATCTCTCTCTTATATATATATAAGGCGGGCCACCTAAATATCTGCTCCAATAGCAATGTTACCAAGAAATATTTTACATGGAATTTGACTGGTATCAAGAGACAAATCACATTTAAAGTCATTCTCGTTAATTCGCACATAAGCGCATATTTAGTTTTATTGCGCCGTGTAACTGACGTTGAAATACATTCAGACACGTATAGTGATTTCTGTTTACTTTACTTTGTACAATATATAACGCTCTGGTTTATTATATATACTTATTTATTTAATTTATGTAATTTATTTATTTAATTAATATTTACAAATTATATGCGACGTTTTGTATTCTTATTGCCTCGTTAGATGTCCGCGTTTTCTTCCAATTTACGGCGGCGAAATTCTTCGACTGTTTTCATTATTCCAAATGTCACCAGCTCATTTTTCTCATAAATGCATAAAATCCGCTGTCTAATTATTATTATTATTATTATTATTATTATACTATTATTAACACGCGCGTTTCTCGACGATATAGTATTATTATTATTATTATTATTATTATTATTATTATTATACTTATTATATCGTCGAGAAACTCGTGTGTCAATTTGAAACAACAACTGTTTGGACAACCTGCTCTCTCCTATCTATCAAGAAGTCCTCTTCTTGAACGTTTGATCTCGTTTTATACAGTGTTTCGTCGCCGTTATTCATGCGTTGTAGTTTCCAAAGAGGTTGGTAGTCGACCGTTCGATGCTTCATTTCGCGTCGTGGAGGTTTCTCCGGATGTTTTCGCCGTAGGAAGCGAGTTTATCGGCGTCTTTCGTAGCTTTGTGTTTGCTGGTCCCGTTGTTGCGGCGCGAATGGAAATTCCCGGGTCTTTCTTTCGCCTAAATAACCGGGGCAAATGGCTTTCTTGCGGCGTCGTGGAAATTAATAGCGAGCTCCGGGTCGCGCAAGAAGCTGAGGGTAGCGATTCCTCGAGCTTTAGGACCGCGGAATGCATAAAAATGGAGATAGATCTTGAGAAACTCTCTCTCTCTCTCTCTCTCTCTCTCTCTCTCTCTATCTATCTATCTATCTCCATCTCTATCTCTCGCTCTCTCTATCTCTCCCTTTCTCTATCTCTCCCTCTCTCTATCTCTCTCTTTCTCTCTTTCTCCCTCTCTCTCTTTCTCCCTCTCTCTATCTCTCCCTCTCTCTATCTCTCCCTCTCTCTATCTCTCCCTCTCTCTATCTCTCTCTTTCTCTCTTTCTCCCTCTCTCTATCGCTCTCTTTTTCTCTCTCTCTCTCTCTCTCTCTATCTATCTATCTATCTCTATCTCTATCTCTCGCTCTCTCTATCTCTCCCTCTCTCTATCTCTCTCTTTCTCCCTCTCTCTCTTTCTCCCTCTCTCTTTCTCCCTCTCTCTATCTCTCCCTCTCTCTATCTCTCTCTTTCTCTCTTTCTCCCTCTCTCTATATATATCGCTCTCTTTTTCTCTCTCTCTCTCTCTCTCTCTCTCTCGAAATTCTTATGCCGATGGAACAAAACCGTAGGATTCGGTGACGAAGCCGCCTCTGTTCTCCTTTGTCCGATAAACAACGACATTACCATTTGAACGCGAACGAAGGAAAATGGCCGCCGAAGCTTCTTTTTCAGCGACAAAAACCTAAGATACGAATTCACGGCTGAATTGTTCCGTGATAGATAGGCTGCGGCGAATTGGACTCGGGGAAAGGAATTTTCAAGCTATAAATCGCCTCAGCATCCCCGATGCCATACAATTACGCGAGATATTTAGTGTTAAACTCCCACGCTAATTGCTGAATTCCTATCGGCACAAACACGGTCTCGTATCGCGTGCATCTGTAAATTTGAATTCGGAATTCGATCGGTTCATTTCGATAAATTGCGTATCGTGTTTCCTTCGAACTTTATAGACTCGGGTGTACAAATACTTGTAAGTTACGTTCGTGATATTTCGTGGATCCTTGTTGTCGAAACTGTTAGCTATTGCACAATTAATTATTACTGCCAACTTATTAGTAGATTATAGATTTTACGCATTTATAACAGAAGCATGTAGGTAGTACGTGAAACAGTAAATGCAGAGGATAGATTTAACAATACTGTTAGATTATTCTCAACTTATCGAAAATACGGATTTTTATGCGAAATAAAAGATGTCTGCATCGATTGCAACATAGACGAGCCAAGAGCGGCTTTTTTTCTGTTTTAAATGATTTTAATAAGTCGAAATTAATGCATCAACTTTCGTGGTTTCTTTGAATCGTTTTGGCTGTTGTTTATTTCGCGTATCCACTTTTTTTTATTACTTTTATATGTTATCGAAACTGTTGCCACATTGCGCTCAAATATTAACGAATTAAGTCCCCATTTTTATATATAAAGTATATTGAATTTAATTATTTCATCGCGGAGAGCCATGCATTGCGGCAATAATTTAAAATATATTATATTTCACCGTAGAATTCAGTTTTAACTTTTAATTATTAATAAAACATCGCGGGTTTCAGGCTCGATTTTACATTATTAATAAATCCTCCAGGAATTCAGCTTTAATTTTACATTATTAATAAAACATCGTAGCATTCGGTTATAATTTTAAATGATCAATAAAACATCGCAGCGTTCAGTTCTAATTTTAAATTATTCACCAAACATTGATATCGTTTCTTCAAAACGTTATTTATAAATTCTTCGAATGTTCCCGTTGCTTTCAATTTTAAATGCATAAAGTTTGCGAACTTTATACTTTATTACACTAACACGGTTTCTTCGTGTTTCATAGCACAAGCGCGATCATGAAAATTAGAACTTCTTTCAAATATTTAATTCTAGACTGCCTCTGTGTGTTAGTTACCGTGCCAGGAACGAGAGAAATGGCCCGTTCCCTCGGCGAACAGTTACTAGAGCCTTGACAATAACAATTTTCCAGAAATTATATAGTCGACACGTGTACAAAGTAGTCGACGGAGTTTCATTAAAATATGTTACTTATTGCGCCTGTAACGAGTGGACTGCGGATTTTATATGCGTTTACGACGAAAACGGGGCGCGGTGGAATATAAAACGGTAAAATATTAATTTCAGTGTAGAATTAATCCTCCTCGCTAATGATTAGTTTTATTCTTGGAAAAATATTATTCATATATTAAGTCTTTAAGCCACCTTCTGTTATCCATCTTAATTACGTTTAACTTCTCTCACACAATGTTAAATCTTCTACCGAATATTATCTCCTACATGTAATCTCAATTTAATTGCACACTTAACACGCATTACGCGCTTAGTTGCGCTCGAACAAAAAGAGAAGAAGAAATACACAATTATTATCGTCCGCGATAATCGGCAGTCCGTCAATAAAACAAATTTGCAAAGTATAAGTTTAAAGAACGTTAAAAAAATTGGTAGATCGCATGAAAAACCGTGAAAACATTTCATGAATTTCCAACGACTGTCTAATTATTTCGATCTCGGTGAAAATAACGATCAACGATGAACAAATTTAATGCCGCAACTTGTAATCGGTGGAATTTTTATTTCGCATAAAAGTCCGCACGGCAATGAAGCTTTTATCGTAAATCGGACGTATTCGATGGCCCCGCGCGTTTTACCTTTGACTGTTCCGAGCACAAAATGCGAGATTGCTTTGGCGCTTTTAAAATCATGAACACCGGGTTACATTAACGTTCGTTCCGCGGAAAGCGGGCAGCGCCGTGACGTTGTTCGTAACGCGAATTAATAAACACCGTTCAGCGTATCGAAAGCTCTGGGCACACGTACGCGCGATAATCGCGGCGCGGCGGGGCCGGCCGCCGGCCGTAAAAATCCAACTCGGCAGCCAGCAATTAATCGACGCCCTTTGAGGCTCTAGACGGCCGGCGGAGCTGAACGAGCGCTCGTTAAAAATACCGGCGGCCGATGCGCCGACTGATTGGTAATTGGAAAAAATTTATTATACCGGCGCGAAGGACGAGGCGTCGCGCCGCCGTTTTCACGCTGCGCGCCGGCTCTCGAATAAATTGCTACGAAAAAGCGAGGGCTCTCCCGCGAGTGTTTTTTCCGCCGCGCCTGCCTCTCCTCAATTATCGGGTGACCCGCTTGTTAACACGACGTTCTGCATTCTGATTCCGAAAGTGACGTCACCAAATCCACCATCCCGCTGACCCCGATCCTTTTGTCTCGCGGTTGACGTTTCGGCCGTCGAACTGCAATCGAAACGGCGATGCATATATATGCCCGAATTTTGTTCCAGTCGGAGATCATTCTTCGGGGAATTTGCTACGTTTCGGAATATTTTTCATAAATAACCGTGTTACACGGATCATGCTTCTTTTATCATTTTCGGGTTAGACATTTTTACAGACATGCATAAGCTAAAGGTACCTGTTATGGAACACTGGTCAGCTGTCACCCCTTCTTGAAACAGCAGCACAAACGGTGCCTAATAATTCATCGCGTTATCTAGAAACGTCAATCTATCGAATAGTAGTGGAAATATTATTTTCTGAATTTTAATAAATAAGTATTACTTCTTTTTTGCTTAATATGTGCTGCGAATTTATGGCCGCGGATCTTCATGCGAAATAAAAATTTGCTAAGACAATCGTCTTGGTACACAGAAATCGAATAAAAATAAATCGTTACTTCCAATCATTTTAATAAACTGAGAATAGTGTAAACTACTACTGTGATCAAAAAGTAAGGTGAAATTGTCATTTAAAACTTCCGGGCATTAGGAAGGCAGGTAATTTTTTTTTCCTAGGTTGGTAGGACTGTCTGTAACATTTGCCAAGTGTCTGTTTGTCAAAAGGTTTAATTATCTCCGAGTTACACGTGTTTTTGTAAACAACCAAAAGTGAATTTTTCGATTTTTACAATGGGTGATTTTGTTGAGCAAAGAACTTGCATCAAATTTTGTTTGCGGAACGAATATTCTTGTGCGGACACGTTGAAAATGTTACGGAAGGCCTTTGGTGATCAAACTATGGCACAAAAAAACGTTTATAAGTGGTACAACAAGTTCAAAGCGGGCCGAGAACGCGTTGAAGACGAACCGCGCTCTGGACGACCATCAACGTCTACCGACGAGGGCCACGTCCGAAAAGTCGAAGATTTGGTGCTTGAATATCGTCGACTGACAATGAGAGACCTCGTTGATAGTGTTGGAATATCATTTGGCTCAGTCCAAACCATTTTGAAGGATGATTTGTGTCTCAAACGCGTCAAGTCTCGATTGGTGCCATGTCATACTGCATTGGTTCTTCGCGACTTTTTTGCCAAAAACTCGACTCATATCGTTCCGCAACCACCGTATTCGCCTGATTTGGCTCCGTGCGACTTCTGGTTATTCAGCAAACTCAAAAAGCCAATGCGGGGACGCCGTTTTGACACGATTGAGGAGATAAAAACCGAATCGAAGAAGGTCTTGAAGGCTATACCAGAAAAAGACTATTCCGACTGTTTCGAGGACTGGAAAAAGCGTCGGAAACAGTGCGTTTTATCGGACGGGGATTACTTTGAAGGGGATGAAATTGATTTGGAAGAATAAACAAAGAATTTACATTTTATAAACAAATTCACCTTACTTTTTGATCACAGTAGTATATATGACTAAATTAACAATTTCATACTTCAGCTACACACTTTTGTCATAAGTGCATAAAATACGCATACCGATTGCTAAGTATCATATTACTTTATATTATATTCTCAGTCCGCATTCTTTCAAGAAGGAATACAAAATCCAACAAATCACAGCAGTGGACTGTTCCGTGAGTGTCACGTTGCATGGCAGTGGAAGGAAACAGTTAGGCGATTGTAATTGTGAAAGAAATTTCAACGTTTAGAAGTGTACGCGAGTACCTTCTTGTGCCCGTTGTAGAAGAACATCGAGGCGCTCGTAAGCGCGACAGCGAAGAAGATCGTAGAGATAAATCAGTGCAGAAGGCTCGAAGATTAGTGGTGCAAAGAGAGCATCCCCTTCCGGGCTTCTCGGCCGTGAAGATCGATTCGGTGCTATGGAATCCCCGGCTGGAATCTCACGAATTATACCGGCTGTCTGGATCCGATGCTAATGTATTTGCAGCTCTTATTAGGAGGCGGGCCGGGATCTCGAGGCACGATTCAATTAGCGGAAGTTTACTGCGCCGGGCTGCTACGTCCTCGTCCTTTTGGCTGTCGTCTTATGCTCTCGTCGTCGGAGCATCGCCGAGCGAGCCGAAAAGAGAAGCGTTCGTTCGATTGCCCGGGGCTGTGGACCCGGAGATTTCCGAGGATACGCTTGCACGGGTATGCGTGTGCTACGATCGGCTAATTAGATGCCGCCTTCTCACCAGTGTTCGCAGAAAAATACGCTACGCAAGGAGTGGGGATAGGTGACGCATGCGCGGGAGTTCCGCACAGCAGCGCCAGAAGGCCCAAACGGCTGAAATCCTAAAGAAGCTGTATCTCGGAGAAAATCTCGACAAAAAGTGAGTTTATAACTGTTTTTGCTTACGGACAATAATAAATAAATTAAATAAGTAAAGGATAAGTATTAAATTAATAATAAATAATACATTGGCCACGTAAATTGAATATAAAATAAATTGAAATTAAATTGAAATTAATAAAAGGTAATCGTTTCTGTCGATAAAAAATATCTACTTAATTGAAAAAATAATAATTTCTTGTAATTTAAGGTCAAATAATTTAAGTCATTATCAAAATTTACAACAGTAGGGCTTCGACTTTTTTCTCAAAATGCAACTTGTTTTTTGTTTTTGGTTCTCAACGAAATTTATTCATGTAGATTTATTTGTAATTCGTACGATTTGTAATGCGGTCTACTCATACCTAAAAGGCTGCGAACTATCTGCCTGGAACGATGTAAAAATATGTAACTTCTCGACATCATTTTGTACATACGGTGCGATGCAAAATAATCTCAAGAGAGATTAAAATTGCTCGGAATAAACAAAAAGAAATTCGGTCTTGTTGTTCTCATAAATAATAAATATAATAATAAATCGCACTTCTTTGGAAATGAAACGAATGAAGTGCACAATTTACAAGAAACCCCGAATGTTCAACCCGAGTAACATTTTTGCGGCCCAGTCAATATATCCGACGCAAAGTAAAAATAAAATAGAAATAGTCTCGGCCAACAAAATTTCTCCCGAAATAGGAAAGATAGTATCAGAGAAGAGGTGTCAAGTATCAGGACGTAAACAATGATTTAACTTTATATACGTTTATTACAATGTACTAGTCAAAATAAAAATATTTGTTTCTATGAACATTGATTTTTTTTTGCGGCCCACCTAAAGTTAAGCATTGTTTATTTGGCCCAAGTTATAGCTTTTGAGTTTGACACCCCTGACGTAAATTAACAGAAAGATTTGGCTCGTCGAAAAGTAGAGAAGGAATTTATTTGCACTAGCAGATGTTCCTGAAAAATAACGCTGAAACCCGGGACTTGGTTAACTTTTATCGATACCGAGCGAAGAGCAGGAACTTCGTATATTTTTTTTCAGCAAACAACCATATCGGGAAAGGTAAAGCAGAGGTTTAATAAAAATGTTGTGGCGGGTAATTGACTGCGATATTAACCGAGCCGGCTGGCACGGAAAATGAGGGGAAATTGTGAACACTGTGGGGAACAGGCAAGTTGGTGTTGGCTCCGACCGGGGAAATTTCATCTTGAATTTTCAGTTGGTTTTCTCGCGTTCGCATCGAGCAGCGTGTTTCCGGCTCGCGCCATCAGTTACAAGGAGCGCCGTGTCTCGCATGATCGATTCGATACGCGCCGCGCAACGAGCCCATGAATTCCGTGAGAAACATTGGGGAATATTTAAATGCACTGACAAAGATGCATCCCCCGAATCGATCTTCCCGCCGCTCCTCGTCTCGTAACTCACGCGCCGCTGACTTTTCACAAGACTGTGCACTCTCGTTCATCTCCGACGTACCTGCGAGACCGCCGCCTCCTCGAATTCTATGTTCTTCGATTATCTAACGAGTGAAAAATGCAGAACCACGATACTGTTTGTCCGCCTGTCGCGTAAAAATCGTGGCAATAACGTACCATTGTGCTCCGAGAACGAAGAACATCGCCGGGCTTTCGAAGTTCTATCAGTTCATAAAGGAGTATATAAACTCTCTTCCGTGTAACCAGCATTGTCTTGTAGGACTTTTTTCACACGGATTCTTTTCACTGCATTGTACAATTTTTTTTACATTGTATTATATAGTCTTTTCTTACATTGTATTATACAGTTTCTTTTTAAGCAGGGACATTCTGAATTGCTACTGCTAGTTGACACGTTATATCAATTTTTTATTTCATTATTTTATTTTATTTTATTTCATTTTAATCTATTCTATTTAATATTTATATCTATATATATTATATATTATGTATATATTATTATATTATATATATATATAAATATTAAATATTATATAGAATATTATCATACATATAATTAATTATATTTAATATTATATAAAATATTTATAATATATAATATACATACATATATATATATATATATATATATATATATAATATTATATATAAATATTATATTAATATTATATTATATGAAATATAATATAATATTAATCTATTTTTTGATAGAATAAATATATCTATTTATAAATATAAATATATAAATATAAATATATATATATATAAATATATCTATTTATTCTATCAATAGATCAACTATCCAATAGTATGCTTACATTTCAATCAGCTTCTCCTAAAGCTCAACTACTTTGAATAGTAACCGGTAAATTAGTTCGAAAGTACTTGAACTCTCTCTGAAAGCGGAACAACTGTCCAACAACAACTTCTTCCCATTTCCGAAAAGAAGTAACAAGTTTTCTGCTTACGCATAAATATGTCAAATGCAAGCTCCGGCCGATATTACATCTGTTTCTTCGAGCGGAAGAAGAAGTTCCCGAGCGAAAAGGATAGCCGTTCCATCAGAGCCAGTTGAGAATTCCAACGGTCTCATTCAAGCCCTGCTCTCGATGCCGTCCGTAACGATATTTCCGTCAAAGAGCATTATCCAGGTAACACGAATCCTGCCGTCGATGTCGGAGCCTTTGTCCGCGAATCGGATTCGCGGGGATAACAGGGTCCCGGGATCGCCGGCGGTCGCGGCGGATGTCTCGACACGGTCGTTATTCTTAACGAGGATCGCCGGGATTCGCGGCTCCTTTCGCGGTGCCATCGAATTAGGTCCCGGCCAACGAAAAAAGATGGCTGATCGTTGCGTCGCCCGGCGATCGTCCCGCGTTATCGCTTTCCGATAACGGCGGGCCGGACAGGCGTTGTTCGACATTAACAATTCAATTCCATATTTCCCCGGAGCCGCGGCCGCGCCCGGGCTAGATTCACCTCTCCCGGGGGAAATACGTTGTTAGTTAATGCGGCTGGACCACGGCCGCGTCGTCGTAGCCCGGGCCAAGGCTCGGGCTCGCGTTGTTCTCATTATTGCAACGATCCCATCGCGAATCCCGCCGCAAACGCTCAGACATCCTTCGCCGGGCGGATCTACGACTCGAACGTGACGCTTTGCTCCTGATGGGACCGAGGAGGAGCCACGTGGATTCGCCGGATCCACGTACCCGGAGGGATAATAACAGTAACAGTAACCCTGACGTTCTTATTTCGCCGCGGCAAGGCTCGTAGGAGCCCCGCCACTTTCACGGTGTCGATGTTTCTTTTTTCCTGTGTTCTTCGAGCAAATGTTCGGCATCGATCGATTACAATCTTTATTAGGTCTACCGGGAAGTTCTGTCCGATAGTGTCACTTCAAGTTACAATCCATATGCACATGTTGATTTGAGACATATATGACTATCTCTCTTTATCATTGCATTTACACACATGTACTCTCCTGAATAAACTGAAACAAAGATGTCTCGTGTCGTTATTAACACGTTCCGTGCCGAGCTTTTTTTACTCGAATCTTCACACTTTGATATTTTACTAAAACTTGATGTATTACGTGCAATTATTAATTCTCGTACACATAACAACGTAACAAAAACTTATCAACGCCCATTCTTGCGGTGGAAATTGATTCTTCGGTTCTAAATTTCTTGTAAACAATTTGTTCAGTTCACTAAGTAAACATGCAAGCGTGTACCATCGATGGTACACGTGGCACGGAACGTGTTAAGTGAGACGCGATCGCGAAAACATGGCTACCGATGATAACGCCAGACCACGTGCTGCTTTGGCGACTCGTCAGAAAATCGCAGAGCCAGGCTGGGAAATTCTGTCGCATCCACCATACTCCCCAGACCTAGCACCCTCCGATTATCACTTGTTTCTCTCTTTGCAAAACTTTTTACAGGAAAAAAAATTCTAAACTGAAGCTGATGTCAACCAAGCACTAGTCGAGTTCTTCGCCTGTAAAAATAAATCATTTTTTGAAAATGGCATTTACAAGTTGCCGTCACGCTAGCAAGAAGTCATAAGTAACGATGGAAAGTATATTCTACGATAAATATTATTAAATGTATGAAAATTGTGTTGTATTTCAATTCGAAAACGGACAGAACTTTCCGGTAGACCTAATAATTCGATTAAATGATCGATGAAAATTGTTACAGCTTTTAGTTTGATTAAAAACCTTTGATGAAAACGATTAAATGCATTAATTTAATTAAATCATTGGCGACAGCGATTAAAAGCATCGATTTGATTACACGGTTGATGAAAACGATTCGAGGCATTCATCGTCGAAAAGTGCACGAAAGTCGACGAAATTAATCGGCAGTCGTCGATTGCTGAAATCAATCGTCGATTGGCGAAATTAATCGTCAATCGTCGATTGAAAAAGACAATTAATAATTGTAAAATTAATGAATGTAAATTATTAGATGAAATATTATATAGTTAATTACACACCCGATATTTGTTTCCAATATTTCGATTATCATTCGTTTAAACTACCCCTATAAAGATTTACTTTAAAGTGCTATAACTTTGCGAGAAAAAATCGTAGCCTAGTTTTGTTTTTTTTAATTAACCCCTTAATGCACAATTTAAAAAAAAAACCAACCAAAAAAAATCAATTTTTTTTATCTAAGAAAATACATATTTGGACCTTAATTTCAATAAATATGTAAAAAAAATGCAAAAATTACTAAAAATTCAATAAAAATAGTGAATAAATAATTATAGTGAATATTGAATCGCATTGCAGATCGAATTTTGTACCCATCGTACTGTTTTTCAATTAATATAGGTAACATAACATAAGTTGCGACGCCGACCGTATATATACGGGTCTGCACATTTTGGCCGGTTTTGCACGCCCGTATTAATACGTTTCTGCGCGTTAAGGGGTTAAAGGAGAAAGATCGAACTTCATTCTGCTGCTAACGGTATCTCAAAAAAAAATTTAACGTAGTCCATGCATTTCGTTTAACTTTACAATCTTCAACCTGTCGAACGTGGCCTCGTATTTGAAGGGTTATAGTAGTGTGAGTGTGTTCAACTCAAAATCGAGAAACAGTGTCTGAAAGTACTGATTCCCAGCTATAATTTAAAAATAAAGTCATCGGCCCACGATGATTTTCCGCGGAGTCATCGTCGGTCGAAGTTGGCCAATTTTTATTGAAAATTCTCCTACGCTATTATTTTTCGGTGCAGTGTATATTAATCAGTAGAATGTCGAGACTCCTGTTGAAAACCGGTTCTATGGCGCGGCGAGGCGGGCGAAATTCTAAAGACGCATTACGGTAATTAACGTCGACCGGTAACATTTCATTGAACAGCGTTGCCGTGTAAACCGGCACGCGCCCCGTCGTGTGTTCTCCGATTCTCCTGGTTGCCGGCGAAAATTTGAATAGCCGATATCATTACGGATTCCGCGTGCGTAACCGCGCAACTAAAATTGACGATAATGATTTCAAATATCGAGACGTACACGCGTCCACGCGCGCGTCGTACGTACACGTATAGAGAATCTATGGAGTCTATCTGTACGCGTGCACCGTATTATACATTTTCGTTGGCTGATCGCGGAAATAGGGCTGACTCGTTGCAATCTCTGCGGGGCCGGGCCCGACAAGATAGATTGACCGAAAACACGCAACGACGCGGTATATAATACCGGCCGAAACGCGGCCGGTTTCAATTTTCGTTCGATAAATGCCGGGGATCGCTTTTGCGGCGCCCGGAACTGTATTCCATGAACGTTCAGCCGATTAACGCCGTGGAACCCGGCCGCTCTGAGCGCCGCGATAAAAGAAACGGCGCGCTTCATCCTCCATTTTCGATGCAATTTTTTCGGGATTAGCACAGTTTATCGAGTTTGCGCTCGATAAAGATGCAAATTCGAAGGACGGCCGCGTCTCGTCTCGCCGCGCCTCGCCGCGCCGCGCCACGCCTCGTCTCGCCTCGCTCCGCTTTACCTTCGGCGAATGGAAATAGACACGTAGAATACAAAACCAAGTCGCTGCTTTTATCCGTGGTTTCCTTCCCATCTGCATCGCCTCGATCGATCTTAGTGCACGTGGCCTTTCGAATCCTCCTTATGGAGTCACGTAGCCCGGTGTATTTCTTGCAGAAGATGCAGGGTTGAAAACCAAATTTTGAGATTTTATAATGTATGTATATTTTATTATATTTTATATATTTTATATTTTATTATATTTTATTATATTTTATATATTTTATTACATTTTATTATATTTTATTATATTTTATATTTTATTACATTTAATTATATTTTTTATATTTTATATATTTTATATTTTATATTTTATATGTTTTATATTTTTTATATTTTATATATTTTATATTTTATTATATTTTATATATTTTATATTTTATATGTTTTATGTTTTATATATTTTATATTTTGTATGTTTTATATTTTTTATTATATTTTATATATTTTATATATTTTATATGTTTTATATTTTATTACATTTTATATATTAACATTATATTTTTATAATGTTTTTATTACTTTAATGGTCTCATAGTGCATTATTCCCTAGTACTTTATGCATCTTCTTGACTTTATTTAATTATCTTGATATTTTCTTTTTTGTTGTATCTTTTTATATCGTGCCAGTTCTTTTCTTTCTTATTTCTGATATACTACCAGTGCTACATATGATTACATTACTGTAACACGGAGAGTTTTCTGCAGTTAAAATAAATATTATTATTATTATTTTGTTTCTCAGCATCCGCTGGTTGGCTTCAGGGTAGTTGCAAATGTAATGTTTCTCTGCTCTAGAACACTTTCTGAAAACAATTATGTTTTGCTTTATCTTATTCTTGTCGTACAGGCAATGCACTTTATTATACAAAAATTAGATATGTCATCATAAAAATTACACATTTATGATTTCTTCTTTTAATTTAATTATTGTATGTTATATCTATTTGTTAATCATCAATATAATATATAATTATATACATAATAGTAATAATAATAATAATATATATAATATAACTAATTTTAATAAATTGTAAGTAATACTTCACATTTTCAGTTTCTTTTAATTGATCCGCTATTCCATTCGCATAAATCCATAAAGACCAGCAGTCCGATCGTCAACGTCCATTTAATAGCCACGAAATTGATCGAAACCATAGTTATGAACTATTAAGGAAAGGAGAATTACCTAAATGACGAAGAGACGACAACGATGCTGCTCAACTGCCATAGTTGAGGCAACACGAGCAACAGGTTCGTAGACATCGACCCAATAGATTCTAAAGTACCATCCCAAAAGTAGCGTGCATTATTGAAACCTCGTTTCAGTGCTCATTAAAAATGTAAAAACATACACGGTACTTTGAAGCGTAGCTGTAAAAATCTCGTAGACTTTCATTTCGTTCCTCCAGAATTCATTTTTATCTATTCTATTGTTCACGTATGAACTTTTACCATTTCAAATCCTTGGAACGATGTATGAATTGACAGAGGAAATTTTTGAACTCGCAAAAAAGTATCCGATACATCATACCTGCAAACAGACGTTCGAGAAACAGTCTCGAATCGATTGATTGCTGCAGTCGAGAATTTTATGCGATCGCCAAACTTCTGCCATATTTGTGTTTCTATCGGGCTTTATTTGAGCATATTGTGCGCTCGAAAAAGTTATGTAATCAATGAGGGTACGAGAGAGAGAGAGAGAGAGAGAGAGAGAGAGAGAGAGAGAGAGTTCGATAAAACTAATATAAGAGCAGAGTTTGGTTGCTGCAGCGAGCACGAATCCGTCGCAATTTTCATAAACCTTTAGCCAAACAAATATAACATTGCAGAGAAAAAGTTAACACATTTTATGTTTGCACTAGCCATTACTATAAGCTTCCCATTATCGACATCGTACAGTGGTGTGAACAACTATAGACTGAACACTATAATCACCGAACCCTGAACGCGACTAAAATACATTATTTTATAACAATAACAAAAGATTGGATTTGTTTACACTTCCCATGACTTTTATTATCATATGTGCTTGAACGAGAGAAGAAGTTCGCATAAAAATTTCCAACACAAATATCATTAACTGCTGAATGACTGATTCCTCCTTCCTTATTAATAATAGTTTATGTTTTTTATTGTAAAAATGTGTTTTTACCCGTAAATATAAAGTAAATAAATAAATAAATAAATAAAAACATAACAAAACACCGTAATTGTATATTTATATATCTTAGAAATAGTAAAAAATGTGGAAATATACAAACAAATATACATCTTGTTAATTTTTCGTTTCGATATCAGTAACAATGTAAAAGTAACTTCGAGTCTATAATTATTAGACTGTTGATTTTTATTGAAAATAAAAATTGTTTGCATCACTTGCAAGAAATAGAAACTAGATAGA
Organism: Megalopta genalis; assembly: GCF_051020955.1. NCBI lineage: Eukaryota > Metazoa > Arthropoda > Insecta > Hymenoptera > Halictidae > Megalopta > Megalopta genalis. The sequence goes on along the minus strand of NC_135013.1, from coordinate 24,203,797 downwards.
AAATTCATAATATATTCTTCCTTCAATCATCTTATTAGACGACAACTAATACATTCACGTTTTGAGAGAGAAGTGCTTTTAATTTTTACACTGCATTAAATCGTTACTACCCAATTTTGCCAAAAGTGCATTAAATCCGCAGTCTGCCCTCAAAAGATCTACGCGTCGCTAAATGGAACGCGGGCGGAAAGTACACGCGCAACCTGCGGTTTTGCCTCCGCCAGATACTTCGGCACACGTCGCAAATGAAACCGTGAAACTTCAAATGCGTGTTCCGCCGTTCCGCCGCGAGAATTCAATAAGCGGCGCGGTTTCCAAACGTCCGAGCGAAACTGGCTGGCATCTTTTCAACCCCCGGTAATCAGTTTTTTTTCCCCCCAGCCACGCTTTCGTCGCATTTATGACCCGAATTGTTCCTCTTCACCGGCGACAAAAGCCCATAAATCAGCGCGCGCCGCGCGCCGCTCGAGAATTCTCGAGCCAGCGGGCTGAAATTTTAACGCTTCGAATTGTTATTCCGCATAGTTAATGCCGGCGAAGTATAATACCGGCGCGGACCATCCTCGAAATTAGACATCGCGCGGTGCCCCGGCACTCAATTATCGATAATCGATCGATCGAGTGGCCGATTCGCAGCTGAACGCGGCAAGTAGGTTAATCCTCCTCGGTTCTGTAGACTTTTCGGACCGAGTTTGTTTAGTAGAACGTCCATAATCCTCGACGAACAATTTCACTTCGACTGTTGAAAGCAAACTGAAGATTGTCTTGAGAGATAACCGTCTTTAATTGCTGTGCATATACGTAACAAATCGCTGTTCTAATTCAACGCTAAGACATTTAACACTAAACTTACCAAGCAGTAATACTAACTGGCATGTGCTGCTTCACAAGAGTGAGAAGACCGAATTTATTTGGAATTTGTAAAGTTTTTATTATAAATCTTGCTCCAATAATATAACTTATTCAAGCGTTTTCTTGAAACTTGGAACTTTGCAGAATTGCAAAATAAGAAAGCGGTCACTTTGACCGCGGTAGGTTTAGTGTTAAAGAAGAATAAACGTGATTTGGAGATATCCTTTACGTACCAAATTTAATTTTCGTACCAAATACAAGTACTATCTGCAATATATTATTACTAGTAATAATATAATAATAATAATAATAATAATAATAGTATAATATTATTCTATTATTACTAGACTGCGGATATTTATGCAAAATAAAAATTTCCTATCGATTCGAAGAAACAGGGATCAAATAAAAATCTGTTTCTTCTTTTAACAGTTTTAAAGGATTGGAAAATGATGTAACAATGTTGTTCAATCCTTCTGATATCTTCACCACTCGATATTTCACTAATCCATTTTTGTTAAAAACAAAAATTCAAATAAATAATCACTGTTTTGTTTCTCTGTAATCTTGGTACGATTTTCCAATGCAATTAATATTGCATCATTCATTTAATATTTTCTTATACTTTTTCATAAGCTTTATAGAAAATTTCACGAATTCGATATCAAACGCGAATGAAACAATTTTTGCGGTATTTTAAGAACTTCCGTCTTTTTCATATTAAATTTTAAGAAATTAATTGTGTTTAAATTAAATAATTTGATATGTCTTCTACGATAAATGAAAAGTTAAATATTCAATATTTTCTTATACTTTCTCATAAGCTTTATAGAAAATTTCACGAATTCGGTATCAAACGAATGAAACAATTTTTGCGGTATTTTAAGAACTTCCGTCTTTTTCATATTAAATTTTAACAAATTAATTGCGTTTAAATTAAATAATTTGATATGTCTTCTACGGTAAATGAAAAGTTAAATATTCAATATTTTCTTATACTTTTTCATAAGCTTTATAGAAAATTTCACGAATTCGGTATCGAAGGAATGAAACAATTTTTGCGGCATTTTAAAAACTTCCGTCTTTTTCATATTAAATTTTAACAAATTAATTGCGTTTAAATTAAATAATTTGATATGTCTTCTACGATAAATGAAAAGTTAAATATTCAATATTTTCTTATACTTTTTCATAAGCTTTATAGAAAATTTCACGAATTCGGTATCAAACGAATGAAACAATTTTTGCGGCATTTTAAAAACTTCCGCATTTTATATATTCAATTTTAACAAATTAATTGCGTTTAAATTGAATAATGTGATATGTCTTCTACGATAAATGAAAAGTTAAATATTCAATATTTTCTTATACTTTCTCATAAGCTTTATAAAAAATTTCACGAATTCGGTATCAAACGAATGAAACAATTTTTGCGGCATTTTAAAAACTTCCGCATTTTATATATTCAATTTTAACAAATTAATTGCGTTAAAAATGAATAATGTGATATGTCTTCTACGACAAATAAAAAGTTAAATATGCTCGAAGATAACAATCATGAGGCACAGTAATCGACTACCCCACAGTAACTGGCTCCACTACTCTGCCCATATGATACACAGCAGAAGAGTATCGATTTGAAAGGGACACGCGTTGGTCGTGTGATTCGCGCGACACCTCGAATGACGCGGCCGACGCGGCTTTCACGCTCGAACGAAAGTAATTATCTGTCGTTAACGCCTACTTTCGCTAGAATGGAGCCTAGCCGGCCCGTCGACTTCGGTTTGCAAGGCTCGACACGCTGCGCAAACAACCGGCGAGGACGAAGCTCTCCGAGACAACGGCTGTAAAACACCGCAGCCTCTTCCCGAATCTCAGCAACGCCGAACGCAATTTCCCTCGAGGACGACCGTGCAATAAGATGCACGACTAGTCTCGGCGTTCACGAAAACGCTGCGAATTTTTCTTTCTTCGAATCATTTTTCGCGACGCTCGCCAACGACACGGCGTTCATCCATTTCGAGCGTTGCTTGCGTTTCAAGAGGGTGTCCGGTTTTATCTGCTTCAGCAATCGATACGTTCGACACGGATCGATGATAGATCGTTAAATTGATCTTGTTTTACTTGATATTTCTAATACAGCTATAATACTTTTCTTTTGATTTTCATATTGTTTCTATAATTTGTAAATAATATTATATAATATTGTTAAGTAAATTCTGGCATATAATAGTACAGATGAATATTGTTAAAGAAATCTGACACATACTAATTGAGGTTAATATTGTTAAAGAAATCTGATATATAATAATTCAGGTTAATATTGTTGAAGAAATCTGGCACATGTTAATTTTGAGGTTAATATTATTAAATAAATCTGGTATATGATAATTCAAGTTAATATTGTAAAGTGTACTAATTCAGATTAATATTGTTAAATAAATCTGGCACTCTACTAATTCAGGTTAATATTGTAAAATAAATCTTGCACATATTAATTGAGATTAATATTATTAAATAAATCTGGTATACAATAATTCAGGTGAATATTGTTAAAGAAATCTGGTATATAATAATTCAGGTAAATATTGTTAAGTGAATCTGTGTCATATAATAATTCAGATTAAAATTGTCAAACAAATCTGGCATGTACTAATTCAGGTTAATATTGTTAAAGAAATCTGACACTGTACTAATTCAGGTTAATATTGTAAAATAAATCTGGCATGTACTAATTCAGATTAATATTATTAAATAAATCTTGCACATATTAATTGAGGTTAATATTATTAAATAAATCTGGTATATAATAATTCAGGTGAACATTGTTAAAGTAATCTGGCACATATTAATTGAGATTAATGTTATTAAATAAATCTGGTATATAATTCAAGTTAATATTTTTAAGTGAATCTCATATAATAATTGAGATTAATATTGTCAAATAAATCTGGCATGTACTAATTCAGGTTAATATTGTTAAAGAAATCTGGCACTCTACTAATTCAGATTAATATTGTCAAATAAATCTGGCACATACTAATTCAGATTAATATTGTTAAATAAATCTGGTACATACTAATAATTCAGATCAACGTTATTAAATAAATCCTGCATGTAATAATTCAGGTTAACATTGTTAAATAAATCTGGTACATACTAATAATTCAGATCAACGTTATTAAATAAATCCTGCATGCAATAATTCAGATTAACATTGTTAAATAAATCTGGTACATACTAATAATTCAGATCAACGTTATTAAATAAATCCTGCATGTAATAATTCAGATTAACATTGTTCAATAAATCCGGCGCATACTAATTCAGATTAACATTAACAAATAAATCCAGCAAACAGTAAACCTTCTATTACCTACAGATTCTGTAGTATCTGTTCCACGAGAAACGTTTGCTGGAAGAGTTTCCAAGCGATACGAACTCTTTCCGTAAAACTTTCACGGGAACCGATATTTTGTTTAACGAAACGTGTACAAGTCCGGGCGGAATTTCGTTCGCAACGGCAACTATCTGTTTGCCTCGCGCGCCCTTGCGAAGATTGCTTTCCCCCGAACTCTCGGGGATTATTATAATATCCGTTGCTTCATTTGCAAAAGCAGCCTCTCCTTTAATTCCTGGTAGGTTTCGCGGCGCGGCGCGGCGCACTCTCGAATTTCAAACAGCAGATTCCTCCGGCGGTGTCGCCGTATCGCGCCGAGAACGAACTTCTCGTGTCCGTCGAACGGTTGGTTCCTTCGAGGCTCGTTTTAAATGTAAATTTATCCCGTGTTCCGGCCGTCGGTCCCGTTCCCGTCTCAAAGAGGGGACACGGCTCTTTCTTCCAGTCGCGAACAGCGACAGACACACCTCGACGTCCCGTCGAACGGCGTTACGCCCGAAACGAAGGTATTCGAGCCGAACGAATCCCGGATCGGAACAGCAACTATCTTGTCGATCCGATCATGGGAGAGCCGTTCGGAATCAGGTTCGATGAAAGAAGGGAATCTCATTATCCTTTTGCCATTCCTTTGTTCTTCCCTTGTGCGAATAGCAACGAGGCGCTCGTGATCTAACTAGAGACTACATGCCGAAGCGATAACAGTCTGCTTTGATTGAACGTGAAGTAACTTTTACAATAAACGCTTCGGACCACTTTCGATTCGTTAGTTCTTCGTATCGTAAGGGGGAACGCGTGGCGATCAAAGCCGAAGAAGCTAATTTGTTGTGCGTGTTACGGATAATGCGAGTCATATAAATGCAAATATTGTGCTTTACGATGCAAAATCGAATTACTTGCTCATTCGAATTTTACAGCTGGATATTTATTTTATATGAAAACTGTGATATTAATGTAATACGAAATTTTATGTTTACATATATAATATTACGTAATTATTAATATACGTATATTATTGTAATATTACATAAATAATATAGTTTATGTATTATAATATTACAATATATGGAATTCATTATTATAGTGTACTTATTTATATTATATAGTTTATATTATATTATTTATATAGTTTATATATTATAATATTACAATATATAGAATTCATTATTATAGTGTACTTATTTATATTATCATAGTATAGTAATTTATGGTACAAATTCCACATTTTTATTTAGAATTTATAATTTACATGTTATTATACTATAATAATATATTTCATATATTATTTATGTGATATTATAATAATATAATATATATATAATATATAATAATATTGTATAATATATATTATAATTATTATATTATATTATATTATAATATAATATTCATATATATATATATATATATATAATAGATAAAGATATGAATTATATTATAATATAATATAATAGTTATAATATATTATATTAATAGTTTTTCTCTTCAAAAGTAGAATTAATATTGCACTGCAAGCCTTTATCAATGGCTCTCATCGTTGCATCGACTTTGAATATTGCATTTAAAAAATAACGTCAGAAATCTTGTTACAAACAGAAACAATCCATAACAATGCCCAAGCACGGTACAAGAGTGTAAATGTCGTGAACGTTTAGGGTAGCCTGTAGCTCGCACGCGACATTCCCGAAACCGCGGACGATTAACATTCACGCCCAGCGTGCCTAATACAAATGACACGCAATAACAATAAATCCGGCTGGACAAGCAAACGGAATTCTTTGGCCGTGGAATTAAGCGTTCCACGGAAGGCTCTCCGCGTGGCCGACCGTAATTTCCCGCGAGGATAGTTAGGATGTTTCCCGGGCGTGTGAGGAAAGCCGGGATACACTCAAAAGTTCTTCCACTGAAATCGTGATTTTTCTGACGGGAGCAGTTCGAGGGCTCTCCATCTCGTCGCCGGCGACCATAAACCATTTGGAAACACGCGTCTAGATGCGGCTGCTCCCGATGCAACGGATTAAGACCGCCGCGAACGTAGCGCGTAAATCTCGGAAACGTTCCCCGAGAACTGTGCTCGTCGAATATCCGGAAGTTCGGTCGTTTGGTTCACCGTCGGGCCTCGTTTACGTTCGCGAAATACATCGCGCGTTATTTTCTGTTCTTTCCGACGACGTGAACCCTTTGTTATTTATCTGTAGGATTGTAAAATTACTCGAATAATAATGGGAATGATCGTCGACTGTTTTCGTTTCTACGTAATTTTGGGAGAATATGTTTATAAATTATTCGAACTGAAAAATTGAACGTATAAATATATTCTCATAAAAAAAGCAAAAAGAGTCGACAATTATTCCCATTATTATACGAATAATTTTACAACCTCTATTCGAATAATTTGCAAATATATTTCTATTACTATTCACATAATTTGACATTAACCGCGGGTGATGTTCGCGTTAAATTCAGAGTAGGAATATAGGGTGTTCCTTATAATTATGTTAACACCTAGAATAGGGTGATTCCTGAGGTCATTTGAAGTAACTTCTTCCTTTGCGAAAATGCAATTCGTGGCTTCGTTTACGAGTTATTAAGGAAAAACACTGACCAATGAGAAGCGAGCACGCTCAGCGCTAGACGGCCGAGCCAATCAATAGAACTGGGCTTCGGAGGCTCGGAGGCGCTCGTTGGCTCGGCCGCCTCACGCTGGCCGAGCTCGCTTCTCATTGGTCAGTGTTTTTCGTTAATAACTCGTAAACGAAGCCACGAATTGCATTTTCGCAAAGGAAAAAGTTACTTCAAATGACCTCAGGAATCACCCCATTCCGGATGTTAACATAATTATGGAACACCCCGTATTTCTACCCTGAATTTAACGCGAACATCACCCACGGGAGTCGGCCGACTCGTGGAACAATTCTTGAGCCCTGTCTCAGCCCCTGTTTTCGAGCTACGCTGTTGGAGAGGCTGTCTCTCCGTTTTACCCGGCATCCTGCAGTGCCTGATTTAAGTAATTAAGCGCCATACATCCGGCTCTCTTGATAACTAGGTTGCTGATTAGCCGAGACCCGGGGAGATGACTTCAGAAACGTTCCATCAGGGATCAGAGCCTGACGTCGCGAGGGTGGGATATTGAACAGGTGATTCCGGCGTGTTGAAAAGAAGCCGCCTCGTCATCCCGCATCCTAATTGATTTTCTTACGGAGCCGGTGGAATGGCTGGCCGTTTCCACTTGCACAGGTAATCGGGAATATTGGCGGTAAGAATCTGCTATTGATGGCAATGTAATGGAATTTCGACGGAAATTCGTACGGTGCTTGGCAAGTAATGTGATTGCCAAAGTTTCGGGCAAGTAGAAACAGTTAGCGATGATCATCCATGGGAGCTGAGAGTTGCTGGGACGATAGATATTGAAGATTCGGAGTCGCTTTCGATGGTAATATAATCGCAGTTAGCGGGGAACTGTGAGACAGGTAGTTAACAAATGAGGAAGTCATGATCGTAGTGTAGTCGCATTTTCCTCGTTGCGATGAACAAGGAGCGTTATTGTTTATTATTATGTGTATTGTTTATTAATACGTGTATTCCTCGATATTATTCGAATAATATTCTTTATTCGAAATATTATTCGAATAATATTCTTTATTCGAAATATTATTCGAATAATGTTCTTTATTCGAAATATTATTCGAATAATGTTCTTTATTCGAAATATTATTCGAATAATGTTCTTTATTCGAAATATTATTCGATTAATATTCTTTATTTGAAATATTAGTCGAATAATATTCTTTATTCGAAATATTATTCGAATAATGTTCTTTATTCGAAATATTATTCGATTAATATTCTCTATTTGAAATATTAGTCGAATAATATTCTTTATTCGAAATATTATTCGAATAATATTCTTTATTCGAAATATTATTCGAATACAAATTTATTTGAATAAGATTTCATTGATTTAACATATTTGGAAATAATTTACTAAATTCGAAAAGCTATTCAGATAAAATTTTATTCGAAGAATTTATTATTCGTGATGTTATTCGAATAAAATTTTATTCGAGGATTTTATTCGAATTATTAATTAATCGCGAGGGTGGGATATATTACTTAAATGCGATTAATTACTTAAATTGTTCGAATAAAATTTTATTCGAGGATTTTATTCGAATTATACTTTGAATGAAAATGTATTCGAATTATTATTTTAATGAAATTTTATTCAAATTATTATTCAAAGAACTTATTCGAATTATTATTCGTATAAAATTTGATTCGAATTATTTTTCGAATAAAACTTCACTCAAAATTACTATTCAAATAAAAGTTTCTTCGAAGGATCATTCGAATAATGACCAACTCCGTTCCATGTAAGTAGAAATAGAGAGGAATGGTCAGACAGGGAGGACAAAGTCATATGCGCATTGGTTTCTCAAAATTATTGTTGTTGATACTTCGAAATAAATTAACGCACAGAATTTATTAAGATAACAGAGAAGATAACACATTTTCACATTATTATCGTAACTCTAACATTGAATTCAAAAAATGCCTCGATCATCAACAGCCACGTTCCTGCGCCGGGACACACGAGTGCAAAGCGTTAAAGTCTAGAGCAGATGCGATAAGAAAAATTAGATAATTGCCTCTATAAAATGGCGCTCGTAACCGAATCGACCCGCGCGGCAACCGAATACTTTTACGATATCGCGAAGGATGGTAAAAGGCTGCCGGAGAATTCCTAGCGACGCGTTCTTCCACGGGCGTTTCACGCTCGTTGCCCTCGGCCGTCTGGAAACCCGACGGAACGGTCGCGAACGTCGGGACGCGGCCGATGCTCGTCGACGGCCGCGTATATCGCGTGTACCATCCTGCTAGCACACGTACGCGCCGTTATCGCGTGCTTTTCAACTCCAACCAGCTCGCGCGGGTGCTCGGAGCGCGCGTACTCTTCGCCAGCAGTTCGCGACGCGATGCGTCCTTATCGGTGGCCTCGAGCAACAGGAATATTTTTACGCTCCCGTGCAAATCCTTTCCGAAAGTAATCAGTAATTAAATTGGCCGACTTTATAGCGCGACACGAGCCGGCGAAACGGGGACTCCGCATTTTTACTTGCGCGTTGTCGCGTCTGGCCACGAGCTACGGCGCTTGGATTTCACGACGCGGTTTCGTATCGTAATAATTGTTCGGATAAATAATTATTCATGCGATGCAGACAGTAATGGAAATAGAAAGAAATGGGAATCGAAATGGAAACAGAAATAGAGAAAAGTAATCTGATTAATGATTCACGATTATATGTCGTCTGTTATTGTAAGTAATTTATAGCAATTTATAATAACTGAGCAAAAAGTAGTCACATTAATGATTCACGACTACAACTTGTTTGTTATTATAACTAATTTATAGCAATTTATAATAACTGAGCAAAAAGTAGTCACATTAATGATTAACTCGTTGGTTATTATAACTAATTTATAGTAATTTATAATAAGTGAGCAAAAAGTAGTTACATTAATGATTAACTGTTATAACTTTTTCAGTTATTATAACTAATTTATAGTAATTTATAATAACTGAGCAAAAAGTAGTCACACTAATGATTAACTGTTGTAACTCTTCAGTTATTATAACTAATTTATAGTAATTTATAATAACTGGACAAAAAGTAATCTGATTAATGATTAACTGTTATAACTCGTTAGTTATTATAAATTATTATAAATTAGTAATAAAAATAACAAGAATATATGTCCGATGAAACAAATTTATTGAATAAGACTAACTAAAATATAGAATATAATTCATTGAATAAATCAATATTTAACTAAATATAGAATATAATTCCTTGATCAAATTTACTAAATAAATGAACTAAAATATAGAATATAACAACTATAATATAAAATATAATAACTATAATATAAAATATGATAATTACAATGTAAAAATATACTAACTATAATATAAAAATATGTTGTTTTGTAAAGTTCTTGTATAAATCTCACTAAAACTGTAAAATTGAGTCTACAATGTGATTCGCACCACCGTAACTCCAACAAAATTGTTCCCCTCGATTCTCACACTGAACGACAGCGACTGGAGTCACCGCCAACCAAAATATTAATCATCGTCGCAGCCATAAATAACACAGTTTAAACGCCGGTTTCTCGATACTTGTAATTCGAGTGGTTCCCGGAACGATTAGACGGCAATACCGTCCCCGGAGAAGGCTTTACAGTGCTCAGCATAAAAACAACATGAAAAATTCATGCTCGAGGGCCGGCATCCACAATCTATTGCCGGCTGAGGGCTGCCGGGAACTAATAACACCGTTTTCTGTTGCAGATCCCGAGCCGCGCAACCGTTCCGCCGCGTCGTCGATTTGCTCCGACTGATCTTCCCGGTGAGTACGCAACAGCTCCAGATTTGTTATTCAATCTTTTCCAGCATCCGTTAAATGCGCAGATGCTTCTCGCCGGCTATAAAAATGGTAAAACACTCGCCGGCCAGCATAAATTCTCGTTTCGCGCGTCCAACCGGCCGAGGAAGCGCCGTCGGAGCCCTCCGCCCGGCAATTTTATTCCTCGTTCTCCTTAATCCGATTAGAAAAAAAATGTTTCGCTCGAATTAAAGCACCGTAGATCGTGGCTCATTTGCCGAGCCGCGTTGCTCCGCGAACTTCCTTCGACCTCGGCCGAAAACGCAGTGCTTAAATTGTTTCATCCGGCGACAATGTTCCCGCGAAGCAAGCAAGAAGACCCGCGACAAAACCGTTTTCCACTTGGCGAAGCCTCTAGACACTTGTTGACTGCATCTGCCGCGATCGTTGCGGCCACAATGAGAAAAATTCGCTGTAATTTTTGCCTTGTGCCCGAAACGAGATTTATGAGAAAATTTTAGAAATTAGAATTAAGAAGTTCGGATGAGAGAAAACAATTTATTCAATGGAATAAGAATCGAAGAGTTTTGATCAATGAATTTTATTTAATGAAATAAGAACCGAAGAGTTCGTGTGAAAGCAATTTATTTAACGAAATAAGAACCGCAGAGTTTATATGCAAGCAATTTATTTAACGAGATAAGAACCGAAGAGTTGATGTGAAAGCAATTCATTTAACAAAATGAAAATCGAAGAGCCCGCGCGCATGATATTCTGTCGACTTCCTTTCATTTTGCAGCTCGCAAACAGGATTGTTACATAATACCATAAAAATTCATTAGAAAATCTTCTCTTTCCCGTCCACGAAAATAAAAGACAGACGCTACCGTATTAAATTGCCGAGTATCGACGAAACATCTGCAACAATAAAACGGACGCGTCGTCAAAGTGCGCCTGCACAGGTTGAAACAAATTTAATAATAACTTTATGCTTTTTCCGGCGTGCAGATAGCCTGGAGGTTGTGCTTGCCCGCGATGAAATTTGTCGGGCAAAAATCGAGAAACTTGCGACTGAAAGCGTTTTCCATTCGATTCCGCGTTCGAACAAAAATACGCGCGACGTTACAAAACAGGATTCAATTATAGGAGAAATTTTTCCGTGTACGCGTTTGTTTTTCTGTCCTGTAATCAAGGCTTTAATGGAAAATCGACCGAAACCCTGATGGACCTCGAGGGATTTACCCGACGTGACATTTTCTGGAACGTCGTTGCATCGATGAAATTCGAACACTTCTTCTCCGTTTACAAGAAGAATCCATTTAGCGAAATCGAACGTATAATGTAATATCGCATAAATAGGATATAGACATGTCCCAATTTCCGTGCCCCCGGCATTATTCGTACGCAATCTCGCCAACGCGTCTCAGTCGACATAAATAAAATAATACTCGGTCTGGGAAAAAGTTCGCAGCGTTTTGTTAGTAAAATTCAACTGGATTTCTTATATCGTGACAATGAATTTATTTAAACCAAATATGCTCCATTATTATCGACAATGTTTCGCCATTTTTCGGGTAGAATGGTGATACCATCGGTGAAGAACTCCTGCGGTTTCTGGTTAAAAAACTGAATCAAGTGGTTTTCACAGGCTTCTTTCGAAGCCAGTTTAATTCCATCGAGAGAGTTCTGCAGAGATCGGAACAAGTGATAGTCGGAGAGTGCTATGTCTGGACTATACGGTGGGTGTATCAAAATTTCCCAACCAAACTCTCGCAATTTTTTACGGGTCGTCAAAGAAATGTGTGGTCGGGCGTTGTCGCGGTGGAAGACAACACTTTCCCTATTATGCAATTCGGGCCGTTTTTTTTTCAATTACGTGGCGTAATCTCCAGTTGTTCACAGTATAGTTGAGAATTAATCGTCTGACCAACTGAAAGTACCTCATGGTGGACGATTCCAATCCCACCATACACGCGACATCACCTTTTTAGCGTCAATCCTAGCTTCGCGAACGCTTGTGACGGCTCACCATATTTTGTTCACGATCTTTGGCGTTTCCGATTGTCGTACCTGATCCATTTTTCATCGCCGGTTATGACACATTTCAGAAATGGCACGATTTCATTACGTTTCAGCAGCGCATCACAGATGTTGATTCGATTCATCGTGTTTTCCGCGCACAACTCATGAGGAACCCTGTTGAATTTTTACAGGCAACGTACATAATCGTAACAGAGTTAATTTTTATTCAAAACAAAGAAAAGGAAACACACATAAAGCTAACTGATATTACGGGTGATGGTTCGGTAAGCACAACTACACACCTCGCTCGTCCGCAGGCAACTAACTAGAAAGCAAAATTTTTGGCCGTAGGAGCCTCAAAAAAAAGGCAACGCAGACAGTAGACAGTCGTCGCACTCTCTCGCCAGATGCGACGCAGCTCATCGTACAACAATGTAATACCATAATTTAAAATATTATGTCACACGCAGGGACAACCTTCAACAAACCCAAAAACATCCAGCTTCTGTTTGTATCCAACCTTGTGTAAATGGTTCAAAACACTTTTGTGGTCAATGCCTAGTTCCATATCAATATCGACACTGCTAATATGCTTATCTTGCTTGACATTTTCAACAATTTCATTAGTTTTTTCAGCGACTGGACGACCAGAGCATGACTCGTGTTTCACATCGAAATTATCAGAACGAAAGCAGAGCGAACCATTTCCGCGCGGCTGATTTTGATAATGTACCTTCACCATACACAGCACAAATTTTTTCACAAGCTTGCATAGCGTTCTTCCCTTTGTCGTAATAATATTGTAAAACATAGCAAAATTTCTCATCATTTCTCTCCATTTTCAAACGCCAACAACTTTCCAAGTACTGCACCACCACGATGTTTATACGCCCAAAATAACGTTCAGTGTGTCACCTTTAACCCGAGAAAGATAACCTACGTCGCAGAGGCGCCTGCGAAGACTGTTGATTTTTGTTAATTTTTCATAGAGGTCTAGTGATTTAAGTTTAAAATTACTTAAAATATAAAAAAATATAATATAATTGCATTTTATTTTTACAATAATGCCAAACCTTTAAAATGACTAGATTAACTTAAATAAATATCCATTGTTAGTATAAAATTGACGCCTTAGAAAAGCATGCGCCTCTGAAGCGTATGGTTATCTTTTACGTACGTTGTCATATGGTTATCTTTCTAGGGTTAAATATAAAGCGTTTCATGGTATTTTTGCAATAAGTTGTTCGCGAGTTATTAACAATTGACGACATCTATCGGGAAAACGACACGAACTTTTTCCCAGACCCAATACTATTCGCAGCGACGATTAACCTTTTAGGCCCGACGCACCACTATAGTGGCTTCCGCGGATATCATCTTTTAGAACGACACGCCACTATAGTGGCTTTCGCGGATGTCATCTCTCTGGACGAGGCGCCACTATAGTGGCTTGCTCTAGTAGCTCACTCGCTCATCGTTTGAACCAAATAATCGTCTTTATATGCATTGTTTCACACTTCTTTTGTCTTCACATCGATTTACAACAGTCTACAGGGTGTCCCAAAAATGTCTCGCAATCCGGAAATGGCGGGTTCCTCGGATCATTCAAAGCAACTTCTTCCTTTACAAAAATTTTATCCGAGGCACCGTTAACGAGTTATTAACGAAAAACAGTGACCAATAAGAATCGAGTACGGCTGACGCGAGGCGGCCCAGCCAACCAGCGCGCGAAGCCCAGTTCCGCTCATTGGCTCGATCGCCTCGCGCCAGCTGAGCTCGCCTCTCATTGGTCACTGTCTTTCGTTAATAACTCGTTAACGGTGTCTCGGAGAACATTTTTGTAAAGGAAAAAGTTGCTTCAAATGGCATGAGGAACTCGCCACTTTCGGATTGCGAGACATTTTTGGGACACCCTGTATATACAGTATCAGACTCTGTACAGTACACATCAGACTCTGCCGTGCAGAGAAATAGCCTCGCGCAGAATTCAACCGTACCTAAAAGGTTAACTCGCGGCTGACAAGAAATTCGACGTATCGCGACGTGGTACAAAAGTCGTCGATGACGAGAACACTTAATTTTCGGTTTTTTGATCAGCAGAACCGACAGTGCTCGACCCACTGTGCGCCGGATCGACCGGCGTCTGTATTAATATTCATCGTTCGCGATTTATTCCGTGCGATCGGCGAGTGCAGGCGTATCGGTGCACACAGCGTGAAGAGGGTTCGAGTGTTCCGTGGATAGGGGGGTTGGAACGGTGCCTCGGAATTCGTTGCCGCCTTCGGCCTAGTTTCCGGCTTTCTGCGTCGCGCCGGCGAGCTTTAGAGCTTCGAGGTCACTGTGCTATCCGCCACCGAAGAACTATCGGAACAACATTCGATTTCCAAGAGGATAATTGAAATTCCGATGGAAATCCTCGGGCAGATCCGCGACGGCGGAACTATCGGTGCGCCGTTTCTTTTTCTTCGCGATCGTAATCTTCTAATCGTGATCGAAATCGAATCGTAGTCGTGATCGAAATGGAACCGATCGCGGAAACTGAGGAGAAACTTGCGGAACCTCATTCTTGACCCTAAGTGTACGACAATGAATTCCCATGATTTTTCGTGACTGTCGGACTCCTTATGCGTTGTTAAATAGTGATTGCAATTTAACTTCTTCCATTTTGTAGAATATTTGCGGCACGTTTCTCGATTTTGTACATTTGAATTTGCAACTTTGGAATTTCTTGTATATTGTTCATTAGCGTCCATAATTTAACTTCGCTTGTTTTGTGAGCAACAATATTAAACGCTTTATGCAGTGCTTACAATTTAATTTCTTTTATTTTGTAGAAAACCTGCAGTACACATTTTTCGATTTTGTAAACTTGCTTTACAACTTTCGAATTCCTTATGATAATTGTTAAATATACTCTATAATCTAATTTTATTTATTGTGTAGAATACTAGCAGTACGTTTTTTTTTTATTTTGCAGACTTGATTTACAACTTTGTTAATATATTGTTAATTAGTGTCTATAATTTAACATTTCTTATTTTGTAAAAAATAGTATTATATAATGTTATACACAGTGCTTACAATTTAATTCTTTTTATTTTCTAACTTCTAAAATCTAAATAAATGATGTAATGAAACTCTTTTAATGATATTTATTAATTTCTTGTATACTAATGGAGCATTCTCATAGAAGAATAAATAAATAAGTAATTTTTATGGAAGGAATAAATCAAAAATATCCAATGTTATGCACACAGTGCTTACAATTTAATTTCTTTTATATTTTCTATCTTCTAAAATCTAAAAAAATGATGTAATGAAACTCTTTTAATGATATTTATTAATTTCTTGTATACTAATGGAGCATTCTCATAGAAGAATAAATAAATAAGTAATTTTTATGGAAAGAATAAATCAAAAATATCCAATGTTATGCACAGTGCTTACAATTTAATTTCTTTTATTTTCTATCTTCTAAAATCTAAACAAATGATGTAATGAAACTCTTTTAATGATATTTATTAATTTCTTGTATACTAATGGAGCATTCTCATAGAAGAATAAATAAATAAATAAGTAATTTTTATGGAAGGAATAAATCAAAAATATCCAATGTTATGCAGTGCTTACAATTTAATTTTTTTTATATTTTCTAACTTCTAAAATCTAAACAAATGATGTAATGAAACTCTTTTAATGATATTTATTAATTTCTTGTATACTAATGGGGAACATTCTCATAGAAGAATAAATACATAAATAAGTCATTTTTATCGAAGGAGTAAATCAAAAATATGAAACAACACGTTCTTGCACGAAACATTCGAATAAATCGTGGACAGGAAATCGATCGATTGTTCGCAGACAAGAAGTCGACACATCCGTTCATGGCTGACCGTTTCCACTTCGATTCCGAAGCTCGCATACGTCGATCTTTCCGATTCTCCTAGGAAAACGTCGCACGTCCAAACATCTCTTTCCACGTTTTCGACTTATTCTATAACATAGTTTCGCTCGTGTTTCGTGCTCACCGACAGTCGTTCGACGTCGCTCGCTGTGTCCGACTGGAACGAGCGTCGCCGCGAGATCGCTGGATCGAGACGAACGATAACAATGACTCGCTATAACGAGGAGTCTCTAATTACGCGCGGAAGTAGGACGGAATGAAAAATTCAGTTTCGAGCCTGTTTGTGAGCTGGATGCTCGTCGGCTGGATCCGGGAGTCACGCGTTTTCGCGTCACTTGCGTTGAAACGAACGAAGAACGTTTCTTGGATTTCATTAAAAACAATTAATTAAGATCCGTCGATATTGTTCCTCGATTGTTATCACCGGTGGAACTTATTCATATATATCGTCCAGGTAACATTTCATTCGAAGGATTTATTCGAGATAATATTAAAATCTAATTTTAGTTAAAAAGTTTATTCGAGATAATATTTGAATAAAATTTGATAATGTTCGAATAAACGTTTATTCGAGATAATGGTCGAATAAAAGTTTATTCGAAGAATTTATTCGACATGTTATTCGAATAAAAGTTTATTTAAAGAATTTATTCGACATGTTATTCGAATAAAAGTTTATTCGAAGAATTTATTCGACACGTTATTCGAATAAAAGTTTATTCGAAGAATTTATTCGACACGTTATTCGAATAAAAGTTTATTCGAAGAATTTATTCGACACGTTATTCGAATAAACGTTTATTCGAAGAATTTATTCGACATGTTATTCGAATAAAAGTTTATTTAAAGAATTTATTCGACATGTTATTCGAATAAAAGTTTATTCGAAGAATTTATTCGACACGTTATTCGAATAAAAGTTTATTCGAAGAATTTATTCGACATGTTATTCGAATAAAAGTTTATTCGAAGAGTTTATTCGACACGTTATCGAATAAAATTTTATTTAAAGAATTTATTCGGCACATTATTCGGAGAAAATTGTATTCGACCAATTTATCTTTGGATAAATGTTCTTCCAACATAATCAAATTTAAATTTACATGCAAATTTATAATAAATTTTAGAATTACACGTTGATTTTTAATGCATTTTAGAAATACACGTTAATTGGCAATACATTTTAAATATGAATTTTTATGAAGAATCCGCTGATTGAATTTAATTCGAAAACTTCTGGCTGCTAAATAAATATATATATATATATATATATATTCCGTACATTAATTCCGGCTCGAAAACAAGCTCCAGTGAATCCTCGCCGACGAAAAAAGTATCGGAAGCGATCCGGAGGCGACGCTTATCAGTAACGGCGCGCGTTTGCCGCGCATAAAAAGATAACTGGCGGGTAAGGCGAAACGACGTCTGAAGAATCCACGGGAATAAGAATGGTTTAATAATTGCGGGGGTGGGTTGTGCGTAAAGACTTTCATCGCGCGGTTAATGTCGCCCGCCGAGTAATATCCTCGCGCTCGGCGATTCTCTTCCAGCTTTTCCGCGTCGACGTGAACGAGGAACGGGGCCGACGTATAGTAACCCCGAAGGAATTATTGTTCGAGGGCCTGAGTGACGTCGCGGTCGGGTCAAAAGGCGGCTGTCGGGGGAATTTCCATTTGTAATCGAATTCAACGACGAGCCCGCTAACCAGATGCTCCTAAAGCCAGCAGGATGCTCGAAGAACGCAGAAAAAAGTTCCTCTGAAAACTCGAAGTTCTCGCCGCGAGGAACTTCGGGGGAAAACCAGTTGATGTTTCTGGATAATTTAGAAAGTAACAGAGTTCAAAAAATAACACGGTAAAAATTTGCTGGGTAAAATTGCATTTGATATGGCAGATGTTTTATTTTAGACCATGCGTGTGGTTTTGAATATAAAATATTTTGCTCGTTTGAAAGTATGTATTTTTGGAAATCAAATGTTTAATTTCCTCGAAAGTATGTATGTTTGGAAATCAACTGTTTCATTTGCTCGAAAGTATGTATTTTTGGAAATCAACTGTTTCATTTGCTCGAAAGTATGTTTGTTTGGAAATCAAATGTTTCATTTGCTCGAAAGTATGTATGTTTGGAAATCAAATATTTTATTTGCTCGGAAGAATGTACTTTTAAAAATAAAATATTTTGTTCCTCGTAAAAAATTGTTAAGATAATAATAGTTCGAGTAGTATTTTGTTTGAAAAACACCGAGAATATTTGTATCACAGTCACATTTAATTTTTTATTATGAAATGAAACATTTGTAGTGTAAAGTATAATTATTTTTCTTCAATGTACGTATTACGACCTCTTTTCACAATTTATTTCCGGATTAAAAACTGTGAGAAATTTTCTGTTTCATGCTGCATGTTAATAAAATCAAAAATGTTTCATTTTATGTTTCAAGTTTTCAAATATTGGATTCCATGCTTGAGTTTTGGATTACCAAAATTGGACATCTCATTTTACATTACCATAATAAAACATTTAATTTTACGTTTCACGTTATCAAAATGAAATATTTATTTCATGCCTTACCCGCGGTTCGTCGAAATGAAATATTTTATTCAGTGAAATTTGATATCCCATATGGGAAATACTATTTTATTCGAAACGTGAAAAATCTGTTATTTAAAACGATGATTCAAATATTCTCTCTGCAAATACACGTTACCCAGATCTGGTAGCAACGCAGAGCGACGCATGTTCGCGAACGGTATAGCAATTTTTTAGCCGACTTTCTGCTCGCGTAAGAAACACGTTTTATCGACGCACCGACGCACGTGCTTATATGAGCATTCGAGACAAAAATCATCACTTCTAAGCTAATCAATTTCCGACCAAAATGCCTTAATAATTTCTCAAAGAAAATACAAAGATGCATAAAAAAAACTGTATCAAAAAATTATATGATTTCATAAAAAACATTCTTGTTCATTTTTCATCGAATAATCAAATCTTATATTTCTATAATTTTGTAAAATGTTTCTAAAGACAGTAACCTTTTGCAAAAAAGGATTTTTTAGTATAAAAATGTACTATCTAACGAATATGTCGGAATAAGAATCGCAGATTTTTTAAAGACCGTTTTTTAAAGACTTTATTTAAAGTATACGAAAATAAATCGAACTTAATTATCTCATTTCATGTTAATTATAATATTGCATATAAGCATTTCAAAATTGCTATAGATTAATTGCGATCATATAACCTCTGACCGTCATTTTCTATAAAAATTACATTGTAAAATGACCTTCTGTTCATAAGGCAATGTAAACAAGCGGCGGTGTGAACTATTTGATTCTCCTAATATTTGCTCGGCGAACTCGCTCGAAATTAATCTCCAGCTCAATTTGTTGAACAATCTGTTGCTAAGTACGATTGTTTAAACATTTTAATACATCATACACATAGTTTCGAATAGATATGAAGCAGTGGCTTTTTTGAATTTTGCCCATTGACGACCCGCACTGCGCGGCGCGACGCAACGCGACGCGACGCTGCGGTTGCAGAACCGTAGAAAACTTTTCTACTTATTGTTAGTGGAACCATAGTTTTGAATGATGCGTTCGCGCTCGGTCGCCGGCGAGTCTGTGAAACATCGGGAAATTCTTTCAGCGGAGCCGCGCCGCGTGAGTAATTAACCCTTTGCGAACGCGTGGCAGATGGACGACGCCGTTCCTGCAGCTCCGGGCAAGTGTTGGCAGAGTAATGCAATTTTTGTGGTTCGGGCACCGACACTGGCACTCTCCGAATTATCAGTGGCCTTCGTATCCTTTTATGATGGAGCATTAGCAATGAGGACAGTTTTCGAGTTTTCGCGAATGGAACTGTTTGACTTTCTTGCGTTTATTGTTGCGGCGGTGAAAAGGACTTGCATTTTCATGTCGCTTATGGCCGTTGCGGCAGATAGAGAGCACTTTCTGGTCGACGGTATTGCTTAATCTAATTTTCATGCCATTTTGTAACGTCGTTTACTATTTACCAGAGACTACTGTGGCTAGACTGCGGATTTTATGCATTTACCACACGAAGATGAGGATTTGTTATGTCAAACGGTACGAAGATTAAGGACATTTAATAATGTCGATATATTACTTTCGACCTACTAAAATTATTAAGGAAAGAATGCAGCTTTTAAGTTGCTCTAATTTTTTGCAACAGATCCAGGCAGTTTGTACTTTGCATAAACATCCGTAGTCTGATCATGGCAGTCGACTCGCGCTGAAGACAATTTTTCTTCCTTTAGTTAACACTAGATTTACGGAATCCGTCAAAATGACGAGTCGCTAATTTTTTAATTTACGATTATTCATATCGTAAAGATACATTTATGAGTTATTTATTCAATTTATACGTTACTTACCGCAAATGTTACGATAACACTTGTTAAAAATCAGAATAAATGTCTTATTGTCACTTTTATAAATTAATATAAAACAGCTGTTTCTTTTTTGCTCCGTAAATCTAGTGATAAACATGAACTCTTTCAGCGCTAAAATGGGAAAGTATAATGGAAGAAATATCTACTTTTTATATTATTTTCGTGACTTTATATATTATATTTGTATTAAATGAATGCTATACAGTTCATACTATTCGTTCTTTCATTATGTTCGTGTGAATAATCGTAATAGAAGAAATATCTACGTTTTATATTGCCTTCGTGATTTTACACTATATTCGTGTTATTATTTCATTCGGAACATATTACATGTACTTACACTATAATTCATATTACGAATCATACAAAGATCATGGTAGATCAAATTTGTCCCAAATACCACAAATTAAACGATACGGCTCTCCAACCCGTATCGAATTTCATATATATGTATACACATATATTGAATTGTTGCAATATATATTGAATATATTGAATTAATGTGCCTATTTATGCACGTATTATAGAACCGGTACATTATAAAATCGTTTCGAAAGCTATCCTCGAATAATCCTGCGGATTCACATACAATTATAAACTTTCTATTGCGGAAATATTGTACCTTAAGAACGTGAAAATATTAAAGGAAAAAAAGAATCGAAGCTTCGTTAAATCTCTATTAATACATTTCCCTGTGGCAAAAACGAACGCATAAAAAACCCTGGGCTCACTCGCGCTCATTAAATAATCCCGATCCACGCGGCAAGACTTTAATTAATTCCGACTGACGCGGCGAACAAGCGCGAAATCGGATCCACCCCCGTCGATCGGTCCGAACGGCCGCGAAAACAGAACCACGAGGAGTGGAAATTATTATTCTGTCGCCGATGTCAGATAAACCGTGTAAACAAACGCGCGAGTCATTAAATTGCCGTCGCGCGACTCTCTCTCTCTCTCTCCCTCTCTCCCTCTCACTCTAATCGGTAGGGGGGAGGGGGTCGTTCGAACGCGAGTTTCCGATAAAACGGTCGCGTCGTCGTCGTCGTCGACGTCGTCGCCGTCGTCGGCTCCGAGCGATTTCAGCGACGGCGTACAGCTCGATATCGAGTCGGCGTCGCGTCGCTGGTCGTCGGTTCTTTCCTATCGGTCTTCACGCCTCGGCGCGCGACTCCACTCGATCCGGGGCCGACAATACGCGAAATTGACTTCGATTCGCGCGGCAGAAAGATTAAAATAGCCGAACTAACGGCGGATTGAGCGCGACGCAACGCAGAGTGGTCGGAAACGGTGAGTTAGACGCGAAAGACGCGGGTTTTCGATCATTTCCACGCCTGCAATTTTTGGTGTCGCTGACGCTTTAATGCCTTCTCGTTGAATTATAATTATCGATTCAGGGCAGTTTTTTTTCTGAATTTATCGTGATGGTATCATTAACCTAATTTATCCTATTTATATTTTTAATGAAATATTATACTACTATAAATGTATATTTATACTATTGTATAATATTATTGTATTATACTATGTAATAATATTATATAATAATTACATAATATAATACAATAATTATATTATTGTATTATTGTATTGTATGTATATTATGTTATTATATTATTGTATTATATTATGTGCTACTAGTACATAATTACGTAATATAATACAATAATATAATATATTTAGTACATAATATAATACAATAGTATAAATATACATTTATAGTAGTATGATATTTTATTAAAAATGTAAACGGGATAATTATGTAATATATTAGGTCTACCGGAAAGTTCTGTCCGTTTGAGAAATGAAAGGAAATAATAGATTTTTCATCAATTTAGTAATATTTGTTGTACAATATAATTTCGGTCGTTACTTATGACCTCTTGCCAGCGTGATGGCAATTTGTGAGCAACATTTTTCAAAAATATCTATTGAATTATGCATATCTATTGAAATTTGCAATGACATTATCAGACAGAACTTTCCGGTAGACCTAATTGTATAATTATGTACTATTAAGAAAGTGTATCGTAATTGCACCACTAACACTGACTGTCGCGTCAGCCATGCGTGTGTGACAGAAGTGTTTAAAATTTCATTTCTAAAAATTCATTTTTACGCTGAACATATATAATATAATTTCTTAATTTTATGAAAATTTGCAAGAAATTCGAATTCTGAAGAAGTAATCGATACCATATAATTTTGCTTTGCAATTTTAATGTAATCGAATAAAGTACTTCAATTTTATCAAATTTTCGAGGTTTCTCGCGCGACTATCAAAATATTAACCCTTTGCGGTCGAAGCTATTCGAATTCGAAATCCAAAACATGATTTCTGATCTACAGTAGTTCTATTTTATATAATTTATTGCGACTTATGCACATGAAATTGATCCTACTGACAAGTACAATGCAATTTTAATAGTTTCTTTTCAAGTACAAACGAGTCCGATGCTCTTAGAATGATTTTGAAAAATAGTACACCAATTTTTAGTGGCGCCTCAGAGTCGCCATTCGAGTGCAAAGGGTTAATACTGTACAGCTTCCAATGAATTTCATAATTGCTAATATCGATGGCTCACCGATTTTCATAAGAATTTTCCCAGATCATGAATTTTCGTCAACTTTTTGGGAAAAGGCTGCGCCGAGCGACGCGTCATATTTATTTATCGTTGCACACTGGTCGCCGTTTGATGGCCGGCCGACCTCGCTTATCCAGTGCATTATGCCATCAAGGACGGTATGTCAACGGTAATGGTAACGCGTTCCGCGTACGAGTGCCGCGTAATCGTCGTTAAAACGACGCGCACCGTGTCCGCCGCATTGTCCGACGCGATTTTATTATGACCACGCCGCGTGATTCCGAATTTTCCGACGCGACGAACCCGCCCCTTGTGTATCCGCCCACCGATGATGATCGAAAACGGTCCATCAAGCCGCGGCCATCCGCGTATATAATCCGCGGCGTCGATCGCCGCCCCGAAAATTAATACGCCGACTAGCTGTAATTGGCAGTCTTTTATTACGAGGATTAAGCATTCGAATCGGAATTTCCGGACGATGAATCGTGCCGGGAAATTTCCCAGTTTGTTGTGGCTAGACGGATTTTACGGTGTTTTGGGGGGAGAAAAGCGAATAGGTCCAATTTCAAAAGCAACGAAACCGTTCAACCAATATATTGGGTCGGCAACTAAGTAATTGCCGATTTGTCAATGAAATAAAACATTTTTTTTTACTTGGAATGAAGTTTAATCTGTAATGTATCTTCCATTTTGTTCGATGACCTTTTGCCATCTCTCAGACAACTTGAAAATTCCACGCTCGTAGAAAGTCTGATCCTTATCGGCCAAAAACTGAGTTAAGTGAGATTTTACAGCGTCATCGTCGTTAAAAGTTTTACCACGAAGGGAGTTGTCCAGGGATCGAAATAAGTGGTAATCCGATGGCCTATACGGTGGGTGTAACATCAATTCCCAATCAATATCCATCAATTTTTGCCGAGTTGACAAAGACGTGCGCGGCCTAGCATTGTTCTAGTGGAAAATGACACCTTTACGATTGACCAATTCTGGTCGCTTTTCCTTGATCGCTGCATTCTATTTGTCCAGTTGCTATCATTCACGGATAATAAAAAAATAACATAATAATAATAATGATAATAATGATAATAATGATAATAATAATGATAATAATGATGATAATAATGATAATAATGATAATAATGATAATAATGATAATAATGATAATAATGATAATAATGATAATAATGATAATAATGATAATAATGATAATAATGATAATAATGATAATAATGATAATAATGATAATAATGATAATAATAATAATTTTATAATATAACATTTACGGATATCATAAAAAAGGGAGTGAGAGACACCTACAACTGAAATCGGCAATTACTTAGTTGCCAACCCAATAGCTTCTATTTAATTATTGCATTATTATGCATTTAGGACAAAAGAGATATACGTCGAGCGCAAAACAGCGAGAAGCGTTTCAAGAATTTAGCTACCATTGTGTCATTTTGAATTCATTAAAATCATTGCGAAAACAGACATGCATATGCATGTTGTTCGTCCATTTTCAAATTAATAGAAACACTTGTCATTATGCATGAAAATCAGCGGGGGCTATAATTACGACGTACGCTGTTAGGCGTTCTATTATTTTCAACTCGTTAAAATCACTGTGAAAAGAAATACAATGTGTGCGCGGCTTCTCTGTTTTGCAATTGATACAGGCAATTATTATTTTGCATGGAAATCTGCAGTCTAATTATAGCGTACGCTGTCAAGCATCCGTTTTATGACGCAAATTTGTACATTTTGTTGTATAATATTTAGATGACTTTCGACGAATTCTCAAATAGAATTCACTGGAACTGGACTGTTCAAATAACGTCGACACCCTATACAATAATGTCTCCCTAAATGACGCTCAGATTATGCACAAAAATGGGCAATTTTATTCGACTCTTGCGGCTCGTTTTTGTAATTGTTGAAAATCGGTAACTATAAAAACGAGTCGCAAGACTCGAATAATCGTATCTCCTCTTCCCAAATTGTCTATTTCTGTGGACAATCTGAGCGTCAATTAGAGAGACATTACCGCACGTCTGAACGTAAATGCGCACGATGCTCGAGTACAAAGATGCTCGCCTTTCTATCGACGATTAAAAATCGTCCGAACGCGGACAGCCGCCCGGAAACTCCATTTCGGTAGTCGATCGGCTCGTCTGCGTTATGTTTCTCTCGGCGATGTAGCTGGAATGGAATTTTGAAAAATTCACGGGTTCTCCCGAGCGCCGCGAGTCGAAGCTTCCTGGATTTTTATTCTCATCCGCCGTTCGAAATTATCCCCGGAAATGTCCCGGAATTATTCATCGCGGCTGCACCGCGCGCATCGATCGTCGCCCCGTAAAACTTTTATCGGCTCGACCGCGGAATTCATACGCTCGGCTCGAGACCACGGTTCAATTTCACGCCGGAGTAAATGATCCAGCGCGGCTCGATGGGACCTTACGGATCGTCGCGATCACTTCGTCGGATATGGAGCTTTCACGTTGATTCGACGCGGTCGTCATTGTCGCGGCGGAATATTCACGGGGACAAGGGACGTCTCGCGGTGTGCCACGTGTTCTCTGCTTAAAGCACGGGATACAATAAATTGTCCCTAATTTTTCTTCAGCTTGTGAACAAAAATGGACGATTTTGGAAGAAGAGATGCGATTATTCGAGCCTCGCGGCCGATTGTCATCAGTTATAAAAACGGAGTGCAAGGCTCGAATAATCGTATCTCCTCTTCCCAAATTGTTCATTTTTGTTTATAAGCTGAAGGAAAATTAGGGAGGAATTACTAGAACTGCCATGAATACATATTGAATGGGACATTGTCACTGTCTAAAAAATTACGAAGCATTCTACAGGGTGTCCCAAAAATGTCTCGCAATCCGGAAATGGCGGGTTCCTCGGATCATTTGAAGCAACTTCTTCCTTTACAAAAATTTTCTCCGAGGCACCGTTAACGAGTTATTAACGAAAAACAGTGACCAATAAGAATCGAGTACGGTTGACGCGAGGCGGTCCAGCCAACCAGCGCACGAAACCCAGTTCCGCTCATTGGCTCGATCGCCTCGCGCCAGCTGAGCTCGCCTCTCATTGGCCACTGTTCTTCGTTAATAACTCGTTAATGGTGCCTCGGAGAAAGTTTTTGTAAAGGAAAAAGTTGCTTCAAATGACCTGAGGAACCCTCCACTTTCGGATTGCGAGACATTTTTGGGACATCTTGTATAATGAAATCAAAAGCCGCTACCACCAGTTAATACGTAATTATGGAAGACAGTAACTTTGTTATGCTTGAAAGTAATATTTTTCCTTTATTCATGATTCGACTATTTTATTATTTTTATACAATCTAAAATCGATCGGGACAGGACCTATCGACCTTAAAAACTGGTGCACGTTGCATTCTAAACGCGACGAAATGTAAAATTAAAAAGGAAAATTGTGTGTGAGTATTATTTGGTCGTCGCGTAATTTATTATAATTAGAGAATCTTTTAGATTCGTATTTGGCGGTCCCAAAGGGATAATTATTTTTAAACAATTCGAAATCGATCAAGATATTACTCATCGATCTTAAAAATAACAGATACATGTTCCCCTAAAAAAACACGACAAATTTGAATGTACCATCTTTACACTTCAAGTAATTCATATTAAAATTGTCAAGTGGGTTGTTTCAGCCAGTCATCCTTAAAAGCGACAGATACATGTTGTCTTCTAAAAACGTGAAAATGAAATTATACTATACAATTTAGGCTTCATGTAATTAATGTTACAATGCGTCCCCGAATGACGAAAATTCCATCATTTCTACGAAAGCGTCTCGAGTGCTCCGCGAGCCATGAAATAAAAATCCGTCACCCGATGGATTAAAAGAAGAGAGAGAGAGAGAGAAACTGAAAATGAAATTATACTATAGAATTTAGACTTCATGTAATTAATGTTACAATGCGAAAATTCCATCATTTCTACAAAAGCGTCTCGAGAGCTCCACGAGCCATGAAATAAAAATCCGTCACTCGATGGATTAAGAAAAGAAACTGAAAATGAAATTATCCTATACAATTTAGACTTCATGTAATTAATGTTACAATGCGTCCCCGAATGACGAAAATTCCATCATTTCTACGAAAGCGTCTCGAGTGCTCCGCAAGCCATGAGATAAAAATCCGTCACTCGATGAATTAAAAAAAAAAACTGAAAATGAAATTATACTATACAATTTAGACTTCATGTAATTAATGTTACAATGCGAAAATTCCATCATTTCTACGAAAGCGTCTCGAGAGCTCCACGAGCCATGAAATAAAAATCCGTCACTCGATGGATTAAGAAAAGAAACTGAAAATGAAATTATCCTATACAATTTAGACTTCATGTAATTAATGTTACAATGCGTCCCCGAATGACGAAAATTCCATCATTTCTACAAAAGCGTCTCGAGAGCTCCACGAGCCATGAAATAAAAATCCGTCACTCGATGGATTAAGAAAAGAAACTGAAAATGAAATTATCCTATACAATTTAGACTTCATGTAATTAATGTTACAATGCGTCCCCGAATGACGAAAATTCCATCATTTCTACGAAAGCGTCTCGAGTGCTCCGCAAGCCATGAGATAAAAATCCGTCACTCGATGAATTAAAAAAAAAAACTGAAAATGAAATTATACTATACAATTTAGACTTCATGTAATTAATGTTACAATGCGAAAATTCCATCATTTCTACGAAAGCGTCTCGAGAGCTCCACGAGCCATGAAATAAAAATCCGTCACTCGATGGATTAAGAAAAGAAACTGAAAATGAAATTATCCTATACAATTTAGACTTGATGTAATTAATGTTACAATGCGTCCCCGAATGACGAAAATTCCATCATTTCTACGAAAGCGTCTCGAGTGCTCCACGAGCCATGAAATAAAAATCCGTCACTCGATGGATTAAAAAAAAAACTGATTATTGCCACAGTGCATTGCATGAAAAATTCAGAGAGGAGTCAGTTCAGCGACACAGTGCATGAAGCTTACCATCAAGTATGAAACATATTCCGAAGTCGCTTAAGCGGAGGCGCTGTGGAGGCGAAGTCGGAAAGAAAGAGAAAAAGAATGAGAGAAAAAGAGAAACGTCGACGATATAAATAAGCAACCGACGGACGAGTGTTCGTAAGTGGACAGGGAATGTCTATAAAGGAGCACGACAAAGACGTACGCGAACTTATTTCCGTGACCCGGGCAGGAGATGTATTTCACCGGAATAGTTCCAGAGGTTCAAAGGGAACACCATGGGAAGTGGTGGGTGGTCGAAGCCGGGTGGAAGCGAAGTTACTGCGCCCGGGCACCAAGACGGATCACCCTATTCCCGTGTATTTTTATCTCGACAACGTCCACGCCTTTTATCTTCGACCAATGAGAAACGTTTTTCGCCCACGGTAATTCACTGGACGGACGGATGATGCACTAAAAAGATCCTCGATTATGGGAGCGGTGGATGAGAGCACGCGAGCCCCATGGTATAATAAACAGCAACTTTATCGGCTTGGAAAATACCGATAGCGGTGTTTCTCGAATAAAATTTTTATTGTACAACGTCGTACTGCTGTGTAAAAATGTACTTGTACGTTTATACTATTTCGTTGGAAACTTTCAAAAATTACATTAAATTAGTTAAACATACTATTGTGTTATTATATTATTTTCATCGTAAATTGAACATATCATATTGTACTATTTTAATAATAAACTAAAAAAAAGTATATCGTTACATTATCATATTATTTTAATAGTAAATTAAATATATCACTATATTGTCATATTATTTTAATAATAAATTAAATATATCACTATATTATCATATTATTTTAATAATAAATTAAATATATCACTATATTATCATATTATTTTAATAATAAATTAAATATATCACTATATTATCATATTATTTTAATAATAAATTAAATATATCACTATATTATATTATTTTAATAATAAATTAAATATATCACTATATTATCATATTATTTTAATAATAAATTAAATATATCACTATATTATCATATTATTTTAATAATAAATTAAATATATCACTATATTATCATATTATTTTAATAATAAATTAAATATATCACTATATTATCATATTATGTTAATAATAAATTAAATATATTACTACATTATCATTTTAATTTAACATTAAATTAAATACAATGAAAATAAATAATCTTCTATTTTCGTACGTAATAAAAGATGAAATAACGTAATGTTTAATTTTTTGATATTCTTTTTGCAAATAATTCCCTACAGTTCGTAATAAACAGCGCTGCTTTTGAAACGTTTTAAAACAATACCGCTGGTGGGTGACATTTGACACCGGCATCCGCCGTGCGTACAAGCAATGAGGCGACATTATTTGTTTTAATTGATGCGACGCCGCTATCAAGAACGTGCACAGGTTTCAAGTCCCCGACGAGAACGCATTCGCCAACGTTCGCGAAATATGATGCGTTCTTTCCTCCGGGCGACTGCGCGTCAGGATACGCTTGTCGGATAAGGATACGCTCATTCGTCTCCACGCGGCGGAAGATCATTCCCTCGAAGCGGCGGGACCGTCTATCCTATGAAGATGAACACGCCGCGGGGTCGGGAGCCACTCGATCCTACCAAAGAGCCAACCTCCCCGCGAGTTTTACCGATGTTGTTCCGCCGAATGACGGATGAACGCGCTCCGCTAGTCGCAACGTTCGCCGCGACATGTTCGCCTTTCCTATTTTTCTTTGGGCACCCATCGAAAACAGCGCTTCGCCGCAGCTGTCCGAAAGCTACCCCTGGCGCAATAGAAATCGATCCGAATCGCGGATGACATTGTTGAAGAACCAGGTTTTATTCCAGCTGACAAGACGACAGAGTAGCTTGTTATTCTTCGAACGATGAAGATGACAATAGAGATAAGCCGGAAGATGTTCGATCATTTACGTGCGAACGTTTAAATCAAATTCGAATTAGAATATTAGCTGTTCGCACTCGAGTGGCGACTCTGAGACACCGCTAAAATTTGATATATCGCGCTCTAAGATAAATTTCATATGAATAAAGTTCAGATTGAAAAAAATTGTTAAAAGTGTAACTGTTGCGCGAGTCACAATATAGAATTTCATATGCATAAAATGCACTTTGTCATATAAAATGAGAATGGTTATGAGTTAGAAAAATTATTTTAGATTTACGGTTAAAATAGCTTCGAGTGCGAAGGGTTAGCATCCTCTACCGTTTTAATCCTAAAGTGTCCAAAATACAATTCTGAAAGAAACAGCCAAAATAGAAATTACAATTTTAGTGTCCTCTTCGATTTTAACCAAAAGCCATCGAAATGGAATTCTGCAATAAATCTGAGCAAAATAAACCAGCTGCTATTGATATTCGGACGAACTAGTTTCCGGCAATTAATTACAATTTAACTCATCTTGTATTGACGTTCATAGAAAAACTAACGTATCGAGAAAGCGTACCCGAGAAGATACGTGACAAAAAGCTGCTCTAAATAAAATGATAAATAATCAGATATAATAACCAGATTTCTCAACGAAGGCGAAGTTTGATAGAGAAAATAAATTGACAACTTGAGCTACACCTATTATTCTTTAGCTTGAATATTTACTTTTCTCAAAATATTGGATCTCTGAAGGCACAAATTTCACTAAAAAGGGTAATGTAAAGAAACCATACGTGCGCATACACAGTGTCCCAAAAATGTCTCGCAATCCGAAAATGGGGGATTCCCGAGGTCATTTGAAGTAACTTTTTCCTCAGCGAAAATGCGATCGCTATTGCTTGTATGTCATAAATTATCAATATTAACCCTTTGCACTCGAGTGGCGACTCTGAGGCACCACTAATATTTGTTATATCACCTTTTAGTATAATTTTGATATTAACAAAGTTTACATTTGAAAAATAGTCGATTTTCATATATGCATAAAATGCATTTTCTCATATAAAATAAAAATACTGTAAGTTAGAAAAATGATTTTATATTTTCACTTGAAATAGCTTCGAGTGCAAAGGGTTAAACATATAAAAAATTATGAGATTCATTTTTAAAAGATTACACGCTTATAAAAGTGCTATAGATTTTATTACTTTTATAAAATACCGCAGTATTTGGTACAATCCGCGGTAATACCCGCACTCACCCTACTCGATGATATTTTTATCAGCATGACCCGCCGCCGTACCAGCGTCGAATTAAAATCTGCAGCAGTTGTAATCAAACACCGCCGCGCCGCCGCGCCGTGATCCTCGAATCAGCTTATATAGACGCAGCCGTGTATTTATCTTGGTAAGTAGAATAGAGCTATCAGACACAGACGTCGCCGGTTCATCCGACTAATCCTCGAGCCGGTTCAATCGCGGCTTGTTTACCTTTCCGCGAGCTTTCTGTCGGCGGCCCGATAAGCTGACGCAAGGGTAGCGCTGACGTCGTTACGACGGAGCCGTTAACTTCCTTAATTGGTTTCGAAATCAATCGCTCGAACGATGCCCGCCCGCGTCCGCCTAATGTCTCCGGCAGCGAGCGTTTTCGACCGTTGTTCCCCGCGCGTAAACGCGATCTCTCTCTCGCATCCACGGGGCAGAAGAGACCCGCGTTGCGCAGGCGCGGCCGCTGGTAATCGCTGGCGAAAATTACGAAAGTTTATTCCCGCGGCGTAAGCGACCGTTTCACGGTGGCGTGGCGGGCCAATTCGATCGAATTAAGCGCGAAATTCGTCCGCGCGGATCAGCGCGCAATGTTTCATTGACAACTTTATTGTTAAAGAGAGTTTAGCCGCGAATCGCTTTCCCCCGGGCTCAATGCGGTCTAATTGGCCGTGCTACACGCTCCGCATTAACTTATAACGATGCTCGTTCTGTCGGAATATCAGCCGGTTCGTTCTATTTTTTTTCACGAAAATTTGTTTTTCGTGCTATTGCGGTTTTTCGTCGATAAGGTGCTCGCGACTTGCAAAATTGGAATCGTCGCTTTACACCGGTTTCTACGCTACTTTTTCTTTTTTAATAGCATGATACAGTTTTTCTTCTCAAGCCATTTCACTAATTGTAACGTCGTCTTTGTTTGTTATCTAACACTTTATGTTTCCTTTAACAATTAACTTCTCGTCATGGACATATACAGGGCGTCCCAAGAATGTCTCGCAATCCGGAAATGGGAGGTTCCTGAGGTCACTTGAAGCAAGTTTTTCCTTTGCGAAAATTTTCTCCGAGGCACCGTAAACGAGTTATTAACGAAAAACAGTGACCAATGAGAGGCGAGCTCGGCTGGCGCGAGGCGACCGAACCAATGAGCGGAACTAGGCTTCGTGCGCTGGTTGGCTGGGCCGCCTCGCGTCAG
This sequence comes from Megalopta genalis, assembly GCF_051020955.1. Classification (NCBI taxonomy): domain Eukaryota; kingdom Metazoa; phylum Arthropoda; class Insecta; order Hymenoptera; family Halictidae; genus Megalopta; species Megalopta genalis. The sequence goes on along the minus strand of NC_135013.1, from coordinate 24,170,854 downwards.
CCGTACTCGATTCTTATTGGTCACTGTTTTTCGTTAATAACTCGTTAACGCTGCCTCGGAGAAAATTTTTGTAAAGGAAGAAGTTACTTCAAATGATCCGAGGAACCCGTCATTTCCGGATTGCGAGATATTTTTGGAACACCCTGTATAATGAACGATCTAAAGTAAAGGTGAACAGCGTTTTTCTTAAAAATATCACTGTTACGTAGTAAAAAAAAAATCCAGAAAGTTCTCGCTTCGTGATTTGTTCAATACTTCGAACGCGGCTCGAGTCCGTCCCGACCATCTGTCAAAGCCTCGTGCTGCGGGCTCTCGAACTTCGCGCCGTCACCTCTCATTGGTCAGTGTTTTCCGTTAATAACTCGCAAACAAAGCCGCAGATTGCATTTTCGCAAAGGAAAAAGTTACTTCAAACGACCTCAGTTACCTCTCATTTTCGGCTGTTAAAATAATTGTGGAACACCCTGTATTCTATCTTTCAAACTTACGTTTCTTAGTTTTTTTTATGTTTTTTTATCCTCTTTTTATTTTAAATTAACCAGAATATCTGCAAGTTACCGAGATCTACGTAATATCATTTTTTAATTCTGTTCAGATAAGAAAGTTAATTATGTTAAAATTTTATATTAATTATTAAATTATTATAATAAAATTATTTAAAATAATTTAAAGTTAATTGTTATTATTCTCGCTCCGAATAATAGCAAAATGAGTATTGAAGAAAAATCGAAGTCATTTATCCAATTCTAATAAAGTTACCGCGTTTTAAAGGGTGGTCGAATACTTCTTGCCAGTGCTGTAGATATATTTAGCAGCGTCTAAATCACATACAGCATTTTTGTCATAAATTCTGAACAAAGTATTTCTGGACTTCTCGTCGCGTAACATTTTGCTCTAATTTTGACTCGTAGAGCGCACTGCCGAAGTGTGTACGGGAAGATACGGGACACCCTGTATATCGACTAAACACTTTATAAACGTATCTTTGAATCTGAACGATCGTAAATTTAAAAATTAGTGACCCGTCGAACGCGGCGCGAATTAACCATGATTCGAACACGCGTTAAACGGGAAAGTTAGGCAGAACTGCGAACGCGTGCTTTCCGCTCGCTCCCCGCAGCGATCCGTTGTCTGCACGCGTGAATGACCAGTTCCGTAAATTGAAATTCGCCGACAGAGAGACAGAGAGAGAGAGCCCGTTCTCTATTGCGGCCAGTTTCGCGACCGAATTCTTCCGATTCCGACGCAATTTGGGGAAACCGACCGCGCGCGACCAGCCAAACCCGTCGTCTCGTTTGCACGGGTCTGTCTGTTCGATGAGAGAGAGCACATCGATTGTTTCCCCGGGTCGTTTCCCGGGCACGTGAAAAATCGCCGGACAAAAGGAGGACCTCGATCGAACCGCTCGCAGTTTTAATGCGATCGGTGCAACTTGTTCGCCGGGCACAGAAGTTACCCTCGCGCGTCGCTCTGAAGTGTCTCGAAGTTAGACTTCCGCTCGCGACTACTGTTTTCAGGCTTCGAAACCTGGCCGAATGAATGTACACCGTTGTCCAAAAGTGCCAGGAAACTTGGGGACAATTAAATACACTTGAGAAACGATAGGAAATTGTTATAATTTCTTGTATTGATTTCAAAGTTCATTATGCTAAGCTATGACATTTGATGACACGATAATAAAAATAAATATATTTTGCATTATAATAAATAAATAGGTATATATTTTTTACGTTATAATAAAAATATATGTATTTTATATTATAATAAAATATATATTTTTTATTTATTATATATATAATATATATATTTTATTTATTATATATATAATATTAAATATTAATATATATTAAAAAAATATATATTAATAAAATAATACATGAAATATATAATACATACAATAAATATAAAATATATATATATTTTTTATATATTTTACGTTATAATAAAAATATATGTATTTTTACAATAAGTATAAAATATATAATAACATAAAATATATATATATTTATTTTTTATTTATTTTTTTATTAATATATATTTTATGTTATAGTAAAAATAACGTTAATTATATAAATAAAAATTCAATTTTCTTTTCCTCGATATATCCACCGCGTTTTCGAACCACTTCTTCGATTGATTTTCTATTATTTCCAATCCTATTTGATCCCATGAATTTTGTAGTACGTTCCACATACACCCGCCTCTCAATTTGCTCGGCTACGCCGATAAATGTTTAAAATATGCCCCCTCCATCTTCCGCATGTCTGACCTAATAACAAGCTAAAATAATTCCGAACGTTCCGAATATGCTAATTAACATACAACGCGCAACTAATATCCAAAAGTTAATGTTACTGCTCCGAGGAGATACGTACCTCCGCGAAACGTTTATCCCCGAGGCGATGTTTGTTGACAAGCTAAGTAGAGCCATAATCGCAGCTGCGACGAGAGCAACGTGTGTCAGTAGCTACGTTCGAGGATTAAGTTGGAAAATAACAGTCTCGGGGCGGCTCGTTCTTCCCCGTTACAGAGGACTGGGCGAATTATCATAGTCCAACTGCAGTTAGGCGTTCGCGGCCAGACACTTCGTTATCGCTGTTAAAGTTAATTAAACGGTGGGTACGGGGGCGCGGTGAAAGCGGCCGACGAAACTCTAGAAATTACGCGATCCGGGATGAAAAGTGTAAGGGAAAATTCAAAGAACTTTGCCGGAAATATTCGTCCGCGGAAGGGACTACAGGGTGCTTAATTGCTTTGTCTTTAGACCATTAAGTCGTGGGAACCTTGTAATCGCCGGGCCGCCGACGTTTATTTATGTAATCGTGTTGTAATAAATGTTAATTATATCGTCGTGGTTCGTTCGAACAGTTGTTTCGTTCTTTCGCGAGAACATGGAAAACGTTTTAATGTTTAAACAAACGAAACAACTTTTTAACATTTTTCCGGTAGCATTGAAATTTTGTGCTAGTAGAAGCTCTGTATCTTATCGGCATAATAATGAATGAAGTAATTTTCTGACACCGTTACGAAACGAAATTTCTCTGAAAAACGTAACAACTTTCTATAAACAAGTCGATACGGTATTTATTACAACAATTTATTCAACCTTTGTATCGCGAATACCTTTTACGATTTCAAGACAGCTGCGAATAGTTGTAAATCTATTGTAAATCTAACAATTTGAATTTTTTTTTTGAGAAATTTGAATTTAGAGGGAATGTTTGTGCGCAACGAGCCCAATCATAATGAATATGTCTTCAATTTTCATGTGATTTATCCATAATAATAGAACAGAAGATCTTTTCATTTTTATTTAATTATTTTTATTGCTCCTTATTAACCCTTCAACGACCGCATACGTACAAAATACAGAGCTGTATTTTTTACGCCTTCGTATAGAAATAACATTATGATCTTGGTAATATTAACGTTATGACATTCATTTCATAACTTTGAAATTATGACGTTCATATCAATCCGTCGTTCACGGAAAATAAAACACGTCGACGACTCGCAGCTCTGCCAACTCGCCGCGTCTCGCAAAGAGAGCGCGTATCATTTGACAAAATATCTGCGCCGCGAAGACCGATAGGGGAATAATTGACGTCAGCGAGCTGGCGCGCGGTTCAAAGGGCATCAAAGGGCGATTTTAATTAACATCAACAACCGATCCGAGCCAGGGAAGCCGCGCCTCGAATATCCGAGGCGGGCATAGAGCTTTCAATCGACCAGGCGCGCGTTATTTAACCCCCGGAAGCCATCCGCGCATAATACTATAATAGAATTCGCCCTGAGCCGTAAAAATGGCGGCACGGTGGAGCGGAACCGAGCAGAGTCGAACAGAGTCGAACAGAACCGAACAGAGCCGACCGGAGCGTGCTCAGAGCAGAACAAGAGCAGAGCGGAGCCGAATAGAGCCGAACGGAGCCGAGCAGAGCCGAGCGAAGCCGAGCCGAGCGCAGCTAAGCGGAGCCGACAGGAGGCGAGCAGAGTCGACCGGAGCCGAACGGAGCCGATCGGAACGGGAGCCTAGCGGAGTGCGCCCTGAGCGAAATGGGAGCCGAACGGAGCCGAGCGGAGTGTGCCCAGAGCAGAACAAGAGCGGAGCAGAATAGGAACCGAGCGGAGCCGAATAGTGCCGAACGGAGCCGAGCAGAGCCGAGCGAAACCGAGCAGAGCCGAGCGAAACCGAGCAGCGCCGACAAGAGCCGACCGGAGCCGAGCAGAACGGGAGCCTAGCGGAGTGTGTCCTGAATGAAACGGGAGCCGAACGGAGCCGATCAGAGCCGAGCGGAGCGTGCCCAGAGCGAAGCCGAGTGGAACGGGAGCCCGGCAAAGCCGAAGTAATAGAACCGGTCACAATGTAAAACCGATGCAATGCGCGCCGGGCCGAGCGTAGAAAAAAATGTCTTTTCTCGGGCTGGTTAGGTAGGAGATTGAATGAAATCTGAGCGGGTGATTCCGGTCCGCTGGAAAAAGTCGTTGGAGCTGCAGCCGCAAAAGGCGAGGGTGGATACGCGACGGGACCACCCCCTCGGTCTTGCATACTCAAGTGAGAAATGCGAAGAGAGGAAGAGAGAAAGAAAGAAAGAGAAAGAGAGGAAAATGCACCGGTTGCGGGCCGAGGGGTGCCAAAATAATTCTCGCGGCTCATCGGCTACGAAAATATTTACGAATCGGCTGTTGCGTCGCCGTCGGGCACTACATTTTTTGGCACCGCGAGCTCTGCTTTTCCTCCGTCAACCACGCGAAACGCGGTTTCTTTAATCCTTGCTGCGTGCTCTCGGATGTCGCATATAATTACGCTCATTGACCGAAATCCATATTCCTGCAATTCTAATTGTCCATTAATAAACTGCGGACGTTTATGCAAACGCATATTTTTATAGAAAATAATTCAAAGTATGGGACCTGGACAGAAATGTATTTTGTAATTCAAGGATCCTAATAATTATAATATAACTATAAAAATTAAGAAATTACAAACGAACGAAATGAAGATAAACTATCAAAACTGTGTGCATGTATTTCCCCCTCGGAGATCCAGACTGAACCGCGGGACTCGACGGAAATAGATTCCTTCATTCGAATCTCCGTTCCAGTGAACATTCGACGCTTCGGTCAAATTTGACCCAGCCACCGCCGATCGAGGATGATCTCGTCGAACCTCTCTTTCCGCGGAATAATATTTTTGCGGAATGGAGGACCTCGCAAGGCAACGCCGGTTTTATTAAATCCTCTGCCGCGAAATATACGTGAAATATGTAAATACAGTTTCTGCGAGGCATGCAGGAAAATCGCGATGTAACTCGCCGCTTACCTGCGTTACCTGTATCCCGTTCTCCGTAAACACTGGCCCACCCACGCAATTCCGCCGACTCGACGGCCACGCAAAGAGGTTCCCGTTTTTACGCGGAGCAAGCATCGATTTTTACGAATTTTAACCGCTTCCGTTGCATCGCGGCGAACAAACACGTAGATGAATATTACATGAAATAAATGAAAGGAAAAACATATCGATTGGCAGAATTTGCCCCGACCAACGTATTTATCGTTGATAGACCGGTTTAATCGTTTTCAAACGATTTTAAATTGTTATTCATAAACGTGTTAATATTTGCAGAAATCACGAATATACCGATCAAGCTTTCTAATCGAATTTTAAATGAATAACTTGTTTTTTATTTACGCGGAAAATCGAAGTAAACGTAGTAACGTTTGTGACAATTGTGAAGAAAACGTGTGCGATAAAAGAACGTAAAACTTTTCGCGTTCGATGCGATAATGCATAAATTGTTCTCTTCAATTTGCATGCATAAAACCTAATATTTTATCCCTCCGCGATAATTTATATTTCATAGTATATCATATTATTTCGTTATATTTTATAGTAAACGTGAAACAGCCGCAGGTGTCAAAATTGACCCGGTCACCGCGCGCGGCCGTGGTTCGCCGTCGAGCATTAAGCACCGAAATCTTTAAATCAATAACTTGTCTTTTATTTACGCGGAAAATCGAAGTAAACGTAGTAACGTTTGTGACAATTGTGAAAAAAACGTGTGCGATAAAAGAACGTAAAACTTTTCGCGTTCGATCCGATAATGCATAAATTGTTCTCTTCAATTTGCATGCATAAAACCTAATATTTTATCCCTCCGCGATAATTTATATCTCATAGTATATCATATTATTTCGTTATATTTTATAGTAAACGTGAAACAGCCGCAGGTGTCAAAATTGACCCGGTCACGCGCGCGACCGTGGTTCGCCGTCGAGCATTAAGCACCAGAAATCTTTAAATTGTTAGCATTGACTTATCTGAACCGCTTCGCGCGCAGTTAAATACACCACCGACGCCTCTGCCTTTCTTTACGAGCACTTTTACTGCTCGATTCGAAGGGGCGTTCGCTCGCATATTCAACACCTCCACGCCGCCGCCGCAATGATAAACTCTCCGCTCTAGGTGTATTATCATAAACCGGATAGCGTTCGGAGGAAATCCGAGCGAAATGGAACCGTCGCGTCGACTACTGGAAACGTTATTGTCTCCCGGTGCATAACGCGACTGACGCGCGTCTTTAGCGTGCGCGGCCGATGGAAACGAGGCAGAGTGCTCATCGATGTAATCGCCTCGCCACACAGTGAGGCCTTCAATAGGCGAAATTCAGACAAGTCACTATGCGTATGATGTGTTACAATGTCTAAATAATCGTATTTGGGAACAGAATAATCAAACAATTGAGCAGGAGATTAGGAAGACCGAATGGTACGTTAGTTCGCAGCGCAGCTTGTTCACATTTTGTAATGAACAAAAGGCCACTTTACGAAGTAATCTTTATAGAAAATGATTGTCAAGTGTTATATGTGATTGTAATTAATCTATATAAATTTTATAATACTTATATGCAATATAATAATTGACCCGAAGTGAAATATAATTAAGTTCGATTTATTTTCCTAAACTTCAGATGAGGTTTAAAAAACAAAACGGGTCAAAATATCCTGAGATTCCTATTCAGACATATTCATCAGATAGTATTTTTGTGTATGTATGTATTTAGTATTTTTTGCGAAAAGTTGCGGTCTTCAGAGTTATTTAACAAAATATGTAGCCATAAATCCATATATTCGAAACCCACATATGCGAAACAATCACTAAGAATCTTCAGGCACTAAGGCAAAATTAATGAAAAAGTCTTTCGGACGAAAGTTACTCAGTATTCGACTAACAATAAATTGTGTTAATGAAAATCTGCATAAAAGTTTTTATTCGATAAAAAATAAAGGTGACAACGTTTTTTTTAAAAATGAAACCATGTTTTTTTTCTATGCAAATCGATGCATTTTTGTATTTTCTTTGACAAATTATTAGAGCATTTTTGTCGAAAATTGATTAGCTCAGAAGTTATGATTTTTTTCCGAACGCCCATATAAGCGCCTCACTGTGTGCAGTATAACTCGTACCACAATTTTAGGACACCCTGTATAACCCATATGACCGGTATAACTCGTCAGGTTTTTTATCATTTTATACGCTAGCTGAGAGAGAAATATTGACGAAGAGTCTGGAATTTTTTTTATTAACAGATCGATTCGCCCTCTCCCGATCACAATATACCAGCCAGTTTTGCGAAAATTATTGTAACAATCTACGGTTAACCCATTCGCCACGAGATATCTCGTGGCAGACACTCACCATGACGCATTTATTAAAGGCTATATTACTAACAATAACGAAAAAAGATTTATTCATTATTTCTTACTTATTATAATTTGTTATTTATTTATTATTTTTTACCAACAAAGATAACGCTTCTTGCAAGAAAAGTCTGCTTCCTCTCTTCGGAAGTAACAAATAGGAAATATTAGATTGAAAAACCGTTGCACTGAGTGATGCGTAGTCTCGTTAGAGGCCCGTATGCAAAACTTCAAGTTAATTAGTCGAGCGTAGCGGAAGTTTCCCGGACCGCCGTAAAAGGGACAGCAGTTTCAAGAAAAACGCGTCGGAAGTTTTTGCTTCTTGAATCGTTCACATTTAAAGTGCTCTAACTTTCTCGATTCTTCGAATTTTTGCGCCGCGCTTGCTTAACAGTGCTTCAAAATTACAAGCTCATAAATCACTTTTATTGCAGTGATTAATGCATCGACTTAAATTTTTCGAAATTGTGACTCGCGAAGTTTTTCTTTACAGTCCCGAAAATAAGATCGACGCACTAAGCTCAAAATTAATCGAATTAATAAATTCATAAAAAATAAATTAAATTAATTAATAATTTTTCAGAATTGTTCATCGTACGATTATTCAGATTATAAAGACACATGTACGAGTTATTTATCCAATGTATGCGTTGTATCCTCGCATCGATTTACATAGAAAAAAATTACGATCTCATTTTAAAAAATCGTTGTCACCTCTATTTTTTATCGAATAAAAACTTTTATGCAGATTTTCATTAACACAATTTATTGTTAGTCGAATACTGAGTAACTTTCGTCCGAAAGACTTTTTCATTAATTTTGCCTTAGTGCCTGAAGATTCTTAGTGATTGTTTCGCATATGTGGGTTTCGAATATATGGATTTATGGCTACATATTTTGTTAAATAACTCTGAAGACCGCAACTTTTCGCAAAAAATGTTTACATAATATCAAAATATACTATCTGATGAATATGTCGGAATAGGAATCTCAGGATATTTTGACCCGTTTTGTTTTTTAAACCTCATCTGAAGTTTAGGAAAATAAATCGAACTTAATTATATTTCACTTCGAGTCAATTATTATATTGCATATAAGTGTTATAAAATATATAAAATATATAAAAATATATAAAATATATAAAATATATAAAATATATAAAATATATGAAATATATAAAATATATAAAATATATAAAAATATATAAAAATATATAAAATATATGAAATATATAAAATATATAAAAATATATAGAAATATATAAAAATATATAGAAATATATAAAAATATATAGAAATATATAAAAATATATAGAAATATATAAAAATATATAGAAATATATAAAAATATATAGAAATATATAAAAATATATAAAATATATAAAAATATATAAAATATATAAAAATATATAAAATATATAAAATATATAAAAATATATAAAATATATAAAATATATAAAATATAAAAACAACTGCTTTCGTTGCCCCGTAAATAAAGCGTCAAGACTCGAATGTATTCCATATGTGTCCCGAAAAGGAGGACAAACAAAGTAAGACGCGTTACAACTTCCAAAACGATGGGAACGCGAGCGGAGAAAATGGTCGAGCCGGTAAAACGTGGGACGCTTTCGTCGGACCGATTTCACAATGGTTTCGGCAGAACGAGCAGAGCAAACATTTCTGCGAAACAACGATCGAAATTTCCCGTGGAAATGAATCGAGCAATCGCATCGTGCACGTCCGATGAATGGCTCGGGCGCGCCGCGCAAAAAGAGCCGCGCGCCGCGGTTTCGTAACCGGACGACGCCGCGTAACGGCTCGGGGCAATTTTATTCGTCGTCCGGTGCCGGGCATTGAATCATAAAAATCGCCGCGGACGGTGGCGTGCACTCACAAAAATTGAGAGCTCCGATGCGTCGAGATGCCGCCCCGCGGTCACCATTTTCCCGGCGCGGCGGCCGTGACAAAAGGGACGCGGCAGCGGCACAAACACCCCAACCAACGCTCCTACCCCCACTTTTCTACCCTCTTCGGTCCGCTTACGCTCCTTTCCGTCCACTGTTCCGTTTCCGGTACACACCTTGAACGACAGGCACCTGTTATTCGAACGATTTATTCGAAAGATTATTCGATGTATTCGTTCGAAATGTTGTTCCAATAAAATTTTATTAACCCCTTAACGCGCAGAAACGTATTAACACGGGCGTGCAAAACCGGCCAAAATGTGCAGACCCGTATATATACGGTCGGCGTCGCAACTTATGTCGCTAAAATGTTCAGATTCGAATATATCCGGGCAGTAAAAATAACTTAATAAAAACCAAGGAAAACATTCAATTTATTGATATTCATCGTGTAATTCTGTATTGTAAGCTGTAAAGTTTGTTTATTTGGGATTATAAAATATGGCCTTTTAGGGTGACACTTATAAGCATCTCTGACCTGGTAATTGTTTCTATCTATCTATATCCATTATTGCGTATCTAATTAGCGTTGGCACTTTTGTGAGTTTTGTTATGACTAATTTATTTACTACTCTCCAGTTATCTCCGATCTCTTTCTATTTTTTGCTTATTCAGGAATAAAATATGCACTTTTAGGATGGCACTTATGAACATTTAGTGTATTATTCGTGAGCAAGTCGTGAAGTAAAGTAGACGTTATCAAAGTGAATTTCTTCAAAGACAATTGTTTTTTATTTTTTACAAATATTATTAGTGTCAACATATAAAAACGTTTTTGTTTTATGGTGTATTTTTATAGAGAGTAAATTGGATTTTTAGTGTATAAAAGGTATGTTTTCTAATGTTGAAATAAGGAATGTTGGGCTATGTGCTCTGCACCTTGTTTTGAAATTTACCATACAAAAGAAAATTTTGAATAGTTTTAGTTTATTATATATTTTTCAGCTAATAAATATTATTATTATATTATTACAAATTTAGGTAAAATTAAATATCTTTCAGTTCTTTTTTTCGTCTCCTCCTTCCCCTTCAAAATAGTAACTGGTAATTGAAAAACAGTACGATCTACAATGCGATTCAATATTCACTATAATTATTTATCCACTATTTTTATTGAATTTTTAGTAATTTTTGCATTTTTTTTACATATTTATTGAAATTAAGGTCCAAATATGTATTTTCTTAGATAAAAAAAATTGATTTTTTTTGGTCGGTTTTTTTTTTTAAATTGTGCATTGAGGGGTTAAATGTTATAGTACAACTTTTTTTTAATACTTTCACGGCCGTATATTAACCCTTTGCGATCGAAGCTATTCGAATTCGAAATCCAAAACATGATTTCCGATCTACGGTAGTTCTATTTTATAGAATTTATTGCGACTTATGCACATGAAATTGATCCTACTGACAAGTACAATGCAATTTTAATAGTTTCTTTTCAAGTAGAAACGAGTCCGATGCTCTTAGAATGATTTTGAAAAATAGCACACCAATTTTTAGTGGCGCCCCAGAGTCGCCATTCGAGTGCAAAGGGTTAAGCTCCTTAGATTTCAAGGAAAATTCGTTTATAACTGTCAGCCGAGTACGAACGTGGTAAAACCGAAGTCCGCGATTAAATTCTCCGAAATATGTATTTCGCCGCAGCCGAAAATTCGCGGAGAACGTAATACGGGTGGGATGAACCCCCCTGCGACCGATCGCGCCGCGGGGCTTAAGTTATTAGAAGACTTAGGGTAGCTTGCCGAGCTATGCTTTGATAGACTGTTTAGAAACGTGACGCTGCGGCTGCGTACGTGGAACGCGGTTCGCGAGGCTGCCGAGTTATGGCAGAGTTATTGCGACTTGTGTTGTGTAAGCAACGAATTCATGCTGCCGATACAATTAGAATGCTGATATGGATACAGTTAATGTAGGACTGCTTGATTGAATCGCGGTAATTGAACTGCAGAAGTGCGCTTTTTGAGCGTGTACTGTATGAGTTTTCGTAGCAGCGGTTTCCAAAAATAATTGAATTTATGATATTGAGGTATAATATAATATTATATAACGTATATAAAATTATATAATATTACATATATTTATTTATTTATATATTTTATTTTATTTATATATATTTTTTATATTTATTTATCTATATTTATTATTTATATAATATTATTATGTAATTGATATAATTCAGTATAGATAAAATTGTATAATATTATTATAATATATATATTTATATTATATAACACAATTATATTATATTATACAATATAATATAATATAATATAATATATATTATACAATACAATAAAATTGTATAATATTATTATAATATATATATATATATATATATATATATATATATATATATATATAAATATAATATAAATATATATATTATAATAATATTATACAATTTTATCTATACTGAATTATATTTATAATTATATTTATATTTATATTATAATTATATTTATAATTTTATATTATAATAATATTATAATATAAAATTATAAAAATATACATATATACATGTATAAATTATACATGTTAAACAAAATTATATAACATAATAAAGTTATATAATATAATGTATACGCAATTACATAATATATCATATAATACAATGTATATAAAATTATCTAATATATAATATCGTAACATATTGTAATACATGATATACGTTAAAAATAATTGAATGTATTTTAAATGGCACAGTCCTTTACGCGTGGTTTCTATACATTTGTTTTTATCCAGAAATTCAGTGTCGAAAATTCAGTGTCGTATCGAATCCGAAGAATGAAATAAAACGGAAACGATCAATGGATGTGAAAGCGAGAGGCAGGATTACGGGAACGGAACTTAATTATCGACTAAGAGTAAGATGAATCACGACGTTTTTTCAACGAAAGCAGAAATATTCTGTAGAATTTCAAAGCAAAATCGAACACCGGTGTATAAACAAAATGCATACATGTCGCGGGCCGTTGATCACCGAGGTGATATTTCGAACCGCGCGAATTGATAGAAAAGCGCGCGCGTTAAAATTGTTGTTTTATCGATAAAATTCAGTAAAGGAATGGGTGCGAAATAAAATTCGAACGCCAGATATATCCGGATGGCCGAGCATTTTATAAAGAAGATCGCACTGCGCGCCATAAAACACTGCGGTCCGCTGACAAGTTTTAGATGAATCATTCGGTCGATTGTTTAAAAACAACGGGCCCGGATTGAAAAACGTACGAACGTACCGCGAAGCGTGAGATCGAAATAATGAAACGCGGTGGATGAATGACAAGCCATGAAATTTAGATGAACCTAAATGAGTGACACTCGAAGGTGAAAAATGTTTAGCTGTTGCACGATTTTTGTAGTATTTCGGTCACCCGTGCGCAACGAATTCATTCTTTTTGGTTTTAAATAGTAGTTTCAAATCTTAAAAATACAGTGCAAAATTATTTTTGAAAATGAGAAGTCTGTAGATCAGGATTGGCTGATTAGAGAAATAAAGAAAACATTTCAGAAATTACGTTTCGAGACGCGTTTTTCTCGAAACTGTATTTTCAAAAACGGTGTGCGAGATGTCTCGAGATCTAATCAACCGATCACTTTGAAATCTTGCAGTTACCTTTATCATAATGTACACTAGGAATTGGCGATCGATCTATTTCTTAACTTTCAATCATCTCGGAAAATATAAACAACTAACGTGCAAATGTTTGATACAAATTCGATCGGTCGAATACAAATAGCCGTGATTGTCACAATTTTCACAACAATGAAAATGTTCGATCACGTAACATCGAATGTTATATTACAATTTTCTTCCTTAGAATTCTTTGTCATATTGTGATTTTCATTAAAACAAATGAAAATGGCGGTGTTCCAAACAACCTCGGTAATTGCTAATAATCTCAGCACCGTCGTCCAGCAAATGACTTCCAATTCGATAACGTAAACGCGCAGTTTAATTGCCAGACTTTGCGGATTTTATGCATTTATGAGAAAAAACGACTAGAAAAAAAAGTAGCCAAATGTAAGCACAATAGAACAATTTAATAGCATTGCTATTTTCCCTTCGGTTTATTAAAACACGGAAAAGAAGAAATAAATTCTGATTTCACTTCGGTTTCTTGCGCGATCGCAGTTAATAAGTTTTTATTTTCCACAAAGATTCGCAGTCTATTAAATCGCACACGAACAACGACGCAGCTCCGTTCCTGTTACTTTGTAGGCGCAACTCGCGTTTCCGCGCGTGTGTCCCTGCGTCTCTGTATCCTCTGTCATCGATACTCGCCGGGAATTGCTGCGGAATCGCTCTCGCGCAACGTGTATTCCCCGAGAGGTACACATCAAAGGGTTCGTCGACAAAAGACGAACGAGAAAGGAGTCGAAAAGCGAAACAGAAAGGGAGAATGACTTCGAACACGCCGAGCCGCGGCGTTGCGTCGGATCTCGAGTAATCTCGGGAAGGGAACAAATTATACGATCTTGGACAAAGAACTGAGCGAATTTTGCGTTTCTCTGCTTTTCCTTTCTTTTTTCTCGCTTCGGATCGTTTTCTGTTGATTTAGGCTCGTCGAATGTTGTAGACGCGAAGACGCCGAGATTAGACGTCGCGAATGCTCGCCGAGCCACTTGCGTGTAATTTTAGAAATCTCATAGGCATAGTTGTCCTACATAGCTACTTTTGGGAACACCGGTCCCATCTCGGGAGACTGATAAAAAAAATCGTGTGCTGGAAGAGATACAATATCATTTAGGACAGACGTTTGTTTCGCACTCGGTGAAACGTTCCGTCTTCTCTTTAATTTATAATAATAATTTATTCTTGTATTCTGGTATAAAAAACCTTTGTTGCAGAAGAAGTATTCTGGTATAAAAACCCTTTGTTAGAGAAGAAGTAATAACAAATTATGTGTGTGATTTTATATAACAATCGCACGAGTACGAACAAAGTTATTTAGGACAGACGTATTCGGTGAAACGTTCTGCCTTCTCTTTAATTAATAATAGTAATAATTTATTCTCGAATTCTGGTATAAGAACCCTTTATTACAGAAGAAGTAATAACAAATAAAGTGATTTTATATAACAATCGCACGAGTACGAACAAAGTTATTTACGACAAACGTTTGTTTCGTACTCGGCGAAACGTTCTGCCTTCTCCTTAATTAATAATAGTAATAATTTATTCTCGAATTCTGGTATAAGAACCCTTTATTACAGAAGAAGTAATAACAAATAAAGTGATTTTATATAACAATCGCACGAGTACGAACAAAGTTATTTACGACAAACGTTTGTTTCGTACTCGGCGAAACGTTCTGCCTTCTCTTTAATTAATAATAGTAATAATTTATTCTTGTATTCTGGTATAAAAACCCTTTATTACAGAAGAAGTAATGACAAATAAAGTAATTTTATATAACAATCGCACGAGTACGAACAAAGATATTTACGACAAACGTTTGTTTCGTACTCGGCGAAACGTTCTGCCTTCTCTTTAATTAATAATAGTAATAATTTATTCTTTTATTCTGGTATAAAAACCCTTTATTACAGAAGAAGTAATAACAAATAAAGTGATTTTATATAACAATCGCACGAGTACGAACAAAGTTATTTACGACAAACGTTTGTTTCGTACTCGGTGAAACGTTCTGCCTTCTCCTTAATTAATAATAGTAATAATTTATTCTTGTATTCTGGTATGAAAACCCTTTGTTACAGAAGAAATAATAACAAATAAAGTAATTTTATATAACAATCGCACGAGTACGAACAAAATTATTCAGGACAGACGTTTGTTTCGTACTCGGTGAAACGTTCTGCCTTCTCTTTAAACAATAATAATAATTTATCCTTGTATTCTTGTATGAAAACCCTTTGTTACAGAAGAAGTAATAACAAATAAAGTAATTTTATATTACAATCGCACGAGTACGCACGAAGAGAAAAGGGAAAAAGAAACAGAGAAAAGAGAAAATATCAAAATGAGCACACACATGTATAAATACACATATGTATGTATACATGTATGTATGCATACGTGTATAATACAAAGCAAGAAGAAGAATGCGAAGAAATGTAGCCAGCATAATAGGTAAATTAATTATAGTTCTCCGTCGACCATTCTTTCCTTCGGCTTTTTTTGCGCCAGTCTTTTGTAACTGAGCGCTTCATTTCGATTCTTGTTTCTTCTACCGTCGTACAATTTTAATTAATTATTGATCGGCATTCCCACCGTTACCTTTCTTCTTTAACGAGGCATTTCTTTTCTACTCTGATTCCTCCCTGCCGTTTCGTAATTGCAATTCGCTATCGATAGCAGATCAGCTATTCTTTACCATACCGTACAAGTACAAGGATTGTTTTCAACGACGGCCTTATCCTCTCCAACGAAAAAATGAATAATGCAAGTTAAAATCCTACGTCGATTTCAAATCGTATAAAGAACGATGACGAAGCTTCGGTTCGATATTCGTCCACAAAATCGGCACTGAAATAACAAAACATAACACCTGAAGTACCAAATAATGTATCGGTATAAAAATCGTTGGTAACGACGAGCTTATTCCCTCGGACAACAAGCGAAATAAATACCGGTCGCAGTTCAGAAGCTTGTTAACCAGAACGGGAACGGTGACGCAACAGAGCGCATTCCATCGTTGATTAATTATTCCACTCGGAAAGAAGCTCCGCGAAGATGGCGAGCCAGCGAAACTGTTCGTTATATATCCGAACGTTTGTTCCCCGGTTTTTTACCGGTTCCGGGGCGGACGTCGAAAGAATATCAGCCCCGTGAAAGGACGCCGTTCCAAATCTACCCTCCCTCCCTCCTGCCCTCTCGCCCTTTCTTTCATCGTGCCCTTCCAACGGGAAGAAAAATTAGAGGCGAGCTTTCTGGCGCGGCTCTTGAGAATCGCTGTTCGTAACCCTCGAAATTTTTACCGTTCCCGATCCAGAAACGGAATTTTATGCACGGCGGAACGTCGACCGGGAATCCGGTGAATGGCACTTCGCCGAAAAACCGGCGAACTTACGGCTGGTTCGAGGATTTTTCGAAGGATTCGGGGCCATTCGTCGTCGTAAAAACGGACAGTGACACGAAGCCGTGAGATTGGTATATTTTTCTGTTGTTACGAATTATTACAGTTTTCTGCGGTTTTCGAAATTGTAAAGACTTTTACGGCAGTTCTACAAAGTCTCAGGCGATCGCGAATGAAAGGAGTCGGCTGTAAAATATTCATTTAAAAAAGTGTCTCGCATTTAGCTTTTATTTCAATCCTTAATTGATATGCTAGGGTCGGGAGATACCGAAATATTGTATTTTTATTTTATTTTATAGCAAAAGTTTCATTTTCCATGTTTGTATGATTTTGTGCACTAGCTAAGAAATCAAAAAGAATTAATGATTTATCTGGAATTAGATTAGCACATTTTTTTGCACTTTTCATTTGGAGATCGTGATTCCAGCATCCGGTTTTTATTTTATTTCTTATTAAAAGGTTTCATTTTCCATGTTTGTATTATTTTGTACACTGGTTAAAAAATCAAATGAATTAATCATTTATCTGCAATTGGATTAGTACATCTTTTAGCACTTTTTATTCACAGTCTATCGTGACTCCAACATCCTGTTTCTATTTTATTTTTTATTCTAGGTTTTATTTTCCATGTTTTTATCATTTTGTATCTTATCTAAGAAATAAAATAGAATTAATGATTTATTCGGAATTAGATCAGCACATATAATTAATGATTTATTCGGAATTAGATCAGCACATAGAATTAATGATTTATTCGGAATTAGATCAGCACATCTTTTAGCACTTTTTATTTAGAGCCTATCGTGATTCCAACATTGTGTTTCTAGTTGATTTGCTAATAAAAGTTACATTTTCTATGTTTTTATTATCTCATACACTAACTGGAAATAAAATAAAATGGAGGATTCATTTAAAACTAGATCCGCTCATTTCTGCACACCTTTTATCGGGGCTCTTTCGTAACCACAAAAGACTTTTGTGAAAATCGCTGGACGAATTGCGGGACAAATTTCATTTTCCAAAGAATATAACCGTACATAAAAGAATGGTGCCTCGCAGATTCATCTCCGCACCGTACTTTCGGTCGAGTGACAACAGCGCTAATTTCAAAGCGGCTGATTTCAATTGTAATTCTTGCGAAGTCAGAAATTGTCGCTTCCGGCGGCTTTCATCCGGCCGTGTCGAAAAAACCACGCGAAAACGTCCAAAGGACGCGAATTCACGGCGTAACGAATTCAGAAAGTATGAGAAAATGGTCCGGGCAAGGCGGCTTAACGAGTTGCTAACGCAATTTTCGTTCTCGATTAATGTTTCTGTAACTCGGACGTCCGAGAGAAGCCAAAGAGATCGTCGCAGGAAAGAAGGAGTCCGCTGGCTGGAGATGAGATTCAGGGGCCGAGCATCGCGCCGTGGCAAATTGAAAAACGCGAACGGAAATTTCGAGCCGGCGATGGTTCCGGAAGAAGCGCGGCCCTCGGCTCGCGTGGCAAACGGGATTCGCAAGAGTGCGGTCGGCGCCGCTTTCATCCAAGACGAGTGTTTGAAGGTACGCGAAAAGGGCGTGGTGACGGCGCCGCTGAAAAGGGCAATCGCTCATTCGCGAAAATGCGGCCGGCTGTGCCCCGTGAACGCGACGAGAACCGCTCGAGAACCACTAGAAATTCCTCTGGTAATTTGAGCCCTCGAAACGAATGTAATTATAAACAGCTTGGTCCGTTTGGTGCCGTTCTCATTCCGGCCCAGTTCCGGCGAAAGAAATCGCTTGGGGAAACCGCTTTTCAGAACCCTCTGTCCCTCTTTCACTTCACACGCAGCGCCCGCGATTCGACCCGACTGGAAGCGAGCTGTGATACGCGGCGTTTCCTCCGTATCGTCGCGCGACCGTTGAATGTAGCAACAGTTATCCGTCTTTCTCTTCTGAAAAAGGAATTTTGTAAATTTGGTTTCACTTCAAGCGAAGCTTCAGGGATTCGACGCGACTTGAAATAGGTTGTGATAAGCAGCGTTTCCTCTGTAACGTCGCGCGACGGTTGGACGCGGCAACAGTTATTCGTCTTCATTCGTGGGAAACGAGTTTTGTAAATCTTGTTTCGCCGTTTTGCTTCGAACGGAGTTCAAGAGATTCGACGCGATTGAAAAAGAGAGAAGTTGTAATACAAGGTGTTTCCTCCGTATTGTCGCACGATGGTTGGACACGTCGAAGGTCATCTGTCCTCATTTTTGAGGAACGAATTTTGAGGATCATTTTTCCTCGATCTCAAAACGACATAAAATTGCTGCGTGTAAATTGAATTCATTTACAGACAGGAGCCAACAATTAGCTAAATAACGCACGCATGCGACTCCCTCTTAAAAAGCATAGTTCCTCTAATCGTAGCGATCATACGAAAGCTTAATCGACGTATCGGCAGCAGGATTGCTCGACGTCAGGACGAGAACGAGACAGAAATCTCGATCGACCGGCTAACGTTTCTTCGGTGTATCATCGAAAGTCCTCCACATTTCCGACGTCGCCAAAGTGTCCAGAGGATCCCGATCCACCCCATAAAGTCGCCATCGTATTTCCCAAGCCGGAGTATAGCGACCGGGACGCAGGATCCGCTCGGAACGCTTAAACGCGGGTCTTTTTCACGGCGTGGAAGCGGAACGGCAAAAACAATAGACCGTCCCGAGCACGCGGCACGATTTATGCCGGGCTTCCGGTGAAAATTTCGCTTCCCTCTCTAGCCAGATATTAACACTTGTCATGTGCACTCTGCAGCGCTGGCAAGGAAACATACCCCCGGCTGCCCGCTCTCGACTTTGATGAAGCTCGACCGATCTGTTAAGTGTTCGGGACCAGCCCTGAAGCCGGCCCTGCCTGCCGGATGCCGTTCCTCCCGGCGATCAATTCGTTGTTAACCCTCCATGATATTGGCTTCTGTCACGGGGATGAATTAACGCGGATATACGGAGACAAGCGAAAGATATCCGGTCGCGCGGCGAAGAAACTGATCGTCCTCGCGAAACTGTCCACCGAAACTGTAACTAAAGCGTCCTCCGGCGTGATCAGCGGATAGCTGGAGGACACGTACAGATCGTCACGATGAATTAAAAACTTTGGCCATTAATCTCTCGCCGCATGAGTCATCTCGCGGTTCGAACGTGTCATCTTTGTCCGCTGGCAGCGCAAAAGTGTATAGTTATATTTATTGTAGATATATTGAATACTCAAATTGTATCCTCTTACAATATAATATTAATATAATATTATAATATTATATAATATCAATATTATATTAGTATATAATATTAATATAATATTATAATATTATATAATATAATATTATAATATTATATAATATCAATATTATATTAGTATATAATATTAATATGTATATAATATTAACCCTTCACCGTAGAGTAGTGACTCTCAATCGCCATTAAAAATTATTATATCACGTTCCAAAATAACATGTACATTACCAAATTTGTTAAAAATGACTCCTCGTTGGAGAGGATTCTAATATGATTTTCTAAAGGAAAATTGTACGTCAATGTATGTTCACCTTAATATTAGAAGAAGAATACACATTATTTACCGACGTTGAATAAATTCATCCGAAGCGTCTATGAGTTAAGAATTTTTCGCCAGCGATAAATTATGCTTTTTGTGAACTAAAGGAATGTTCCTATTAAAATGGTACACACCTGTTTCAGGCTGTCCTGTGGCCAGCAAAGCAGACCAAAGAGCGCGGTGATTCTACGTGAAAAGGTACGTAGAATTTAATTATAAAATATGCGTTGTTTCGTTTGTTGAGACACTCTGGTTTGATGCTCGTATAATTCATGCAGACGGTCGTATCTACTACTGGTAGAAATAAATCTTGACTGATTGTTTATTATATAATACTATCATTGTAAGAGACAAAGATTTTTACCAGAATTGCCAAAGCAATCGACACGACCAGTCTCCAATTTTCTCATGGTTGGTACGATGAAAGAATTAAAAAATGATGTTTTCCTAACTTTTTTTATCCGAACCTATAACGAATATTTAAATAAAAGCAATTTTGTGGATCTCGGTAACTCGTACGGATGCTGAAAATTGCATTGAAATCGGTTGACGTTGTTATGAGCTGTTAACATGTAACACTATACCTACCGAACTCTGAAAACGACTAACAAGTGTAGCCTTGTAAGAATTACAGGATAGAATTTCTTGAAATTTTTCACAATTCTTCTAATAGCGTGTGCCCGAATAAATAAATAAATTCAACAATTTCTAATGGAAGCAGCTTCATCACTTCAACGACTATGAAATAAAGAATGTGAAACCAGTTATTTGACCGGCGATGGTAGGTTATGTCAAAGTTCGCGAAAGTAGCAGTTTTTCTTGCAACAAATGCTTTCAATTCTTTTTTATAAGGATCCACACTTAGAAGACACAGCGTAGGTTTGCGCATTATCATGCAACATCGTCGCAAAGCTGAGTATAGAGCAGAAACTGAGACAAAGGAGGTCGGAAGAGGTCGAAAGAGATCGCAAGAGGTCTGAAGAAATCGGAAGAGATCGAAAGGGATCAAAAGAGTTAGGAATAGGTCGAAAGAGGTCAAAAAAGGACGAAAGAGGTTGAAAGAGGTCGGAAGAGGTCCAAAGAAGTTGAAAGCGATTGAAAGTGGTCGCAAGAGGTCGAAAGAGGTTGGGAAAGGTTGGGAAAAGTCAGAAGAAGTTAGAAGAGGTCAGAAGAAGTCGGAAGAAGTCGGAAGAGGTTGGAAGAGGTCCAAAGAAGTCGGAAGAGATTGGAAGAGATCGGAAGAGGTCGAAAGAGATCGAAAGAGGTCGAAAGAGGTTGGGAAAGGTCGGAAAAAGTCAGAAGAAGTCAGAAGAGGTAGGAGGAAGTCAGAAGAAGTCAGAAGAGGTCGGAAGAAGACGGAAGAGGTCGAAAGAGGCCGATAAAGGTCGGAAGAGGTCGAAAGAGGTCGAAAGAGGTCAGAAGAGGTCCAAAGAAGTCGGAAGAGATCGGAAGAGGTCGGAAGAGGTCGAAAGAGGTCGAAGGAGGTCGGAAGAGGTTGGAAGAGGTCGGAAGAGATCGAAAGGGATCAAAAGAGTTCGGAATAGGTCGAAAGAGGTCAAAAAAGGACGAAAGAGGTTGAAAGAGGTCGGAAGAGGTCCAAAGAAGTCGAAAGCGATTGAAAGTGGTCGCAAGAGATCGAAAGAAGTTGGAGAAGGTTGCGAAAAGTCAGAAGAAGTCAGAAGAGGTCAGAAGAGGTCGGAAGAAGTCGGAAGAAGTCGAAAGAAGTCGGAAGAGGTCGAAAGAGGTTGGAAGACGTCCAAAGAACTCGAAAGAGATTGAAAGAGGTCGAAAGAAGTTGGGAGAAGTCGGAAAAAGTCAGAAGAAGTCAGAAGAGGTCGGAAGAAGTCGGAAGAGGTCGAAAGAGATCAGAAGAGGTCCAAAGAAATCGGAAGAGATTGGAAGAGATCGGAGGAGGTCGGAAGAGGTCGAAAGAGATCGAAAGAGGTCAAAAGAGGTCGAAAGAAAGGGTCGACAGACCCGGAATGGAGCGATCTCGCTGAAGCGAGCCTTCCGGTGCGGCGAGCATCGATCGAAGAGTCGTCGAAGGACATCGCGGCAATTGTACTGGAACGCGGCACTGTTGCCCTTTGGCCGAGCCGACTGACAACAGGATATTATTCGGGGACACAAGCCTATCCTAATTGCCGCGGCATTGTCCAGAATCCCGAGAGTAGCCCGACGGGCTTCGTTAATTAGTTAGCATTCGATCGATTTCCCGCGTGCCGCCCGCCACCGGCAAACAGACTGCGTTAAAACATTGTTTACTTTGTACAATAACGCACCGGCGCGGCGCGTAGCGGAGCGGAGCGGCGGTTGATGCCGCGGCGAAATGATATTTGCCGTGTTTGCGCAGTTGTTGATATTCATTGGTTGATTAAACCGTTACGAGGACGGCCGCGGATTCTCGTCGCCGAGCTGATCGGTAACAGGAAAATGTCACGCGTAACCATTGTGCCCGACGTCCGCGAGCACTCGATAATCGGCAAACTTTTTGTTAACCTGCCCGTTCGATACTCCGACGGGTCGACTGGTATCGCGGAATTGTTCGTTAAATTTGCAAACGATGAAATGGCTCGCAAGCGCAGTCGATTACCCTGCTATTCGCTCGTACTTATTAAAAGCGTGCCGGATACGTTTGATGCATTTAATCGCCGCACAGTGGTTCAAGCTGTGTTGAGATGCCGTCTTTATTGCTTCTTTTTCAAATGCTCATTGCAATTATAGTTAAACGTTACTATATTGTTTTAATTATATATAATATTAATTACTATATATATAGTTAAATTAATATATATATATTGTTTTAATTATTTTTTTATTTTTTGGTATCTATATATATATAATAATATAGTATACAATAGTTCGTAAAAAATACAACAAAATAATAACAAATAAAAAAATGATTAAAACAATGCATATGCTACAGTAACGTTTAACTATAATTGCAATGGACACATAATATAAATAAAAAGACAGCATAAAAACAGCATCATCACACAGCATGGCATTATACAATTAAATGTTGCCATTAATTAACAAACAAGCTTCGTTTAAGCTCATTAAGTAAACAACTAGTTAACGATTGCACTTTCCGCGTTTACAGTAAACCGAAGCGCAGCGCAGGCAACATCTCGGTAAATTTGCACACAAAGCACACGAATTTGTTGACTTACTACTTCTCTTATCCAACAGTCACGTTCAGTGAAAGATAAGCATAACGCGATTGTTCCTGTTATCATCGAAAATCCCATAAAAAACTTGGAATTTGCGTAAAATCCCGGGGGCGTAAAATCAAGAACCGGCTCCCGGCTAGAAAATGCTAGTTCTTAAAAAGGAAGATAAGGTGATAAAACGAGATAGCCGGCGAGGAAATGGAAGAAGAACGCGCGGGACACTCGGAAAAAAGTGGTAAAGCCGTAAAGAGAGAAAATAGAGGAGCACCTGAGGACCTGGTAGCGCAAATGTACGTTCAAAGTAGCGGGGCCTTGGAAAACAACATCAAAAACGAATGATATTATGAAAAGACTCGAGGTCGTTCACGTAACGCGAACACCGGAAAGGTCGGAAATTTAGAGAAAAATATGAAGATGCCTAGTCAAGATTCAATATTAGTCATCAGTAGACTACAAAATGGTTTTTATGCGAAACAAAAATGATGAGCAGCAGTTTCGAAGCACATTAATTTCTTGTTTTAACCCTCGAATATACAATCGACGATGTTTACGACGATTTTCAGCTTTATTCGTCAATTTTTCCAAAGACATTTCTGAAGATACTTCACGTAGACTTCACGTAGAGTCTTTACGTTGTTTCTAGTTTAACAACCGTTTATTTATTTACCGAATTTATTAACTATACTATTAAGCTGATTTACAGTTAAATTTTCAATTAAATTCTCATCGTTCGTATCACTCGCCTTTTCAACATTTTCGCACGTACAGATTACATTTTAAGATACAAGTCAAAAATTTTCGGAAACATCACTCACTGTGATACTCGATTAATCATGCACGCGAGAACAACACGAAAACCGACGATTCCATAAGAACATCGCGTCGGCGTGATCCGGGTATTCACAGTTCGACAACATTTGTCATGCTGTCGCGCTACGTCGCGGAGAAGCGATCCCGCAAAGCCATTAGAGCCGGCACGGAGAAACTAATTGATTATGACAGCGAGTATTAGAATGCGCAACGGATCCACGGGATCCAAACTGTCGAAGCATCGACAGCCGTTCCGTTTCGCTCTGCGACGAGAAAATTCGAGGTCCAACGAAAAGGTCGGGCTGCTCTTTTTCGTTATGAAACTCGCTGCTGTCGATCCCGCGCCGGGGTTTGCGGATTTAATAAACTCCGCGATAGCTCGCGCAACGTCCCTCGAAGAGCTTCTCCGTTATTGTTCGATATTTCGGCAGCTTGCCGGCGCGCCGACGTAGCTCGACGCCGTTCCGACGGAAATTTTGTTAACGCTCCGGCCGAAACGGCGTGACGTCAACGTCGGCGCCGCGAGTCACACGTGACGCAAATGTGTGTATAGATTACGCGGGGCCGCCGTTAAAGCCACCTACGCGTCGAGGATTGAACAGAACCCGGATGAATTAAAGCAATCTACACCGTGGCCGTAGAACCTCCGCGCCGCACCGTTCGTCGCTTTTGTCCGACGACGTCGATCCGGGACTCGTCGACGCGACGCGACGTTACCCTGGTTTCCGGCTCCGGGACCCGCCGTTGTTCGCGTCGCAATCGCCACCGATGCAAATCCCGTCGAATCGCAACAATTTCGGGCCGAACCGTTTCCAGCTCGTGGCTTCCGAGCTTCTGTTTCCAGCGCGCGCCGTTGCGCTTTGTCACACGTTGCTTTTCCAAGTCGCCTCCAATCGTTTTCCGATCATCTTTCGATTTCCTCGAGACTTCCGCCGTTCGCGTTTTCCATGCTCGCCGGCGGAACTTGCTTGTTTCAAGGTGCTCCAACGTTTTTATCCTTTTTTTTTGCGCGCGACTAATTTGTGTTTAAATCCGTATAGGATTTGTTAATTAACATACCAAAATTATGGCATTTCCGGGAAAT
The DNA here is from genome assembly GCF_051020955.1 of Megalopta genalis. Classification (NCBI taxonomy): domain Eukaryota; kingdom Metazoa; phylum Arthropoda; class Insecta; order Hymenoptera; family Halictidae; genus Megalopta; species Megalopta genalis. The sequence continues at coordinate 24,145,533 of NC_135013.1, read as the reverse complement.
GGGGAATTCCTGGGATCATTTGAAGCAACTTTTTCCTTAGCGAAAATGTTCTACGAAGCGTTGTTTACGAGTTATTAACGGAAAACACTGGCCAATCAAAGACGAGCTCGGTTGGCGCAAGGCAGCTGAGCCAATCGGCGGATCTAGGCTTCGACCGCTCCTTGGCTCGGCCGCCTAGCGTCGATCGAGCTCGCCTCTCATTGGTCACTGTTTTTCGTTAATAACTCGTGAACGAAGCCTCGTAGAATATTTTCGCTAAGGAAAAAGTTGCTTCAAATGATCTCAATAACCCCTCATTTCCCGGAAATATCATAATTTTGGGGCACTCTGTATAAATGATTATTCGGAACAAGGTCTTCAATATCGATTTCAATGACCTTGAAATACGTTGTCGAGGTCATCATTTTGAACAACTTTTTTCTATATATGTTTCCGCCGGACACCTTTAATTTCTGAGACGTTCGCAAAAATACATTTCATGTATATGGAACGTATGTTTCCTGCTTACAACATGAATTGTCATATTTGTATATCTCTGTATTAAAAATAATAGAAAATACAGATATATAAATATAGTCGCTTTTTGTATTTGCATATTTCTATGTAAAAATAACAGAAAACAAATATATACAAATATAGTCTTTCCTTGTATTTGTATTATATGCGAATATAGTTTTCCTTGGTTTTTATTTAAGTAACAGGAAGAATGCAAAAATTATTTTGAATCTGTAATTATGCACACCACTGTGTTTATTCCCAATAATTTTCATTTAAAAAATCGCATGAATTCCCAAACCAAAATGACTGGTTTCTAATCATTTCTTCTACAATTCCTGATATCATAAATAATATTTCTAGGAGAAATTATTAGGTATGCATCTTTATTGCTGTGTATATTATAATATAAATTCAGTCTTGGAATTCTTATAAAATAATATACATACATTAGTCGCGTTTAGGGTTTGGTAATTCTAGCGTTAAATAATAAATGACAACAGTGGAAAGATCAAAACAATTTCAATATTAATACATTATTCTCGACTTATTTAAATGATTCAAGCGAGAATGTAATTCCTATTCGGCTGCCTTTTTTGCTTCGAACAACACGGAAAAGTTCTATTTTACGAAGCAAGTTTCATTTCGTCGCTCGACAAGATATTGCGTTCGAACGATAATTAATTCATTTAGAACGCGGAGCATTTTATAGATTCGTATTATCTGTTGAATATTCCGTGCCGCCTAAAGCGGCCCCTGTCAAAGAGATTCCCAAGGGGACGCTCGACCTTTTTCGCCCCGAGACTAGACGGAGGAGTCGCAGTCGGGTCCGTCGATACTTTCGACGAAGATCACCGCGCGTACATCGTTATTACCGTAGTTAAGTGTAATTAGCGTTAATTGGACGAGGAGAGTGTCCTATCGAGTACGGAGGGAACGGCCGCTTAACGGCCAATTAAATCTCTTGCCAGGAATCGCATCGGCGATTCCGGTGCCGTCGCCGTTTCGTTTCTCGGCTACCCTGCCGGCGAAATTCCCGGCGAAAATTCCCGCTAATAGATTCGCTCTTTTCCTCGCTTTCCCGTGATTTTTGCTTTCGCGTCGACGGCATCCATCGACGAGCCGTTTTTATCTCACCCTGGTTACGTACTCCCGAAAACATTCCGAATCCCCGAATTCGCAATCTTATTCGCGATCTTGTTTATAATCTTGTTCGTAATCTTATCTATAATCTTGTTTACAATCTCGTTTACCATCTTGTTTGTAATCTTGTTAATAATCTTATCTATCACGTTGTTTGCAATCTTGTTTACAATCTTGTTCATAATCTTATTTATCACACTGTTTGCAATCTTGTTCATAACCCGGTTCACGATCTTCCTTATCATTTCGTTTATCATCTGGTTCATCATCTTCTTTATAATCTGTCATTTTAGCCACTCGGTGGTTCGACCATAAAATCTTTTAACTCAGGTATTAAAACAGTCCAACTAATCGCTTATATTAGCCCTTTGCACTCGAAGCTATTTCAACTGTAAAATAATATATATACTTCAACTCTAATTTCAATTCTCTATTTCAACTCTAATTTCAATTCTATAATATATATTTCAACTCTATTATATAATATTTCAACTCTAAAATAATTTTTCTGACTTATAGTATTTTTATTTTACACAACAAAGTGCATTTTATGCATATGAAATTGTCTCTTGTGACTCGCGCAACGATTACGCTCTTAACAATCTCTTTAAATCCAAACTTGGCTAATGTAAAAATTATTTTAGAACGTGACATCATAAATTTTAATGGTGCCTCAGAGTCACCACACGAGTGCAAAGGGTTGGTTATTCATGATTTATCGATGTCCGCATTTTTCAATTCGTGAATGTTGCACGACATTCTCTATCGTTTTCTTTTTTAATTTAAAAAATCATCTCTCTCTCTCTCTCTCATGTCTGTCAAAAGCTCTGCGATTTCGACACAAACATGGTAATTTTTGTTCACTGCGGCGAGGGGTTTCGGGTGACGTTATGGGGTCGACAGGGTCGTCTAGTTTACGCGGCAAGCTGTACGGCCCGGCCCGACCCGGCCCGAGGTTTCCATCAAAGAGATCCTCCTCGTCCGACCTCGCCTCTAATTAAATCCCTGGCATCGACTTGACTCCGCTGTCGCTGGGAATGATAGCGGACACAAAAGCCCGCCGGATTCACGCGTGTACGCGGTTTGATAGTCTTCCCTCGCTCTAGGACTCGCTTTCCGCGCCGCGCGCCGTTTGTAATCCCGACAAACGACCGGTCGTTTGCGCACGCCGGGGCACACGCCTCGACGTGTTCACCAAAACGTCCCTTCTCGCGACGGTGTCGTCGTGCTCGGGAAACAGAGATCCCCGGCACGACCGTCTAGGAATCGGAGATTACTCGTCGCCGGATCGAATACGCTGCTCCAAATCTGTTTACCGTGGCTGCTGACATTCCAACCGTCGCGGCACATAACGTTACCAATGCAGTTCCCCGGCTGAGAAACCGAAAACACTGATTGTACTGCTCGGCGCTTTGATCGCGCGCGACTCCGACAGAATCTTATCGTAGCGAGTCGCGTTTTCGCAAATGTCAATCCGCGTCTTAGTACGTAAATCTGTGCGCGCCGAAACGTGAGAAAGACGAGTGAAATGAATTGCAGCGTCACCGCCTCGATTTTATGGAAGTATTTAGACAGCTGGGTTCGAAGTCGAAATGTTGAACGAATCAGACTCTGTTAGGACGGACGAGCTGTTATTGTTGCGCGAATTGTTTAACAGTTCGTGCAATTTTCTGCGATAGTTCGCGCGGTTGTTGGGTCCAAGAGAAGAAACTGTGTCTAAGAGAAGCTCGATAAGTTCCTAAGTTCTATTGTTCCTTTCGAACAATAATTTAAAGCAGATTGTGTCAGGTTATTTTAATTTAATTGCATATTTAATTGCTTTAATTCAAACGATCTGATGGATCGTGGGCGAGATTATTGTATAATAGTTTGTTGTTTCGGATCGCAGTTTTTTGAAATTGTTGGAAAACTGACAGCGAATAAAAGTGTTTGGGAATCTTATTAAACTCCGAGACGAAGTATGACTAAAAAATTACGGAGACACTGAGAATCTTCATTTTGAAAATCCAAGGTGTATTCGCGTTAAGACAATTTTCGGACGATCAGGCGAACTCGCTACCGTGTAAAAATTCGAAATCTTCTAGTCGACCCGATCCCGAATAGCTACGAAATTGAAAGGGTTCGCGCCCCGTCGAGCGGCCACTTTGTTAATAAGCTCAACAGGTGCGAGACGGTCGAGAAGAGCGAAGGGTCTGGGAAAGATGATCGCCGAGATGCTGTGGAAGTATCGATTTGGAATACGGAAAACTGTAGTTATCTCGCTCTAAGAGAACTATAGCAACGTGGCTGAAAAAAGTCGTCGCAGAAAGAATGTTGTAGCTAGTGGACCTTCGTGCAGATTCACAATTTTTATCATTGATTAGAATAAGCAGATATTGTTCTTAGATTTGTGAGAAATTGTCGTAATTAAATTGCCGATTAATAATTCTTCACGGTCTCTCTATGAAATATAAAGGAACAATTATATTAGCCGTAATTAGAATGGTTTTCATTCCTTAAATTAATTCTAGTTTTATTAGATCAAATTTAATTTTATTGGAGTAATTCTAATTTTATTAAATTCATTCTAATTTTATTAAATTCATTCTAATTTTTTTAAACTCATTTTAATTTCATTAAATTCATTCTAATTTCATTAAATTCATTCTAATGTTATTAATTTATTTCTAGTTTCATTAAACTAATTTTAATTTAATTACCTCAATTCCAATTCCATTCAATTAATTCTAATCTCGTTAGATTAATTCTAGTTTAATTACATCGATTCCAATTTCATTAAATTAATTCCAATTTCGTTAGATTAATTCTAGTTTAATTACCTCAATTCCAATTCCATTCAATTAATTCTAATTTCGTTAGATTATTCTAGTTTAATTACATCGATTCCAATTTCACTAAATTAATTCCAATTTCGTTAGATTAATTTTAGTTTAATTACATCGATTCCAATTTCATTAAATTAATTCTAATTTCGTTAGATTAATTCTAGTTTAATTACATCGATTCTAATTTCGTTAGATTAATTCTAGTTTAATTACATCGATTCCAATTTCGTTAGATTAATTCTAGTTTAATTACATCGATTCCAATTTCATTAAATTAATTCCAATTTTATTAATTCCATTCAATTAATTCCAAAATTATTAAATCAGCAAAAGGAACTTCTTCGCGCTACGATTTTCAGAAAATACCTATGCAAATAGGACTTTTCATAAAGTATGCGCAATACAGGATAATATAAGCATGCCGATGCAAACTACTTATAGGAATACAGGATGCAACGATACTGGATACGGTATTTTATTTACGGCAATACAGGATGCAGTATTGTTTATAGCAATACAGGATACATGGTGGTTACTTACAGCGATACAGGATAGAACGACAGTCTCAAGAAAGAACAGGAAGTAAATGATGAGGGAAAATACGCGCGGAGAAGATGGCATCCGAACAGAGGAACAATAGAACATGCGACAAGTGGATACAATTTGCTCGACAAGATAGACTCTGCAAACAGGCGCACAGAAACTCGCATTTGTCCCACAACTTGCACAAAACGTTCGCATCGTGTTACAAATACACTCCGTGACAAGTGCACCGAAAAATAATCTAGAGAAATATGCATCAAAATCGACGACGCATCGGCAAGCAAACGATGATAGTAATAGCAAATGTTTGCGTAACCGAAACCGGAATGCACGCAACTTGTAATTGAATTATGAATGCAGCGGTAACAAGGCAACTGTAATGTCAATTAGAAACATACAGACGCATAACAATCTCGTAAATTGTTAATCTATCCGTGCGCAAACATCGAGACGCGGTTGTACACGATTTAACAAGTGTACAGAGAATGTTTGACAATAACGAACTGACACAGATTTTTCATATTGATCTCGAGCAGGATAAATCGATCGGCGTAACAAGCGGCGATAATGATCATGATTTATCTCCATTAACGTTGCATACAGATTGACACGTTACGAGAAATGAATGAATAAAAAGTGGATGAATGAAAAATTAATGAACGAATAAAAGGTTGATGAATAAAAGCTGAATAAACGAATAAGAGACACCGATGAATAAAAAATTAAGACGATGATAATAGCGATCGTTAGACTGCGGATCTTTATGCAACATAAAACTTTCCTCCACTAATTGCGAGAAGTAAAATCCCAACAGAAAGTAACTCTTTTCTTCGATCATTCTAATTGATTGAAAGTAATATTTTGGCTTTCCGTAATATATAATAATATATAATAATATATTATATATATATTTAATAATATATAATAATAATATAATATAAATATTATATATAATATATAATATTTTGGCGTAAATACCTTCAGATTCGAATGATCGAGGTTCAACTGTATCGCCCAATTATCTCCCGTCGAAAATTATGTTAAAAATTAAACTGATTGAATATAAAGACGATTAAGATGCTCGTAGTATTAAAATATCACTATTCCGATAGAAAATCGATTCTGTGTGTGCCGGTCAGCATCTTCCCCGGCGAAATCTATCATGCTCGCAATCTCCTCGGACCGGAGTTTCCACCGTTTCCAGGGATCGAGAAACCTGCCGATCTACGAAGATCGATCGACAGCGCGTCGCGGTCGCCGGTCCGTCGAGCTGCTCGCGGTTTTCCGCTCGATTCCTCTTGACGGTGATACGAGAGCCTCCTGGATCCACCATCCGGATGCACTGTCATCGATCCACTATGCGGGTGATGAAATACTTTGAGAAGCCTGGCCGGCTCCCGGGATCGGCTCTCCCGCCATTAAAATGTAAAAGGGGGCGAATATCGGCGCCCGGAATATGTAAAAGCTTCCGTCTGCTCCTTGGCCTCGTGAACTATTGAAAGCCGAGCGTGAACCCGCTCTTTTCCACGGGATCACGCGCCGGTGAGATCGCGCCGCTTGTCCCCAGCCTGGGCCGTCACCAGCTAGATTAACCCGTTTCTCGAGTCTAATGCATATTTAACTGCGACGCGAAGAGGCCGAAGCCGGGCTAAGCGGAGAAGCTGGAAAAGTTTTCGCCTTCGCCGATGCGACTTATTCGAGCACGTCGATGATCGTCGGGACACCGGTTTCAACCGATCGAATGCAGGACCGCGCCCTGTCCCTATACGGAGATTCATATTTGTGCGTACGAAGAACGCCGCAAGTCGCATAATTTCACTTCCGAGATATCGTCGCTTAAAGTTCTGATCAGCCAATGCTCAAAATGCATAATATTCTTCAATTCGTAGAATTTGTTTTCACGATGTTTTCTCTAACAAATGTGTAAATCCCGATGAACCGATTCACTGAGATTTTATCATTGTTCCTCGGTAAAACCACAATATAGAAACATTTTCGACACACAGTTCCAATTGCGTACAAGATTTACTTTCTGCCGCAACATCATCGCCGCTGAAAAGAAAACCACAAGACTTCGCGGCAACCCGCTAGGACCACTCGTTCCATTTCGCTATTAAACTCTACCAAAGCCGGCGCTAATTTCCGGAACCCTTTGACACCCCATTCTGCGCGTATTTGAAAGGAATTTCATGAATCGCTGGATCCCGGTGCATCCGTGCACCCGCCGCCGGTGCAATTAGCGATACCGAATGAGATCTCGTTGTTTGCGGCGAGCGCAAATTGCCGGAAAGTAAATTTGTTTGCTCGGCATTCGAAAGAAGCTTCCTAAATTTTCCGGATGTCTATTACGGCATTGTACAGTGGACATTGGCAATTGTACATGGAGAAGACAGGAACATTCAAATTAGTGTTTTGATTCTGCAAATGATGCAGACAATTGTTGTTTTTCATACAGATCCGCAGTCCAGTTTATTTATTTGTATTTTGTCTTTGTAACACAAAATGTTCGTCTCGTGAAAATATTGTAAATATTAGGGGGACCGGAAAATTATGTCGTTTGTTTACATTAAATTCAAACAGATAAATATGCGCAGAAACGACATTACTTTCCGGTACCCCTAATAGATACATGTAAATGCAAATAAATACAAATAAATAGAAATAAATAGAAATAAATAGAAATAAATACAAACAAATACAAATAAATACAAATAAATACAAATAAATACAAATAAATACAAATAAATACAAATAAATACAAATAAATACAAATAAATACAAATAAATACAAATAAATACAAATAAATACAAACAAATACAAACAAATACAACTAAATGCAAATAAATGCAAATAAATGCAAGTAAATGCAAGTAAATGCAAATAAATACAAATAAATACACAATTAAATATAAGTAAATACATAAAATAAAAACAAGTAAATACAAATAAATACATAAAATAAAAACAAGTAAATACAAATAAATAAATAAAATAAATAAAATAGAAACTCGGTGAACTGCAACGAAACAACGCGGCGTTTCGCACAGCGTTTCAGGGTTAGACGAACGCGGAGCGAATCAGGTTCCTCCTGTCAGCGAGCCAATGGGACAGCTCATCCCCGGGACTTATTTATTCATTTCGACTGCAGTCGCGGGAGCCTGCCCCTGCCCACGGCAGGCAATAAAGTCCGGCACGGTGCTCGCTTTAAGCAGCCGACACGCGACACTCCGCCGCGCCGTGTGCCGTCTCTGAAGCGCAAGAACCAGGCCATTAGTGCGGCCGTACCGAAACCGAGATGAAGTCCGACGTTTGCGCCGGGCTCATGCAAATCATCGGCTGAATTATTCATTAACGACACGCCGAGCCTCTCCGGCACCGCCCACTCGAATCCGCGTCTCCTTAACCCCTCGCCCTCGCGATTTATTTCGCGAGTGTCACTCCGTTCTTAATCGTTTCGCCGCGAACGCGAAAATTGCATACCCGTTACGGATCTCCCTCCGAAACGCGTGTTCGCGAGCTCCCGGTATTTTTATTCGATCGACGACGGAGAATATTCATCGCTGCACAGCGAATTTTCATGCAAACGATTTTTTGTTCCCTTTTCCTTTTGAATGTTGGTAATTTGTGGCGGACAGCGATGACGCATTCGCGGAGTTTTTAAAGTCTCCGCCGATTTGATTTGCTTATTTTTTCATGAATTCATTGTTCGCTAACGATGCTATAAATCTGCCGTCTGCTTGTAAATAACGCAGAGATATTTGTACAGAAAACATTTTGTATTCTGAAGAAAAACGGCTCTCGTGTTTGTTTTACATTTTTTATTGGACAAACTGTGTTTCATTCCTCGATGAATTTATTCGATTTTGTTCGAAGAATTTATTCGAAAGAATTTTGTTCGATGGATTTTATTGAAGCATTTCTCGATTGAAATTTTATTCGAAATATTTCTTGAACGAAATTTTATGCGAATAGTGGCTAATCCTGGTACAGGTCGGTGATGTTCAAGTGGAACGATTAAGTGGAACGAAACTAATGAAAACCCTTAAAGATTTCGATCTTATTTCGGTGGTACTTCGTCGCTCGAGTGCTCGCAGAAACGATCGATGGTCTGAGGAGCGAGAAGAATCTTTCATCAGCCAGTTCTCGAAACATCAAACAAATCGGGGATGTTAATTCGAGAACGACAAACAGCTTGTCTTGTTCGACTGGTCGATTACTAGGTAGACGCTGATTCGAAGAGATCCCCAATCTCGTGGATGCTGTTTGAACACTACGATCTTCTCCTTCTGCGAGTCGCAAAGGCGTCGCAAGCGTTACTCAGAAAGCGATCCAGCATCGGATTGATGGAACTGTTCGACGAGGTTTAGTCTCGAGATGGTATGAAGAGGAATTTCGAATGGATCGTGTGGAGAATCCGATTATTGTCTTCGCCTTCTCTTCTTGGATTTAAAACACTGTATAGGACAATGGTCGCGTTTGAGCCTTTCGTTGATTATGTTCAGCTTATTCTACTCCAAATTAATCCTTTTGTAGATCAGTGTCACTTTATTTTACTCAAAATGTATCCTTTTGTAGATTATATTTATTTTATTCTACTCAAATTAATCCTTTTGTAGATCATTCAATTTTTTTTTAACATGTTTACTTAATTTTACTCAAAATGAATCCTTTCGTAGATCATTGACACTTTTTTTTTACAAAAATTCACTTTTTTACCGATTTTATTTATCCCTTTGCAAATCAAATTCATCTTTCAGCAGATAGAAATAGGCCAGCTTTTATTCAATTTTTAAACTTGGTATGAATCTATATGCTCATTATATAATTTCATTCAGTTTTTAAATGTAATATGAACTTTATTACAAATAATTACGAATAAATGAATTTCATTTGCGGAAGTATGAGTTTTATTTGCAAAAAAGCGAATGGGTTGCGAAATGTAATAGAACTACGCGATTTGCTTTTATTATTATAAACAATGTGTTTCCCGCAATTAACTATGCAAACATGTAGATTGATGTCGATTGATATATGGCGTTCTGTCTTCTGCATAATTCTAAGCATTCTCAAATAAGATCATTCTGATCAAAAAATTCTGAACAAAATATTCGTTACTTATACATTTCTTCGGCACTTTTCGAAAATTTATGATACGAACCCTCGAATTTCTGAAGTATTGGATTTTGTCGTTGTCGTTTATGCGTCCATCATAGAGCCTGATAACGTGCTTTATGAGCTTGTAGCGTAACATGGATTCTGCGGCTTACGAACAGTACGTGATAAAGTGGTTGAGCTTGGAAAATGTTCGTTATACTGCACGGTCGGTGTCTCGCGAGACCCCTAATCTTTACGTTCCTAATTTATCCGTATTTAACACTTTCTACAGTCATAAAAGCGCCGAAGTTTAGAGATCATAAAGAACGACGCGCATAGATTATAAATGTAATACAGCAAATCTTTGAGATTATGGATTATATGGAAGTGGCGTATAAGATTTCATGTGCTTCGAAAGTGTCATCTCCTGAATCCGGAGCATCGTATTATCTCTTACGATAATGCCTTTCCCCCGAATTTCATTATTTTCCTTATACGTAAGCGCCGATCGAACGATATGACGTGAAATAACATTTATTTGGATTTCAGTAAATTTTTCGAAATATTAGAATTAATTTATTAAAATTGAAAATAATACATATTAAAATGAAAAATAGTATATATTAAAATTAGGAACAGTAGATATTAAAATTAAAAATAACAAATATTACAGCTAAAAATACTAATTATTCAATTCAAAAATAATAAGTATTACAATAAAAAATAATAGATATTACAGTTACTGTTTCTCCACTTTTTTTGTTACCAAACGTTCTTCCAACTTCGTTAGCTTGTAAATCACACCGAGTATGTACATTTTATCCTGTATAAAGACCTGCATTCTGTTAATTACACGGTGGCAGTAATTTATACGGGGAACAGTGGTTCTCTGCCATTACACGTCAACGGATTAATAAATTGCACAAGATTCGGATCAACGCGCGAGAACACATGCATTTGCACGCTTAATTTCAATGTTCCGTGTTCGTAAGTGGCATCGAGTCGTGGAATATTTAAAACTTAAAAATAGCTTCCAGCGCCATTAAAACGGCTAATCGAGCTTCTCGAATCTTTTTTGTATTATTTGAAGCTCGACGGAGACAGATGTTCGTGCGCCCGCGAGAGTTCTACTATTTAACCTAAAAAGCACTGAGTTTGCATAAATACCTGTAATCTACCTGTGACACACTGTCGTCCCGCAAAAAACGCTTTATGTCTTTGAACGTTCCCGCCATCTGCTCTGAATGTTCCCGTTGTTATCGCTGTACCCTTTATAGGACATAATTCCCAAGCCATGGGAAGGAATTCTCTCCGGTGAGCGTTGTTAATTAGAGGCCGAGCAAAATTAATTGGCGATTTCTCATTCTCAAAAAATTTCGGCCAGGAAATTGCCGGCCGGCGTGCACGCTTGTAATATTATTCCCGTAACATTGGTCTGTCCAGCGATATTCTGTACATTTTTCCGCGAAAATCGAACACGTCGCGCTCGTACAGCGAATAAAATTAATTCACCAACTTTTTATCTTCCGCGTAATTTCAGAACTATAATCTGAATTATTAAAACGTCACGAAACAGCTTTTATTACTTATAATTATCTCAACTAGTAATTATAAATAAAGTATTCTTTCGCTAAAAAATATTCATAATATTTATTCGCATCATTTATAACCGCGTACACAAAAGTGTCTTTAGCTAATTATTTTTAATAGATGAATTACTTATTATATACTCTATTATACTCTTGTTACAATTAGAGCATAATTAAGAGTATAATTAAAATCATTTCATAGTAACAATAATTAATATTATTTCACACAAACAAGGGTATAATTAATATTTCATGCAAACAAGAGTATAATTAATATTATTTCACGCAAACACGTGTATAGCTAATAATATTTCAATAACCAGGGTATAATTAATAATATCCCAATTATTTCACTAACCATTTCCAATACATTTCCAAATATTTTTACCCAAGGTCTGACTTCAAGTCAGAATAAAAGAAACTAAGAATATCGAACTTATTAACATTGTTAACGAAAGAGAAAAAAACTAGTGCTTGAATCGTATGGCCTGCAATCGATGCAGACGATTTTTACGTTGCATAAAGATCCCCAGTCTATCCATAATATCGCGTTATACGGTCAGGAAAATTCGATGCAACCGGCAATGCATGTACACCAACGAACCGCGAGGGTTTATCGGAGATTATGAATGATCGTCTTCGCATATTGATTTTTGGGAGGCGAGAATATGTCAGCCGTTGAAAGGGTAGTATCGTTGTATCGGGGTAAATCGGCTTCTGAGTCGCTCAATTTTTATCGCGCCCGCGAAATCGAGCATCCTCACTTAGGAATGTCGCTCTAAGTCCATATTGCTATTCGCGATAGCAAAACGCGAACGTGCACACCGGTTGGCAAAGCACGATAAGTCTCCTCCTTCCTGCGGCGCGGTATCGCGCGATCCACCGATTTTACCCTCTCTTTTTTTTTATCCGGCACGTCCTTTACGACTATCGATTACCATTTCGTCGCGAGTGCCGCCCTGTGTCGATTGCTCTAATACGATACGCTCTTTTTATCGGAGATCGCGAAATGTGTTACAGCGCGCGGAAAATTGCCGCGGATGGCGTCCGGAAAAACGGGCCCCAGCGAACGGCCGGCGAAAATCCACCGGTATCCGGCTCCAGTTTTATTTTCCCATTTGTTTACCGACCACCACTCGCGGTACATTATCCGCGGCGCCGTCAATTGCATCGATTTCGCGTTTCTTTCCGATCATCGGACGACAGGTGTTTGGTCAGGGTCAGCTTTCCACTGGTTCCGTCGATCCATTTGTTTAATTCTATGAATTCGTTATCCACTCGGCGACACTACGAAATCTACGGTCTATTTGCTAACTGCGCCGAAATATTTGTTCAGAAAGAAAAACTCTCTCATTTTCATTCGACACTTTTATTGAACAAATTGTGTTTCATTCCTCTCGATGATTTTATTCGAATAAAAATCAAATTTCGCTCGAAGAATCTCTTCGAAATATTATATTGTGCGAATGAAGTTTCCTTTGAAAAATTTATTCGAAATATTTACGGAAGTACAAAATTTCGTTCGATATGTTTCTCGAATGAAATTTGCGGAAAATAAAAATCTCGGGAAAGTGAAATATTTGCGTTGTCGTTGGTAGCACGAAGCGACGGCGAATTACAATGAACAGCGATCGTATCGGTGCGAAACTGCTGCGTCAAAAAAAACTGACGACAATTTAAACAAAACACGCGCGTCTCTCGTTCCGGGTGGGGGGAAGCTTTGTTAAAGCGAGATCGTGAGAGCGCACAGTGGGCTTATGGGGACAATAAAATTTCGGTGGCGCGGATGTTGGTCACGGGATTTGGTCGCTCGAGTTTTCGGAACCGCTCGCAAAAAGGATACCGTTCGCGATTGAAAAACCGCGGGACGCTCGTCACGTAGATCGAAAACATTCGATTGTAAAGGGAGTGTGACGGAGTTCCTTTGAGCCGCGGAATTGCTCGTTCCCTTCCCGATAGGGGACCGTTAAGTCCCGAACGCGGAGAAACCCGGTGAAAGAAAAAAGCCGTCTGAGCAAAGGGAAAAGCGACGCGGTAAAAACCGGGGTAATATTACAGGGAAGTAAAGAGAGAGAAAGAGGGAGGGAAAGAGAGAGAGAGAGAGAGAGGGAGGGAGGGAGAGAGAGAGGGAGGGAGGGAGAGAGAGAGAGGGAGGGAGGGAGAGGCGCGGGTGGCTCGACGCGGAAAGCGGCGATTCTTTTTACTCGCATCCTCGTGAAGTTCTTAATTAAATTCAGCTAGCTGCCGGGCCACGAGGAAAAAGTCTCGAGGGAAACCGTTGAGCCCGCGAATTAAGGTATTCCGCGAGCGAAGAGGGAAGAAGATAGAGAAAGAGATGAAAAGAGAGGCAAGAGAAAGAGAGGGTGGAGAGAGAGAGAGAGAGAGAGAGAGAGAGAGAGGCCCTCGACCATCGGCGCGGATCCTCTTTTCGAGTTGAATACTTCTGCGGGACAAGTGGTTCCGTTTCCGCGTGAATAAACAATGAATTCCGGATAATTGCGGCGAATCGTCGGGCTTTGAATGTCCTCGAACCGCGAAAACTGCCCGCGCACCTTCGCTTTCCCGCTTCTCGGTCTCGCTTACCTGCGACGTAAAGTTTAAAGACTGCCTCTGGCAAGAGCCGTTCAATTGTTCGCGCGGTCGATTATGTTTCCGACACGAGGTAATTAAAATTGACGAACTGGATTTTTGTACACCTTCCAGTCGTATGATAACGAAAACAAAGGCTTCTTTCAATGGCTAAAATTGATTGTTAGCGATAAGAAATATGTACGTTCTCTTATCGTTTAGAAATTCATTAAGGTCACTGTACTTAATTATTTCAATGATAGAACGATACAACGTTTGTTTCACTCGGATATGACGAAACGGAAGAATTACGGTTTATTTCGATCTGAAATAACAAAATAATTGAATTTCATTTCGATTTGAAACAACAAAATAATTTCATTTCATTTCGATCTCAAGTAACGAAATAATCAAATTTCATTTCGATCCGACATTTATTTTAAAATCGCGCATTTTTATATTATACATTTCAAAATCATGTATTTTAAAACCATGTACATTTTAAAATCGCGTATTTTAATCCCGATGTTATTTTCGGCTCGTTCTATTTCGTCAAGAAACAACATTATTTCCCAATGATTCGGCAGTCTCGCGTTTCATTTCCGGCAAAGCTCGGCGCAAAAATCGGAATCTGCATAAAGATCCGCCGGCTTTTCAATACAGCATTCATTGGCAATTTCTTCGTAGCTTTATTCGACGGACACAATGACACCATTTGTCCGGAAAAACCCAGAGATCCATTCTCTGGGTCAGCCGTGGTGTGCACGCGATTCGAAACGAAAGTGTTGATACAACGTGCCCGCGGTGTTTGCTAGGCCGCTGCCTTTCCGCTCGAAAACCGCTGTCACCGTGGACGATCCCCGATGGAATCCATGGAAGGATGAAAGGGAAGCTGTCGCGTGCGTCCCGTGATTATAATTAATCGATTCAGCCGTGATCCCGCAGTAGCGCGCCGCTCTCGAACGCGGTAATTTTTGGCCGAGAAAAGCAATTATGTACGGTAAATATTGACTGTTTGCTTTGTTCGTTATTCTAACTGATTGCAATTTTTGTGTACAATCTTTTAGACATTGTCTAGCAAATTAATCCCTCTAATAAACGGAAAATGTTTAGATCGCTTGGCTCAATTATAAAAATGGTGTTCCGTTTTAAAAGGCGGACGAATACTTTCGCGAATCTGTTTACACGTGAAGCAAATATATTTTATATAGTTTATTTACATATTATTATTTTATTCGGATAACGAATACATTATTATCCGACGAATCTATTCAATACATCATCCAGATAACATTTTCTTCGAAAAACGTATTCGATAAACTGTTGCGATCACATTTTCTTCGAAGAATATTCGCAAGATTGTCGGAATACAATTTTGCTCGAATAATACCCGACACTGATATGAAGTACAGAAGCCGTTTTTGCTCATATTTTTGTCGAACCATTTCTGCCCGTCTGACATGGTTGTCGTACAGAAACATCGTAGTTCGTCGGAGATGTTTAATGGAAGAACGTCGAGAGACAAACGACGAGATTTGAGTGGTTCCTCGATTGATCCCGGTTACAGGTCCGATATTTTTCCCACAGGCGGTTACCGGTTCCTCGGAGGAGAAGTTGTGGGTGGCAGAGGGTGCAGAGGACGACATAGGGGAGGAGGGGGAGAAAGAGAAATAGAGAGAAAAGGAAAAGGAGAAAGAAAGAGAGAGAGAGAGAGAGAGAGAGAGAAACAGAAAGAGAGTGAGTGTAACCGCGCACGGAAGTGCATAGAAGTCCGACGGGATCAACGAGCCAGAATCCCTATTTATGGGAACTATTTCGACATACGTGCGCCAGATATCCTGCGAGTGTCGTGGCGCTCCTCCATAAAACATTGAAATCCGCGATAGACACGAAATCGATAGGGTCGCAGTTCTCCGGGACGATAGATCGGGCTTATTTTGTCGAGTAAAGGGTCGACTTAATAACGAGAGTTGGAACGGTGCCCCGCGGACCGCCCGCGGGCCGCCCACGGGCCGCCCGCGATCCAACAAATTTTACTTCCCGCGCGACCGTGTCCGCCCGGCGAACCTCCTTATTGCGGCTCAGGTCTTATCCTTTGCAAAATGACGGTAATATTTGTCGGGGCCCGGGAGTTAAGGCTGTTCCGAGGAGGATTTTCGAAATCGCGTGATATCGTTTTATTGCGGATGATCCGGCGTCACTGGATTTCCCTTGCGACAGTTAACCCCTTGACCTACGATCTCGTTCAATTCCACGCTAACCAGCTCTTTATCGTTCGGAAATTCTTGCCAAGGTAAAAATACTCTCTTATTTATCCCGTGTCTCTGCGTTAACTGTAATGATTACGATGCGGATCTTCATGCATTTATAAGGATAAACGAGTATGCGTCATTTGAAATAGTAAAATAAAATAGTATAATAGTATAATAGTATAATAGTATATAATAGTATAATAGTATAATAGTATATAATAGTATAATAGTATATATATAATAGTATAATAAAAGAAAAATATCGAATAATACTAAAATTATTAAATTCTCGTTAAAATATTACAATAACTAGACTGCGGATCTTTACATGAAATGAAATAAAAATAAATTGTTTCTTTTAATAATTTCGATAAGCTAAAAATATCATAATAAAATGATTAAATGTCCTCACAATTTGACATTTCAGTCAGTCATTTTTTTTTGCCATAAATGCATCAAATCCGTAGTCTAGTAATAACACTGGTTAAAAATCGGAATAAACGTTCTATCGTTATTTTCATAAACTAATACGAAACAGCTGCTTTTAGTGCTCCGTAAATCTAGCGTTAAGCAATTGGCAATAGCCGAAACGATAACTCGATGAACGAGATGACTTGGGCAGCACGCGGATGACCGCGACAATTTCGGCTCTCACGGTGATCCAGCGATCTCGAGCGGACGATCGAGGGATCGGACGCGTAAAGCATTTACGGGATCGGTGATTCACGGGATGGAATAAAAGGTTACGAGTGCCGCGAGAACAGCATCAATCTCCGAGGACAGAAAGTTCTTCGGAAAATAGGAATAGCCGGTGGATCGACTCTCTCGCCGAACGGAAATAAGCGCGTGTCGCAGCGGCGTGGGGCGGAACGGGGACAGGAAGGAGAGCGACGTAAAATTTATGTCGGCCGGAATCCATAACGGCCCGCGACGTTCGCTGTTTACCCGAAAAACTTTTCCATCTGCGATCCTCCACCTAGTGTCTTCTGTCTTGAACTCGCCTCTCGCAGTTTTTAAGCTGATAATAACGTGCATCGTCCGAGATGCCAGCTGAGATGCCTTTGCGATTTTAATATTTAATACAGTGTAACTCCAACGTCAAATATTTAATTCTTTTCGTCGCACTTTTCCACCCCTTGGGTACATTTGACGACCGAGACTCGTCATGCACTTGTTTTGCTCAAGATGACGAATCTAATTCGCATCAGCAAATTAAATCCGTTCCAAATGCAAGAATATTTTCAACTAAATCTGTGCCTAAGGGGTTAAGCAGTGTTTAAGATCTTTTTTGGCATAATGTGTGCTGCTGTTTGCGGTTTTTCAACTCAAGATTTGTCCTGAATTTACTTCTTCCTGTTTTGAGAAATTAAGAAAACGCTAAAACTGTCGAATGTTTACAGAATTGTTGACATTGTAAAACGTTAGACTCGATTATAAAACATTATAAAACATTAGACTAGAATATAAAAGGCATTATACGGTAAATTCTCTCGAATTGTCCCTCAGCTGTGGTCAAAAGTGGACAATTTGGGAACAGTAGAGACGACTATAAAAACGAGCCACGAGGCTCGAACAATCGTATCTCCTCTTCCCAAATTGTCCATTTTGTTTACAAGCTGAGAGACAATTGGAGAAAATTTGCTGAACTCGTATTAGAAATTTTTGAACGAGCTCATGTATTCGAGGACGTATCGCGATATAAACTGCACATAGTCGAAACGAATCTCTACGTTCTTTTTCTAATTAGGTGCTTGAACTTATTTATCCTTTTATTTTTTTATCCGTTGATATTCATCCATTGCCAAACGTAAATGCATTGTTAACGAAGCAATTAAACGTTGTCGGACGGCGCGGCGCGGCCTCCGGATTGTTTTTTCACGATGCGAAATTGTTTATTACCGTTTTCAAAAATGGTCCGTGTCTGTATCAATATTGAGCATCAGTATTCACGTGGAATTCCGTGCGGCAGCAATCACGGGCCGGAAAATAAAAAATTAAACGGCGCGCGATCGTGAAATATTCTGCACGCGGCGTCGTCGACCGGTGCAATGAAAAAGCACACGCGAAATATCTTGTCCGAAGTGTCAAATGGACGACAGCGAGCCACAAAATATTCCGTCGAAAGAATCGATTGAACTGGCCGAAAATAGAAAAAAATACCCCGTTCGCGAGGTACATATGTATCTCTGCCGTGGACAAGAAATTGCATTTCACGCTGGAAGGAGTGTCAACTGCCGTGAAATCGTTTACATGCTGGATTCGATGTGTTTTCATCATTTTCAATGAATGTCCTATTCTACGTCGCTGTGACATGCCAAATCAAATCGTGAGTTGAATGATTTCTCTTAATCATACCGTGTAGGCGTTCTTCGACATTACATTGAAATTAACGCGTTAATTAACTGTGTATATCGATAAGGAAGACACAATCAGGCACAATCATATAAAACTAGAAACGATAGGATTCATGCGCTACCTTGTAGTGCAACTCTCGTAGTGCAACGTATGCAAAATAAAAACTTCATTTATTAAATTCAAAACGCAAAATAAAAATTTCTCTCATCGATTATATAAAACAGCGGTTGGACGAGAATGTATTTCTTTTTTTAAGAAATACATTGATTTCTTTCTGTTTTAAAGAATGCATTTTTCTTTTAAAATTGTATTTCTCCTTTCAAAAATTTATTTCTCCTTTTAAAAATGTATTTCTCCTATCGAAAATGTATGTCTTCTTTTAAAAATGCATTTTTAAAGACGTTAATGCAACACCATTCCTAAATTCTTCTTGTCCTCGTTCATCCATTTTTGTTATAAATGCATTAAATCTGCAGTCTATTCATAACGAACTGAACAAAAATAAAAATTGACTTCTTTCTCCTACAACACAGATCTGCATGCTTTTGTGCGCTACCTTGTAACATAGTGGTGCAACGGTTCTTGCGCGCGATCTTGTCGCACTTAGCGCAAAATGATGGAACGTCACTGCCGGCCCCGTCTGAAAAGAGCAAAGGTATTCCCGGGACGCTGTTGAAAATGCGTCCGGTTGAAAACGGTTGAAAACGAAGGCGGGAACCGATGGTATCGGTTTACAGGTTTCGAGCAGGAAAATCGATGCCCATAATTTCCTTGGAAACTCGACCGGCTCCCCGGAGGAATCGATTCGTTCTCGTTAGCGCCGGTTAAGCGGCCGTCGATTGGAATATCGGCCTTAAAGTTCACCCCGCCGAACTTCTTTCATTAAACTTACGGGGGGAATACCCGTGAAAAGTTTCGAGCGGCGCGCGCGCAAAAAATAGGGAGACGAAAGGCAAAGAAAAGAAGAACGAGGAAGAAACGAACTTTCAGCGACGGAGTTCGCTGGATTCCGACGATCCCGTATCTAATTTAAATAACAGAATCAAGCAGTCGTGTCGGCTGATCTAATCTTCGCGATGGAATGCCTCGGGATATCGAATCCATATACTCCAAGGGACAGCCTATCGAAGAGCCCCGTTAAAGGATGGTTATGCGGAAATTTAGAGAAATCGAAATTAAAGTTCCGTCACCTTCGTCGACGATCTTAAGACTGAACTTACCGAACTGCGCGAGATATGTACGCTTCCATATTTGTTATTTGAAAGTTGACACGGTTGAGTTGGCACAGAAAAAAGAAACAAATTCGTACAGCGAGAAGAAGCAGAACGAAGATAAGATTTATTTGAAATAACTGTGAAGCTGAATTTCATGCTTAGGACTGCTTTACACCGTAAACAGATTGATTTCAGAAAATGAAATTTTGTTTGTTTGATTATTATATTGCGAATTTTTCCTTTGCAAAGAGGACATTGCTTTAAATAAATAATTGGAAAGATTTCATAAAATAAATTCTTTTCTTTGACTGTTATTTCGCTAATTGTTTCCTTGTGAGGAGGTCATTGCTTTAAACAAATTGTTGCGAAGATTTCATGAAATAAAATATTTTCTTTGGTTATTATTTCGCGCGTTATTCCTTTGTAAAGAGGGCATTGCTTTAAGCAGATTGTTAGGAAGATTTCATAAAATGAAATCTTTTTGTTCATTATTATTTCCAGCATTATTTCTTTTGGCCAATTTCGAATAAAGAAATAGCGAGATCATCTATTATTTGAAATCTTATACGTAGGCCGAATCGAGCGAAATAGAAGAAAAAATAGTAAACGGCCAAGCTTGATAGCTGACTTCCGTCCAGCGCTGACGCACGCCGGGAAAAACTGGAATAATCCCTTTCATTTATCGTGCAGCTTGCCAGGAAGAAACGACGGACACGGGAAACAAGCGTGTTGACACAGGGAAACAAAGTGTAGGTTTATTTGGGGTGGCGAGTGAAGCAGACGGGAGCGTAAGAGGGAGGGAGCCTCGGCAATATGTAGCGATTGTCCTCATCTTTCATCGCGTGTGCGGAACGAGGGCTCCCAGGGGAGGTCAAAGGCGTGGCGCGAAATAGAAAGCTCGCTTTGAAATCCGTCTCCGGAATCCACGCTCAAAGTGTCGGATAAATCCACGACGGAAGATAAATTTCGTTGCACTCCGTGCTTACCATCTACGAGCGGGTCGCCTCAAGGTTTCGGCTGAGCGGGTCGCCGTAATGCGCTTTAAACTCTCGCACTTTATGATTGCGTTTTTCCATGGCAATTTCCTCGAATCCCGAGAAACAGAACGTTTCGAACTGTCGCTCCTGGAATCGTTTATTTTCTAAATCGAGCGACCCATTTCGACGGTCTTCAGCTCGACTTCTCGTATACAGGATTTCCCAAAAATGTCTCGCAATCCGGAAAGGGGAGGATTCCTGAGGTCATTTGAAGTAATTTATTCCTTAGCGAAAATGTAATCCGCGGCTTCGTTTACGAGTTATTAATGAAAAACAGTGACCAATGAGAGGCGAGAACAGCTGGCGCGAAAGAGCTGAGCCAATGAGCGGAACTGGGCGGAACTGAGCGCTCGTTGACTGGATCGCCTCTTGACGAGCTCGCCTCTTATTGGTCAGTGTTTTTCGTTAATAACTCGTAAACAAATCTGCGGATTGCATTTTCGCTAAGGAAAAAATTACTTCAAATGACTTCAGGAATCATCCCCTTCTTGATGTTAACATAATTATGGGACTCCCTGTATAACAATGAAACAAACTTATTATGAAAAACTAAATAAACTTATTATTATTCCACTTGTGGTGGAAATTAATTCTTCACGTTCTAAATTTGTAATAAACTATTTTTTTAGCGCATTAAATAAACATGTAAGCATGTACCATAGGACATGGACCATTCCACGTGGCACGGAACTTGTTAATTGTGCGTCCTCGCTACAAACAATATACATGTACTAGTTACTAGAAATGCAGGCGACTTCGAATGAGAAAATATGAAGCGTGAAGGCAAAGCCTCGGCACGCAATATCTCGATTTCTCGTGAATTTTTTCATCACAGTCTGCGCGGGAACGTGCCTCAAACGCGACTCGCGAGCACAGAACCGGAGTGGAATGAAAGAAAAATTACGGAACGAGTTAATTAGCGGCGGTGCTCGTACATGAACCGCGTTCGAACGGAGCCGTTTGGGTATCTGCTCGGCGGAGGACGATTAAAAAACACGCGGCGGGATCATTTAATCGTGAAGAATCGTGTAACAGGAGATCGCGGGGATCGGGACCGCGTTACAAACAGGGTGTCGATGGCAGAAATACTAAATCCATACACGCGGATGATGCCGAATTTATCGGCGGTCCGACTCGGGATTAAAATTGCAGGTGTTCGGATCGGCGACGGGGATCGCGGCCGGGATATTTTAGTCACGCGCAGAAACCGATTTTCCGTTCGGCTCACTTTTGCTCGGCGCGGGCCGGGCCCGGCCGGGCTCCCGTGATTTATGTCGGGAACGTATCCAACCCCGAAACCAATAACAGTCGTCGAAACGCGGCTGTTTTTAAATAACCCTCGCGCCGCGTATCGTTGTCGTTGTTTAATAGCCGCGGGAGCCGCCGCGATTTTCCAACGAGAATCGGCCCGCGACATTTCCATATCGAAAAAACAGCGAACCGAAAATTGTCAGCGATATTTAATTCGCGGGAGGCCGCCGTTGCGAGAAGGGACGCTCGCTGAAAAATTAAATGCGCGGCCACCGTTCTTTGTTATCGGATAAAATATCAATTAAAAGGCAGCCGAGCCCATCGTGCCGTTTCGTTCGGATGCCATTTCACAGTGTCGATCTGTAAATTTGATTTATGGAACTAGTCTAGCGTGAACATTCGAAAAAAAAATCGAATTTTCTATTTTTTTGCACTTTCTCAAAGAATATAGGTTTGAAAAGTAAGGATATGGATCTCACGCTCCGATGGTTTCTTTGAAAAGAAAATATTTGTCTCTTGCGTGAAAAATATATTTACGAAATTAATTTCTAGATATTTAAATTTGTCGTAGAAAAGTGCTATAAAAACGCATATTTTCCAAATTTTATCTTA
Source organism: Megalopta genalis (assembly GCF_051020955.1). NCBI lineage: Eukaryota > Metazoa > Arthropoda > Insecta > Hymenoptera > Halictidae > Megalopta > Megalopta genalis. The sequence goes on along the minus strand of NC_135013.1, from coordinate 24,122,554 downwards.
AATGTTACTGGTAGCTGATGTTCACAGGGTTGCCTCCCTTAAATACGCGGCCACGGTTCTTTGTTATCGAATAAAATATCAATTAAAAGGCAGCCGAGCCATCGTGCCGTTTCGTTCGGATGCCATTTCACAGTGTCGATCTGTAAAATTGATTTGATTTCGGCCGGGTCCGAGCCGGGCCTCGGTTATCCCCTATTTTCACGCGGACCGGAATCGCGCGTTTCAATTCCGAAACCCAAGAACGGGCGGGAGGTTCTCGCCCGTTCGTGCTCCTTGGACCGTTAAATCTTCCTTTCTGCCAGTCCACACCGTCTCCGGCCGAGGACCGGACTCTGTCTAGGACTCCTGGTATCGGTCCTCCATGCCCATTTCCGGTTCTTGTCACCGGACCACCGCCTCGCCGTCTTGCCGGTCTGCAATCCACGCACGTTTCTAATATCCTGAAGTATACAGAGAAGAACTCATCTTGCCGGGGAGAGATTCTATTATCCGTTATCTAACGCTGCCGGTTCGTGAGCGCCAAGACTTCCGCATCGCGCCTCTGGTTTCCGGCCCTGTGATCTCGTTCCGCGTATCAGCCAACGAGGAATCGAAGTCGATCGGTCCACCGAACTCAAGAATTTTACGACATTTTCAGCTCCAGAAACTACGGCGACGAAGAGGTCGAAGGTTCTAGCTTGGGCCTGATTAGAACCGTTAAAGATATCTGTGAGTGCATCGGAAATGCAATCGGTAAATAAATGGATTCTCATGCGGTGTAACAATTTTATACAATTTTTGCAAAGGATGGGAGCCACTTTAGAATATCTTTCTTTCTTTAACAATTTTAGTAGATCGAGAACAAATGTATCGATTTTTATAAACTCTTCTAGTTCTTCCATTGTTTCGAATTGCAGTTACTCAATTCGGTCATAAATGCATTCTTATGCAAAAATGTTCTGCAGCTCTTGCAAGAAGCAGGAGTCATTTTAGAATCTCTTCCTTTTTATAACAATTTTAGTAGATTAAAGAAAGAAATATATCAATTATCATGAAGTCTTTTAATTCCTTCATTGTACCGAATCGCAGCTACTCATTGTTGTCGCAAATGCATAAAATACGCAGTCTCCTAGCAAGCAATACTTCGCAAAATTGTTTAGAAATTTTAGAACAGCCATTCAAGCTCGAACGAAGCTGAATATAATTTTGTAAAATCGTTGTTTCTTTTTCAAAAATGTAAAAATAACATTCTAGCAGGATTTCTCTAACAATATTGTTTCATTACCACGATTTCCCTAAATATGTCATTCTGTAAATAACAACGAACGAGATATTCGCGATGCAACAACCCCAACGAATGAACGAACCTATTTGGTCGCAACACATTTGCATCGAACATCGTAAAATCGTTTGTTCTTCGCGGGACGAGTGGATCGCCGTCGAAAAATTCGACGGGACAGCGCAATCGATTCCATTGACGTTTATTTCGTAATTTGTACAGCGAAACGGTTTCAACCGCGGGGAAAACAGTTTGTCGCTGTGCCGAGACGTGTCGCGCGACCGGATTGAACTTCATCAGCGGGGAATCGAGGACCACTGGGGAACGTTGCCGCGAAATTATGCGAGTTCCCGACGGTTTTTCGAACGGCCGAGACCGGTTCACGGTGTTAAAAACGCCGGGATAATGTCATTAACGAACAATAATCGGATCAGCGACGGCAAATCCCCGGATAGGCAGATATTAAAATCACACGATAAATCACGGCGAGGCGAGGCGAGGCGCGACGCACGGCGAAGGATGGAAAACGCAACGAGTCGGAGAATCGGCGACAAAATAAAATTACGGTGGTTCCGTTAATGAAATCCCCGCCGATTGCAAATTCGAGGTCTTAATTGAACACCGCGTTGTTGACCGACCATACCCGGTATCTCGTTCCCTGTCCCGTCTCACAATGAGCAATTGCGTTTTCTTCCTCGGTATCCGCGCGCTAACGGGACAAGCTTTGCTTTGCGATTCAACGCACGTTGCTATCGAATAGAACACTGTGGAATACTTCTCGATACACGATTATCCGGTTTTCCAATATCGGAATCGTCTCTTATACTTTTTACTTGCAATCAGCTCAATCTAAGGCGAATCACGCACGAAACAATTTATTGTCCAAATTAATAAAGACGCTGTCTGGCACTTTGATTAGGTAACTGTTCTATTATCTGAACATTTCTTTCACTCCGCGTAGATCGGATAATCGGGATTGTCGAGGGGGGTCCTCCCATTTATAAATAAATTTCTGAAAAGGCTGTTCAAATAGAGCAAACATATTGATAAACTCCAGAGCACAATTTCCTTAAAAAAATTGCAAAATTCAATGGTGCATATTTTATAAAAAAAAATCTGTAGCCAGCAGAAATTGCTAAATCCGATGGTTCGTATTTTATAAACGAATTCAGAGTCAGCGATGTAACGATATTAACGTACGTAATTTGACGCGTGCTACATTATATTGCATTTTGCGTGAAATCCCCTGCTTCGACCGTGAAAACGAAAAAAGCGATCGGATACATTATAAAATATACTGAATTTATTTTACGACATAAATGAAACAATTCCAAAAGATATTCATCGCTATTTATCGTTGTCCTTAAGTAAATAGTATTTTTTTCAACGAATTTTCAAGTGTGACAAAGGCATAAAAATAAGAAAATAGCGAATAAAGAATAAACGAAAGCTACACGCAAGACGTCGAAGGACCGTGCAATTAATTATTTAACAAACGTGGCGACAGACTGAAACGTCAAATACAAACGCAACAAAGGACCGCATGGAACCGTCACGGAACACAGACGGGCGAGCCTGTCCTCGGTTTTAACAAGCTCGAAGCTGTGTCCAGTGGCTTAACGATCCAAAAGCGCATTAAGGCTGATCGTTGCAACATCGATTGCAATTTCCAGCGAGCATTTGAAATTATGCAGATTCCATCGATCGTTCGTTACCATTAGCGTCGACTGCGCGGCGCGGCGCAACGGCAGCGAAGAACATTTTGGCGTTTGTTAACTTTAAACTGAACGCGGAATCGATCACTTTTCACGTTTTTCCCATCGATGCACCGAATTGCATTCGAAACGCAATTTGATGCGATGCATATCGAATTAGCAAGAGTTTATGCCGTCACATTGCTGATTTCCCGCTTATCTGTAAAATATGAAGCTTCGGAGCCACGATTCTGTAGCCATCATTTTTTCCCTCACAGAAGAAGTTAACCAGATATCTAATTACTTTTGAAAAAGTAACCATTAGAAGTTATAGTATTGAACCGTCTGTTAACTAATATTCATATTATAACACTCATGAGTAGATCGCGGATGTTTGTGCAAAATAAAAGTTGTTAGCATCGATTGCAGGGACTTAACAAACATTTATTATTTATTTCTTAATATTTTAAATGAGTTGAATATAATGCAATAGTATTTTCAAATTCTTTAAATGTCTTCACTGTTTCGAATTTGATCTATTCATTTTTGTCATAAATGTATAAAATCCGCATAGTCGAATAATAACTAGTTGAATCTAAAAGTTTTACGGAGGATGAACCGCCATTTTCTTTCTCAAGCGATTCCCGCCAATTCGGACCGACATGGCCGCCGCAAGGAACTAGGCTCGCGCGCGCCGCGAAAAATACAAGCGGAATCCCGGCATTTTCTGTACTTGCAGTCCGTGGTGTATGCTAATGCTGCGGTTCTGCCTTGCATTTTGCACGACGTGCAAATACACGCCCTGTTCTCTGGCCACAAGCTCGCGGCGTTCACGGTGTGTAACAGAATACAACGACTATTATTATTCGACGAAACCGAAACCATTCGCGTGCCGATTGCGACCGTATAACCTCGCGGCGTCTCTGACGGATATTAATTCCCAAAGAGCTAGCTAACAACCATCCGCGAGCATGTAATTTTAATCCAACGTGAATCAACGCGAAATACGAGAATAGGCAAGCTGTCAACATACCTATTTTGCGAACTGTACGCAATTCTCCAACTCGGCGGTCTCCGACGTTACGCGACCGAATTTGAATCCCAATTTTCGGAACGAATTTAGGTTAACAACTGTTTCCAATTATATATTCTGAATCAGCACGCAAGAAAATCGTCCGCGACGCAGCATCCACATTTTCCAACCACTTATGTGCCACTAATTCAAAATGGCGGCGTCAGGTGGCGTTCTCGTTGCGCGCGCCGATCGGTGAATCGCGGCTCTCCCGATTTGTTCGTTGAGAACGCGTCGGAAAGTCGTCGCACGAACGTCCGACGGTATTCAAAGGTAACTCGAATCTCGATAGAAACACAATCCGCGAAAATGACTGCAAACGTTCTTTGCTTCGAGGTTCCAGCTGGTAATTACACGCCATGTCAAATTTCGTTGGTGCACGCGTCGCGTTTGATCAGGTTCGGACCTGTTCGACGGATCTGCGCAGGCGCGGCGTTTTCGTCGGCCGATTCGCGCTACGTGGGTCACGTCAGTTATCGCGGAACGTTTACAAGAGCTGTCGCTGGTAATTACCGTTTTCTCGTTTGTCAAAGTCGCGACGATAGTATTAGAACGCGTTTGAAACGAGACGCGGTTTTGTCGTCGGAGCTGGGTAAACAGCTGTCTAGCTTTCGTCGCAGCGGTTTTGATGGTTCGTTCGCGTCCTTACGGCTTTTCGCTCGTGGATTCAAAACATCCGTTTGTTACATGAGGAACGCGCGTGAGTAAATTGCAATGAACGTCTCGATCCGACCGGCGACTTTTCAGTATTCTCATTGTTAGTCAAAGGCAAAGACACTCGATCGCTCGTAAATCGCAATCCATCGTAATCTGTAACTCGCGCACGGAGCGCCAGTTCCGACGGCACGGCATTTCAAGGCGTTATCTGCTTGTGAGTTCTGTTGTCTCGCGATCCACGCGTGAGTTGTCCTGTAAAATAATTAGTACCGATAATTTGAAGTTTAGTGTTCGATTTGGTAGAAACGGGTTGGATTCTCGCGAGGAGCGTCTCGGTTTTTCGTATCCGATGAGCTGAGCAAGAGGAACCGGGAAAGTGAGGTTAAGTGTAGACCATGCTGCCGCAACGAGGGATCAAACAGGCAATACAATGTATGACGTGAGTTAGACTCTTGTAAGACTCATTATCAGTATACATAGATTTTGGAACATTGGAAAATGTTCTTGCTCTGCTTTAAAATTAGAGGTTTAATATATTTATATAAATATATAATATTCTTTATATGTTTAAATTAAATATTCTATATTTCTATAAAGATTGTATCGGGTTGTCCGGAAAGTTTGTGCCGATTTTTTAGGAAAATTAAAACGCAGCTCATTTAAATATTGGTATACATTTATTAAATTATATAGGTACCATTCTGTTCCACAACCTTTCTCCATCTTCCATGCAGCTTGAGAGAATTCCGTCCTTCCAGAACCTCTCAGGTTTCTCGGCAAAAAATTTGTCGTTCTTGACCTTCAAGATCGAAATCTCCAGCTTTAAACCGAGCAAACCACTTCCGCACAGTTTTTTCGGCTACAGCATCCTCGCCATAAACAGCGCATATCTTATTTGCCGCTTGTGTGACATTTTTGCCCTTTCGGAAAAATAAAAGCATTAAATGCCTATAATGCACTTTATTTGCCACCATATTCTAAGGCGTACAAAACTGATGAAAATTAACGAATCGTAACCAAACTTTTTTCCAAATATGGCTGAAGTTATCTCTTTTAGACTATGTACACATGTCATTTGTTTTCAATAATTGTGATATATTCGGTCAGATCTCTCACGCTACCTACCAAAAATCGGCACGATCTTTCCGGACAACCCAATACATTAAACGATATTTTAAAGTAGCTTCAAAATATGAAGAATCTCCAGTTTGAGTTACAATAATTAACACTATGCCGTCTGCAGATCTTAGATATGATTTTTTTGTCTGACGCCGGCATAATAACTTGGAAATTTTAGATTTAAAAAAAAATGTCGAAGATGGCGGTAATATAAATTTCTAAAATTAAGATATGTCATCCAAGAATTTTTAAGTACGAAAATTCTTGGATGACATATCTTAATTTTAGAAATTTATATTACCGCCATCTTCGACATTTTTTTTTAAATCTAAAATTCTAAATTATCTTAGTAAATTATCTTATCTAAATCTAAAAATTATCTTAGTTAAGTAAGCACAATGCTATAGTTAGTTTGCTGCCTTTTAACACCCAAGAAATATAGTTCAAACGTTATTTCAGTTTTTTAAAATGGCACCAAAGTGGTACCACCGGCATACAACAGATAGTTTTTGCATGGCACCAGCGTGGTGCCACCGGACGGCATAGTGTTAAAATAGAATAATACGTCTGTTCGCATTTTTCTACAGGCAGTGCTGAAATGAAGGTCGAACGAATTGTTCTTCATTAATTTATGCGAAGCCTGAATCTTTTGTCACGTATTTAACATGTCTGTATTTTTACGTCTTTAATCTCTCTGTTCCATCAAGTCTGCAATTTCACGGACTTCATTTTCGATCTTCGTCTGTACAATGAATTTAAACAATAGGTACAATTAAGAGCAATATCTCGTAGTTTAACCTGAACGCTTTCTCACCGTAGAATACATTTCGCAGTTTCACGACGCGCGGATTCCGCGTTTGGCATATACTAGAGCCGATCTAAAAAAAATAAAGCATCTTGTTAGCGTTCGGTTACCCTTTGTCAAGATTATTTGATGCGGCCTTTGACTCCGGCGCGGGCAAAAAAAGCGGCAGAACGAAGACGAAAAGAATAATCGAGATAAAACCGCGCAGTCGACGCGTCTTGGCGGAGCGAGGTCAGGACCTGAATCGCAAAAGAGGATGGTCCGTTTTAAAACGGCACCGGCTAACGACGTTCTCGTATTCGTCTCGTAAAGTAAAGGATTACGAGATATTCTCTGGATCCCTATCTCTATATCTATCTTCCTCTCTCTATCTCTCTCGCATTAATCTCGCACCGAATAAACGCGAACGGACAGAAAGAAATTTTCCAAGGACAAGAAACCCGGACGGGGAAAATGGCAGTTCGGCGAGACGCGGAACGTTCAATTACCGCGGCGGAAAATTGCTAAGGAAATTTCAAACTCCGTTAAAAAGTGCCGGGATGAGGGGGGGGGGGGGCGAAGCGACAGCCATCGAGTCAGCACTATTTTTCGTTCCGGTGACTATTAAAACTTCCCGAGCACCGCGATCGCTCTAAATGTCGTCGGCGTCGACCGAGCAGTATCTGGCGACGTAGAAAGCGCCGTTTTAAATAACGCTCGCGCCGCATCAATTTCCACTCGTTCCGTCGTACAGACGGTAATAGAGGCGTGAATCTTCGCGCGGCGTATGACGCGATTGGTCGTGAACGGAGGTTCCTATTTCAGGTGTATGTAAAATGACGTGTAATAAGCTGATCCGGATCTGAATCCGTGTGTGTAATTATTAAAAGAAATTAACAAAGATTATTGAAAGATATGCTATAATCTCTTTGTTACGGCCGAGTGGCCAGGATTTATGGCAAGGGCCATGTGCTTGGGTACCCCAACGGTATGGGTCTGTCTTTGGAATTGTTAACTGTCTTACGACCGTTCCCGGACACATGCGGCCCCGTCATAACGTCTCCTGATCCTTGATTACGGTCTGTTTGGGCGCGTAGGCCCATCAGCGCGGGATGTTTAGCAGATGTTAGTTTGCCATTCTCCCTGCTAACTCCTGGCCCACCGTTTTGGGGCCGTCTCACTGTTTTTGGGACTGCAATGATTGGACCGTAATTCCTTGCCGCCCACCCTATGTTAAGAAGAGTAGGGAGCACCGAGATTATATTAGGGATGACCACGGTCCTCAAGAGACATTCAAGAAAGATACTTGAGAAACACCAGAAACCATAAGGGACTCAGGAGACTACAAGGGACTCAGGTGACCATAAGGGATTCAGGAGACCATAAGGGACTCAAGAGACCACAAGGGACTCGGGTGACCACAAGGAACTCAAGAGACACCACCAGAGACCACAAGGGACTCAGGAGGCATACAAGAGACACCACCAGAGACTTAGTAATCGGACGGCACACCACGTGCAAAATTCTACCAAGCTCGAAGCTCACAAGAAGCACTAACGAGCATTAACACTCTTTGACGAAAATAGTGTTGAGAATAGAAATGATTGAAAGGTATCTTTCGACACCTTCGGCAGTAACAGTATAAAAGAGAATTTTGCGTACTGTACTCTGATGTAAAATCCAGAAAAAAAAATACTGATAGATATAGGTAGTTATGCCGTTATCCCTGAATTCCGGTTTACACGAGGTTCTTCATGAAGGCGCACAAGAAAATTACCAGCATAATAGCGTTATCTTGCATTCTTGTACAAATCTCTCCGTGTAAGTCCTGCACCGCTTCCGCAGCCTCGAAAAGTTAGCTTTCCCGGCGGTTTTTCGCTCGAAGGGAAGTCCTCGAAGCGGTTCGGTTTCGTTCGCGGTGAACTCGACTCCTTTGTCCCGCGAAGGGTGCAAGTTGCCGATCCTTTTATTAGTCGACCGCGTTTTTCCAGCGCGTGCATCGGTTTCCGCTCTCGGTAGTCGGCTCGCCCGGCGTGTGTGCTCGCCCTCGGAGAGGCTCGAGGTGGAACCCTGGGAGTCTCGTCCGGTCTCGCAGCTAGAGATCGGCGTGCGCTCTCCGTACACCTTCGCCCCGAGAATGGACCCGATAAATCACGCGGGCTGGCAAAGTGAATAAAAGTGTCTTCGGTTTCGCCCCGGTAAACACGGGGCAAATAGATACGGGGAGTGTATCACGCTGCGAAAGAAATATCACCTGCGGGCCCGGTATAATTTCCAGCGCGGATCCGAGCAGCTTTCCGCCGATTGGATACCGGCGGCGGACGCTGTGCATCGGCGGCCGGAGACCGCGTAAATTTCAGTTTGTTGAAGTAGTACACTCCGACGGCGAGCGCACGTCGATTCACGCAAATACATTGGCCAAAATACGTAATGAAAGGGTTCGTCTCATTTTTGCGATACAAGTCATTTCACGTAGCGTGGCTGTATTTTGTTGTTAGCAGGTGACTTATGTTGCAATGCGTTCAGCGAAACGCATGGTTATTTAACACCATGTTTACAGAACCCGTCAAAATGACGGGTCGCTAATTATTCAATTTGCGATCATTCAGATTGCAAAGCTACTGTTGTTATCCGAGGAAACTATTACAATAACACTCTGGTTGAAAATCAGAATAAGCGTCTTCTTGTTACTTTTATATATATATTACTATTATACATAAAACAGGTGCTTTTAGAGCTCCGTTAATCTACTCTTAAATAATATGATTTTTATCGATATGATTATTGTATCAATGTTAGAAAAACTTGGAAATTTCGTGCGAAATAAATATAGGTTCACTTAATATTCGCTTCCTCGTGTGCTTCTTAAGTTTCCTTAGAACTCTGTCTCAGTGAAAAGCTGTTTTCATTCATGTTATATGTCAGTGTGTTTATACGTATAGAATGTGTACAATGTAATGTATTTTCTATGTTTGCGTATAATATATGTACGCTAGATTTATACCTCGGGAGCTGGTGGCTCGTCAATACTCGTTATGATATGTGCAATCTATTTAGACGATTGATTCGGGCGAATTGCTCATGTGCAGTCTCGATGCCAAGCAAATCGCTCGCGGCAGTTAGCATGCAGTCTCTAATTAATCCTTGTAAATGGTCCCGTGAACGCAAACACGGTCGCGACGTGTCCAGCAGCGGATCGTGAGTTATAGGAGCACGGGAACATTTGAATTAATGACTTAACCAATTTTTACTTAACCCGTTCCGCTTCGAAACTCTGTACTTTCGATCGCACTGTGATTCACTGGCGCCGATCGTCTCGATCGAATTCCGATCGCAGTGTACACGTTGAACGGGACGCGGAAATGTACAAGGGAAAACATTGTGTGTTTTTGTCAGGAAAAAGAAATGAAACGAATGAAACGTATCGCGAGAATTGCAAGTAAAATTTGGTGTAACCTTATCCAATTACACGCCGTGGTTCTATTTATAAATAATTGTAACAAAACCAAGGTCATGTACGAGTCAATTTCACAATTTCCAATCGCAATATCATTTGTATAGATTCACCAATTTGTAGAAATTCAGTAATTTGTAGAAATTCGCCAATTTGTATAGATACACCAATTTGTAAAAAATTCGCCAATTTGTATAGATACACCAATTTGTAAAAAATTCGCCAATTTGTATAGATACACCAATTTGTAAAAAATTCGCCAATTTGTATAGATACACCAATTTGTAAAAAATTCGCCAATTTCTATAAATTCGAAAAAAAATCTGTACTGCAGTAAAAGTAGCTGCGTTAAAAATACTTCAGGATTCGACTCATTTCATACTCGATTGACCAGGTAGGAAATCGTAAGGTATCGTATTAGGCAAACACGAAACTGTAAGGAAACGTAACAATAGATCGATTGTCCGGAACCGTCGGGACGGGGGAGCAATTTAAAAAAAAAAAGCATGACGTCCAACGGTTTACTCTGCGGTCGCAGATATGTGACAGAAAATCCATATCTCTTTAATAGACAATCGTACACACACGAGGACCCCGTCAAAACCGACAGAACGATGATCGATACTGTAGATGATCGGGGCCGAGTTCATCAAAATTGTACCGTATTTTAGCAAACGTTTTTCCTGATAGGCTGCTATTAATAATAGCGTATCTGCCCCGGCAATTGATCCGCGGAATCGTAAATGAAATGAAGAAATAAATTGAATTTTTATTTGATTATATTCAATAAATACATTTGATTTTCTCAAATGAATTTATCAGGATTTTATTCCCCGACGAAAGCAAACAAAAGGAAGGAAAAGAATAAGCATTCCGGTTTTCGAGAGTTTCGAGACCTGGCCAAGCGTCGGATTCGAGTTTCGAAAATCTAAAATTCAGATTTCCACATATCTCTGGCAATTATCATAGTTTTCTTACGACCGGTTAGCTCCACCTTCTCGGATGGCTCGGCAGGACGATTCTCCTTTCGCTGTCGACCGCGGAAGCTCGGTTCGGCGTCGGAACGCAACGAGAAAACCAACGACCACCGGGTATCCCGACACTCGCGGCTAGTTCCCCGGAAATATAGGAAACGTTTGGAAATAGGGGCACGAGAGAAAAGCTAGACTCGGTGAGAGCGAGGGCGGTCTGATCGGAGGCCGGCTCAATTTTTCAATACCGCGGCCGGCAAATATCGACTGCCGATTTTCTCTGTCTCTCGTATCATTCCAGCCAGCGAGCCGTGTTCCCTATCCACGTATCAAGGCCCGACGTTGCGCGCCGCTTTGTGTGGCCCGTCGATCCGATTGTTTCGAACAGAATACAAAAAAAAGAAAGAAAGAAAGAACAGCAAAATAAAAGGGAAAGAGAAAAGGCAGAGCAGAGAGTAATTAGAACATCCGTGGGGCGTTCGCGACATCCGGAACGTCGCACAGTTGCCCTTTTCCTAATATGAACAAGAATTGCCCTAATATCGTACTTTTGTTGTATACATATATTTCAGTCATGATGAATGAGAGATAATTATCGACGAATTAAATTTTATCCGACACTATCGAATAAATGTATTATACAATCGAATGCAAAATCTAGATAAAAGTTTATTCGAATAAAATTTTACGCGACACCGTCGAATAAATATTGAATCAAGTAACAATTTATCTAGATAGAAAATTCGGAAAAAATTTCATTCGACTCCAGTGAATAAAAATTGATCTAGACAAAAATTTATTCGAATAAAATTCTATGCGACACTGTCGAATAAATATCGAATCGAATAAGAATTGTACCTAGATAAAAATCTGTCCGGATAAACTTGTATTCGAACAAGAATTTATTCGTATTTATTCGTATGGAAAATAATTGATTTGAATATTATGTTGAAATATCATTTGCAACTGAAATCAGAAAAATATTACTTCTTGCGGTTAACTTAAAAATCACGTTTACCTTGTTGCTGATTGAATCATTATTTAACAAAATTTGATATGTTTATCACAGATTTGTGTTCATCGACCCTGTAAACGTAACAATGCTTAATTTCCATCGGAATGATATAAAGTTATGAATTGTGGCTAGTTTTTCGGTGAAAAGTACAGCCGCGCGTTGTTTTACAGCGGATCCGGCCATCAAACCGCCGGAAACAGAGAGCGAGACGTCCTCGAACGCGTCTCCGCCTTTTTCATTAGTCTTGCCGGCTCGTATAACGCGCCCTATCCGTTTCTGCCGATCGATTTTATCTTTCCCTGCTGCCGGAAATATCTAGAAACCCGGCGGACATCGTTCGCGACGGAAAACCTTTTTTTACGAGCGCCGTCGGATCCGTCGGGCGCGAACATTTCGGAAGAAAGCTTTTCCTTGTTCCACCCTGTCGTCGCCTGCGTTCCGTTCTGAAAAGAACGGCGCGAGTGGCAATTGTTTCCTTCGGTGCTGCGTGTCGTCAGAAATGCGACCAGTCAATTATTGAATAAATCATTTCGAATTTAATTTCAACTTTTTATTTGTTCGATCGTCGTGCAAAGAATTTTTCCATTACAAGCGTAATTATAAATTATCAGTTCTGAAAAGGATAATCCTAAAGATGGAAAATTTACGTGATGTTCTAGGGATTAATCATGAAGTGAACGTATGCATATAACTTTAATAGCGTGCGGTGAAAGGCAATTTCACTTTTTCACGTGGCTTTTGCATCCCATCCCATTCAGAATTAATCATACATTTCTAACGGTTGTAATTATGGTTTCCATTAATTGTAGTACTCTGTTGTACTCAGCTACTACATTGTTCGTATAATTGTTTCCCTGGTAATTTGTAAATGGAATTTCAATTGAAATTGTCATTTAAATCAGAGAAATAACTTCTCTGTAACGGTATTTTGATGTTTACGAAATGATGATGTTATACTAATTGATACACTAATTTATTGTAGTTCCGCGAGAATTCGAATTTTGGAAAATAGTATGCTTGTGCTGACCGAATCGAGCTTTATGTATATCATTGGAATTTCATTTTCGTTGTGAACGATTTCAGTGAATTACGATGACACGAGATTGCATTCGAATTTATTAAAATGTATATTTCGATGATTTTCGAACATTTTTATGTACTCTAAATACATCGAGTGAATATCATAATGAATATAATAATGAATATAATAATAATAATAATAATAATAATAATAATAATAATATCTATTAATAATAACAATATTATTAATTTGATCAATGGAAGGAAGTCCTTGTATTACAATAATATGACAATATGTCGCACAAATATCACGTCGAAAAGAAGTAAAGAAAAAAAGAAAAGAAATGGTACAATAAAAGATACAATAGAAGATAAAATAAGTGATCAAGATATTCAAATAACGCGAAAACGAAGAAAAATAGAAGAGAACAATGAAATATGATATCACTGTAACAACAAGTAGCGAGAGATTTTCACGTGTTAAACTAGTTTTATATCGCGAAAATTGAATCGGATGTTCCGCGTTCCATTCACTCTTTCGGTGAAAAATCTAAAGAATTAAATTTCGGAGGTATTCATTCCAATATGGCTAGTATATCAACGTTCCGCGGACCAAAGCTAATGGCCAAACACAAGGAAATGGAATCGTAGTAAAATTCCGGCACTGCCACGAACGAAAAATAGAACTATTCGATTTAACTTGCTATTTTATGGAGTTCTTATGCGTTATAAACACATAATGACCGGCAGTATGGTTACGAGTGAGCCGCAAATCCGGTCGCATTTATGGCTCGTAAAATTACTCTAAAGACATTCAAATTCACAGCCGGATAGAATTTATTGCGAATAAAATCCGTAGAAATTTTCTTCCGGCAACTTCACCCACCAAAATTACAATTTGCATGAGCCCAGTCTAATTGCGACTTTGCATTCTGTTATGCAACGCGCTCTGGGTACCATACTTTTCGGTTGGCGCACCGCGCGAGCACTATACCGAGGTAGTTTATTCGCTCTGCTTCGTACGGAAATGGTTAAAACGATAATTTACATCGCCGATCTTTTTTATCGCTGCGAAAAATTACTATACATAAATTACTATATTTATCTTCCGCCGACATTTCAATTAGGCCGGGCAATTACCATTTGCAATCAGTTCACCAAATCGTGAGCATAATTGTCCTATTGACCCTAGGTTTACAAACTTTTTAAGTTACGATTGTCGAGATTGCAAAGTTACATTTAAAAGGAATTTGTTCGGTGAATTATTTACTAGGAACAAATATTACAATAAGAATCACTGAAAATCCGAATCAATATATTATTGTTACTTTTATAAAGTAATGTGAAATTGTTGCTTTTGCTGAGTGTTGAACCTAATGTTAAGCTTGTATTTGCTTTTTTTAACTGTAATCTGAGGATGCAACAAATAAGAGTTCATGTGATTAGTATTATTGAGTTGTTTGAACACAGTAATTGCGTTTTGTAAAGGTGTTAAAAACTAATTGAATTAGTATTTTTCCAATAAAAAGCAGAACAAAGCTGCCGGAAAAATTATGAAAAGGTTATAGAACAATACAAACAATCATTAAATAATAATTACCAGACTGCGGTCTTTTATGCAAAATAAAAATTGTTTAAGTCAATTTCAAGAAATAGTGACTAAATAGCGAGTTCATTTTTCCTTAAATCATTTTAATAAATTAAAGATAATAGATTGACATTTCAAAATTCCTTTAATCTTTATAGCATTTTAAAATTCCTTTAATTTTTATACCATTTTTTGAAATTCGTTTAATCTGGGTACCATTTTAAATATCCTTCAATCTTTGTACCATTTGAAATTAGAATTGCCTAATTTTGCTCTAAATGCATAAAATTCGCGGTCTAATAATTACTCCAAACGTTAAAAAATCGTCTTTTATTTTCTTCTCAAAGAACGAAATTATTTTCCGAATACAACACATCGACCTATCCCTTCCATTTGAATTTTCCTCCGTTACAATTATTACAAAAGAATTACACGCGGCTACCTATTTTATAACCGATCGTTTAAAATCGAACGTTCCGTCCGCACGAACGATTCGGTACGCGGATCGCCGCAGAAATCCGAAAAATCCGATCGAGTGCGATAAAATGTCTCAAAGGTCTCGGATTCTGAGAGCGGAACGCGCGTCGCAACTTTCTCGAACAGTGTCCCAGCGGAACGGGAGCTTTATATTTGGCTTAACCACCGGCGGTCACCGATTAGCTCGCCGATTTTACGAGGAGATCGCACACAACGGCCGGAAAAAAAAATCCGTTAGCCCGGTTTCCGTTCGCGAAAGTTTCCGTCGACGTTTTCGCTCGCGGTATTTATACGATTCGCAGCACTCTCCCCGGCCCGGCGGGAATTGAAATTTTTTGATGAAACGCAAATTGTACTCGCCGCTCGTCCGTCGTGCCGGTCCCGTTTCTCTGCTATACATATATTCTCAGAATAAACATCCGGCCGAGTCGCAATTACTGCGATTACGCTCGTATTTCCCTTAAACAGTGAAATGAACGCTCTGCGACTCGGTCGGGATCCTCTGCCCCGGGCCCCCGCGGGGATTCAATTACGATAAAGGGTCACTTTACGATCCGGTTCCATACGAGAGCAATTCGCGTTCGCGTTGTTCGCCGCGGCGGATTAATATTCACTGTTTGTCCGGCCATCGGACCGATTCCCGAATGAACAACCGGCAAGCGGATTCTTTCTGCTTCTCTGAGATCGCGATTCACTGTACAGAAATTTACTGAACTAAGATTGCCGTGAGTTGCAAACAGAGTTGCGCGGAATCACGATTGAAGCTTTCACGAAATTTTCATTACAAAGAAATTCAATTGTATCGTAACTCGTAATTCAGATCACCAGTCAATGAAATTACAATTTGTAAATCAATAGGAGCGCAATTACGAATTACTAAGTAAATGAATTACATTAATTACGAATTAAAAGATGATAATAGGTAATAATACGTTGAAGAGATTCATATGAAGGTTTCAAACAGAATTATATTATTGTTGCGTCCCCATCGTAACAATTATTCTCATAATAATCATTCTCATAAATAACAAATTACAAATTAAATTAATATTTCATTCGCAAATAATAATCAAATTTTCTCGTCAATTTAAGAAAGTCATAAAAATGTATCCGACTTCTCCGAACTTCCGGGCTGTAATTAGAATAACTGTATTTTAATTGCATTGTATTTCAGTTAGTCTCTTGATCAAAATTAATAACTGAATTAATTGAAAAGTTTGAATATGTGTCCGTTCCACGTCGTAGTTTGCCTACGACCGGAAAAATGCTCCACTTACCGCGCACAATTGCCCATTTTATGCGAGTGAAAATGGACCAAACAAATCGTTCACCAAGGACGGAGTTGATGGAAAAGTTCGCGGCGACATTTCGAGGAGCTGTGCGCTGCGAAATCGGGCAGAGATATTCGTTCGTCACTGCGAATCCTTTCCAGGACACGGCCGCAGGACGGCGAGGGTTGGTTCCGCGAGGGTTGGAAGAACGCCGCGCGGAGAATCCGCAGCGTGGATACGCTCTTCGAGCGTAAATCCGGCCGCCGTGTGGATCGGATAAGCGGCGCGGCTAATCCGCGATGTCGCCGAAAATTTACCACACCGCATTCTTCGATGCATGATCGAACAGGAGAGCTTCTGCTGTTCGTCGGCGGCCTTCACCTTAGCAGTCGCGTGGCGAAAATGTCAGGCGAGTGCCGCAGCCTGTCGAGGGAACGCCCACGATTAGGCAGAATTCGATCCTAATCCGAAGACTGCGGACTTTTGTGTGCTCGCGGTGGTCTTCTGGAAACGTTGAATCGCGAGGATCTGTAGAATTTTGCTCTGTTCTAATTTCTGCGCGACGTTCGGGAACGTGGACAATTATTATCTCGCGGTTTAAAAAGGAAACTGTGCTTTATCCTCGAGAGAAAGTTAGAAAGTTATCGCATAGCTGGTGCTTTAAAAAATCCTCGTCCGCGAAGTGTTTCAGAGATAACAAGAACAAAGTTGATATAAAGCAACGAGAAACGATTGGTCTGAAATTAAATTGTAACATGCAAAGAGTCACGTGACTGTTGCAATCGGATCTGATACAGTGGATAAATTGCTGTCCAGAATGGCAATGAAAAATGTACGATGATCGACTGCGGATTTTATGCATTCATTGTGGTAGCCTCGATAATCTGGAACACCGTGCAATAATTAATCGTGTTGGCGATTTTTCGGATCAAGGACCAACGAATATGTTCCGAGAATTCTAACAAATATGACCTAGTTATTGACGCGGCCTTTATAAATAAATAAAGAAAGAAAAACAAGAAAAAAATAATAATTACAACTAAATAATATCGTCGAGACTTTCAATACTTTCAAAGTGAGTTTTTGTTCCAGAATCGAATATTTCTAGGGCAGATGTTATTTCCACAGAAACTAAAAGCGGAAGAATCGCTTTTTATTCGCCAAAAGCAGGGATCGCGAAAATTAAAATTCTTTTTAAATCCGCGTGTTTGAGGTTCGCCCATGAAATTGGAAATTTGCATAAACACTCGCTGACTATTAATATATTTTCTTGCTGGCTTTTACCGAGTGGACTCGGCAACACGTATCGGCGCGGCCACGAATAAAATTCCTTGCGCTTCGAAGCGTGTTTTTTAGTATTCGGTCGCGACGTATGACATCGCGGAATTTTTCGGTGGATTCATTCTTTTTTACGATTCAAGTGCACGTTTCGATGCTCGCTCGTCTTCAATTCGGCCGCGTTTTAGTGCGACGGTATACTGATTTAACAACAACGAAACTGGTGATCGTTGCGCAAACTCCTCTCGTTGTAAATAATTTTATAAAACGTGAACCGGCGATCAAAACTAATTTTTTAAAAATAGTTCCGTTTATTAGAATATTATTTATTCCCGGTTAAAATGTATCATTATTTAACAGCAGTTATTTTATGTTGCTTCTTAAAATTTAAAAATTGATCTATTTTAGATTTTATTAAAAATTGATTTATGTTAGATCTTATGAAAAATTGATTTACTTTGGGTCTTACTAAAAATTGATTTACTTTAGATCTTATTAAAAAAGTTGTTTTACTTTTATTCTTATTAAAAATTGATTTACTTTAGATCTTACTAAAAATTGATTTATACTTTAGATCTCTCTTATTAAAAATTGTTTTATTTTGAATCTTATTAAAAATTGATTGACTTTAGATCTTACTAAAAATTGATTTACTTTGGATCTTACTACAAATTGATTTACTTTGAATCTTATTAAAAATTGATTAACTTTAGATCTTACTAAAAATTGATTTACTTTGGATCTTACTACAAATTGATTTACTTTGAATCTTATTAAAAATTGATTGACTTTAGATCTTACTAAAAATTGATTTACTTTAGATCTTACTAAAAATTAATTTACTTTAGATCTTATTAAAAATTAATTTACTTTCCATCTTCCTGGAAATTGATTTTCAAGTTTGTTAGAAAGAAAACGGTGCCACTGACGCGTTAATCTTTCTTGTAAGATGCAGTCCATCAGGAATCGCGCCATAAAGGTGCGAGAGACCGGATGAAAATAGAACCGACGGAAGCCAGCCGGCCGAACAATGAAAAATCGAGTTGCTTCCATCATCAAGCTGCTCGAACTTAATTTTTCCAATTTTTCTTCCCTTTCAGAGCTTCGAGTCGCACTCGGGTTTCCCCATTGATTGTCTCTCGCCGTTCGAGTTTCCGATTTTTCCGTGGCCCGGCGCACATCGATTTCCACTTCAGCCGGCGAACTTCGATTACCGTCTCAAGGCGTTCCCACCTTTGTTTCTGTGTTTCGGTTTCTATTAGTATTACATTTCAGCACCTGTCTTCGTGCGGCAGTTTCCCCGCGCTGTCGGAGCTCCGTGCATCTCGGATCCCATTTCTCGGCTGCCCTCCGTAGCTGTGTTCTTCGCCGTCGATGTTTCTATCCGAATTCCGAGTTCGAGATGTATTAACGTGGACGAAGTAATTTCTGTGACTTTTGGAGCAACCGGGACGAACCTAACAAAGCACCTGACCCGGACTTATCGTTCGCTATCGTGACAATTCCACGAGGCCATCCTGCACTCGCCGAAGATTCGGAGTATCCGTGGTTTCGGCTGCCTCGGGGATCTGCGGTGACTCTTATTAATATCCGAACACCTTTTAACACTAAATCACCGCCGGCCAAATGACCGGTTTCACATTCTTTATTTCGTAATTATTAAAGTCATAAAGCTGCTGCCATTAAAAATTGTTGAATATATTTCTTTACTCGGACACACGCTATTATAAAAATTGTGAAAAATTTCAATAAATTCTATCTTGTAATTCTTATGAGGCGATTTTTGTTAGTCGCTTTTAGATCTCGGTAGATTCAGTGTTAATATATGTATAAATTATTCACATATAGAACCAATGAATTTACGCTAATAATTTAGTAACTATTTATTTTAAACTCTATTCGGTGCAATGCTTATTTATGTAGAATTCAACGCTTTATCCGAATTCGGAAAGAAACGTAAACCATTCCATTGAAAAAATTGAAGGTGACCTTCGTATCTTGATAACAAAGCAAGATAACGTAAAGCTGATTACAGCGCTATATGTGCCGCTGCGAACCATGCGACTTCTATTTGAAACATTATTTCGTACGACGAATATATCATGAGTTATTTGATATCGTTGTGTTGCGAGACTCACTCTGTATATCCGCAGTATGCTCGTTCCAATTAGCGACACCGGCGTCCTGGCACGATTTTCGCGTGGCAACATCTAGCCGTTACCAGCTCGTTCCGCAGTTCAGAGAAGTCCGCGGAACGGGCTCGTAAATTCCATTCGATATCATTGTTTATCTAGCTTTTTCTCGTCGTACCATCCGCGGCCCGTCTTCGAACACGGCAAGCGAAAGCTTTCCATGGATAACTGGTAATGAACGGAAAGCTTCTAACGGTTACGGCTGAATGTGCGTACAGAAGACACAGTTTACACTGCAAATATCGCATTGTAATTATGAGGTGTGGATCGCGTATAACGAACGGCGTATCCGTCGTATTCGGACCTGTGTAAAAGTATTTGGAAAAGCTTCGGAAAATGATTAATGTGATACTCGTGCTTGCACGAAATAATATTTCACGATTTATTCGACGTTGTAGAGATAAGTACGTGTATTGAAAATAAATTTTTTTATTTGCGCAGTTGAGCCTTTATGGTGAGGTCATTTTGCAAAAACAGTTGCAAAAGTGTACAAAAGTTATGGTCGAAAAATGTAGATGTTACGTGCTTATTATTTTGGCGATGGAAGAATGTGACTGTGTTAAGGGAGACGTCTCGTCCGGGACCCGCTAGAGGACTCATCGGTAAGGCTGTCCTAGCGGGTCCTTGCCTTAGACGTTGGGATGTACAGAAATGTCTCCCTTACTGACGCTCAGATTGTCCTCTAAAATGGATAATTTGGGAAGAGGAGATACGATTATTCGAGCCTTGCGGCTCGTTTGTATAATTGTGGATAATTTATAACTATAAAAATAAACCGCAAGGCTCGAATAATCGTATCTCCTATTCCCAGATTGTCCAATTTAGTGAACAATCTGAGCGTCAGTAAGGGAGACATTACTGTATATACAAATTGAGGCGGATCGGTTACTTGAGAGAAGAGGAGCCATCTGTTGGCGGGTCTGGAAGTAGCCGCCACATTATTATTATTATTATTATTATTTTTATTATTATTATTATTATTACTATTATTATTATTACTATTATTATTATTACTGTTATTATTATTACTCTTATTATTATTACTATTATTATTATTACTGTTATTATTATTACTATTATTATTATTACTGTTGTTATTATTACTACTATTGCTGTTACATCACTTATTATTGTTAATGTTATATTGCATACCAACGTCATTCCACTATCTTCTTATCGAACATCCCGAAATCTTCTGTAAGCCATGATTTCACCCTTGACAAATCCTCAACTCCGCCTCATCCTCGACATCTGTCCTTGCCGCATCATACTTGAACCTTTGCGTCGTCACGTCCTCTTCAAAATTCTGACTTTAGCATACTAACCCTTATGATTTCCCAAACCTAAATAGGTAAGAACCTATATATATGTATATGCATGCATCAACTTTCCCTCAGCGCAGAGCCCTTCAAAATCTGCACCAGCGCAGTTTCCTTCAAAACGTGCGTCTAACGAGATACCGATCCTCGCATCTATTCGCATCATCAGCACGCTCAGAAATAATTACTAAAGTAAAGGAAATTTAACCCGAAACTAGGAAATTAATAAAGGAAATTTAACTCGGTAAATTCTCCGATCAGAACAAGAACCCTCAAATTTCTTGTGAAACTCTCCCGTTGTGTCGTAGCGACATAACAATAGAATATTTCTAAAAAAATATAACAAAGAGTATACATAGTTATTCTTACGTAGATCATTTTTACAATGTTATGTTTAGAACGTAGCAACAGAAATTAAAATAGTAGGAGTAGAACTTCGATTATCCGAATTCAAAATTGATAGTTAAATTCTTTTTTCTTTTCGATGAATTATTAATACAGACGATAGATCGAGATTTTATCGAGGTCCTGCTATTGTTTCATCGTTATTACATGAAATCATGAAAAATCTAAGTAATAAAGATCGAGAGGAAAATTCAGATCGGTTAATCCAGGCTCTCCTCTATTTATGTTGCCGTGTAAAAACAACCGAATATTTGGGGGTTGTATTTCGAGCCTTTCAAATGAATGTACGCGGGAGAAACAAATTGCGCGACACATACATATATGCATACGCCCTGCGCATCCCGAATGTTCCAAAACATTTTGAATGTCCGTGTCGGGGATCATCCCCTGTCAGTTTAATTTTCATCAGAAAGGTGCGCCGTTCGGCCGTCAATATTTCGTAATGGCGATACGTTGTACTTACTAAATCATTTTAGCAGGGAAGATCGACAGGGGAGCAAATGGCGGCGGCGAACTGGGGCGGTCGTGCAATTAGACCGACCCCTGGTATAGACTGCCGCAGAAACAGTGACCCGTTGAACTCTGGACAAGGCTCGCGGAGATGGAATTGGTCGAACAGCGCCAATTAAATATCGAGACGGAACATCGAAACAGCATTTCCAGATTATCCGGGGTCCGACACCCGTCCACCCTAATTATTACGAATGCGTCCATTCCCGGCCCTCGCGAGAGCACGGTGTTCTTCTTTTCCCAGACGGCGCGTGCATCAAAGACGATCGGCGGAGTCCCGTGGCATCCGGATGCACGGGGATGCACGTTGTGTCGTGCGGTAATAGGCGCGCATCGGCCTCGTTTCTGGCTGAAAGCTCGCCGCTGTTTGCACGGCCGCTACATTATACGTGCGAGTGCGCGCGGAGGCCGTCGTTTAATTGAATTGCTACCGACACGCTGCATCGACCGTCTCCACAGCGGAGAAACGAACGATAGAACCACTCGGTCCGATACTTCTAGCCGTGTCGTCGAATTTCAGCTTGCCAGCGCGCACCGTGGTCCCAATTCCATCGCAACTCGAATCTCTCTCGACGGAGCGATTCGTGTTGCGAGCCCTTATGGCTCGCTACCTTCGGAAACAATGTGTAACTACGTCGGTTTGTACAATCTTTACATTTAAAAAGTTGTGAAGCGAAGCTGAAACTTGCATTTATATTCTCGTAGAAAGACTAAATATTTTAGTCAGTCATTATCTATTATATAAACAAAATTCCTAAAGTTTACCAATTTCTTGATGCCTCAGGATGATGCACTCCCTTTAAGGGAGAAACGACGCCGCCCTAACGATTCAGAAAAATCGATTTCTTTTTTATCGATTTTCTCAACCCCTGGACATATATCATATGTATTATATATCTATTATAACGATATTTAGCTTTATTCGGCATTTTTTAAGAAACATATTTTTGTGAATATTTCTGACAGACTTAGTCCCTGCAGCCAAGAGACCTTAAAAATATTTAATTTTTGACGAATCAAGGGAAATATCATCGGACACGAATATACATAGACACATGCTTTTAAATATTTGTATACACTTCTCCTCGTTTATATTATATTTTCAGATTTCTATGTTTGTCACACTTTTTACACAATTTACATTTGTTAAATTTTTTTATATTCATACATCTCATATTTCTCATATTTTTGTATATTTTCATATTGTTCTCAAATGTATTTTATATATAAAGTACGCATAATATTTGATTAGTTAAAAAAATGCAGCAGAAATTCTGAATAAATGCAAAGTTATCATTTCCGTCTCGAACTCACAGATATTTTTATTTTTGCAGATTTGGGAATGCTGTGAATGCGCAAACATCTGCAGTTCATTGACGAGAACGCCATTAAGAGTCGTAAGTTTTATTCCTTAACAATGTTTATAGATCGAGCAAATTTTCGAGCGACTCATGTGGCCCGGTCTTCACTTTAAGTAAAAATTGTTGCGTGATTGCTTCACCAATTAATAACCGAGTGTCCAGTAAGATCATCAACCGCGTAGTTTCAACAATTTCTAATAGCACAATGCACAGTTGCAGTAAGTTCAAGAACGCTAAAGATTCTTCGATGCATATTAGAACTCCAATTCTTGCAATGCAAGGCACGAGAGTTTATATTCGCATTTGCAAGTTGGAAGTACCTGTCGTCTGTTTCAATGCAAGACTGACATCTGCTGGTTATGGATCGTCGTACATATATGTCGTACATCCGTATGTCATATTGTCATAAATTCGATTCTTATTCGTGTCGTAAGAATGTCCGAGCTAATGTACTTCCAATTCTTTCGTTCGCGTGTAACATATTGTAAGAAGGTATTCTTTATAAAAGACATTTCTTATGCGAAAGAGATTTCTCATTTTTAGGAATTTAACTTGTTCAATTGCTAGACAGCGGATTTTTATGCAAAATAAAAATTGTCTGCATCGATTGCAAGAAATAAAAGCTAACAAACGAATTCATTCTTTCTCTAAGTTTCTATCTTTCTAATATCTAATATCTTATCTTAATATTTTTCTAATTTCTAATATCTTTCTAATCAGTTTAATCGATTAAAAATAATACACTGTCATTTGAAAATTATTTTGAACCGTCTACTATTGTAAATTTCAGCTAACCCGGCATTGCCATAAGCGCATAAAATCCGACGCCTTTTAATTACTATGATAAAAATTTCTTGAAGAAATACCTTATAGACTGCGATAAATAAAAACTCAGTAAAAAATGGCAGTTCTTCGTACAACATTACGAGAAAAAATGAAAAATATTACTTACAAAGTATAGTTAGAAAACAAGTATAATTTTATTCTAGAAATATTCATAATCTTTGTGATAGTGTTAATGTCCTATTCGATATATGTTCCATTCATGGTAGCGCTTACATGCACGCCGTCAAAGATGTATGCGCGAATCGAACCTTTCACCGTTGCAGCTTCAGATAAACTTTAATCGCAGGTGTAGGCTGTGCGGACCATTCCTCCCTTCGGCCAGGGTACGATAAAATTTCATTATCTGCCGAACCCGGTCGAAGTAACAGAGCCGGTCGGCTGGCAAACAGGCGTTGCGCCGAGATCAGAGGGGGTGCACGGTGCAGCAGCCAGGGTTGCATTGTAGCAACGAGCAGCGAACTGTGTCGCGGCACACCGAATCACATGAGACTACCGACTCTCTGCTACTAATTGAAACAAATGGCTTGAGCCGCGCAGCGGCCACCCCTTTTGTTCTCGGTCGCATTCGAAATCGGAAGTTAACCCTCTGTCGCGTGATTTTTTATGACCTGCTCGAAAAAGGATATTCGGCAGTCGCCGCACTTAAATAATAACGCGCGCAGAAAATAAACAAAACAATGGTGTTCTAACGATATTTATGTTATTGTACAATTTATTTCATAAAAGCTTGTCTATAAATGAAATACGAAGTAATTTATAATATACATATATATATATATATAATTTATATATATTTATTATATGTATATATATATATATATTATATATATTTATTTATTATATATATTATTATTTATTATATGTATATATATATATATATATATATATATATATATATATATATATATTACTGTGTTATTCTACAATCTATTTCTTTTGAACGATTTTTATGACTAGACTGTGGATTTTTCTGCAAAATAAAGTTGCATTACTTGCAAGAAATAGAGATTGAACAGTAACTTCATCCTTTCTTTAACCGTTCCAATGGATTAAAAATAATAGACTGTCATTTTTAAATTCTGTTAATTATAATACGATTTTAAATTAGAACTAGGAAATTTTTTCGGCCATAAATTGATGCTTTAATTTTGCTGTCGAGTGTAGTTCTGTCCAATCACTGGGTCATCGGAAGGCTGTAACTAGAATGACTTCTCGGACAATTCGGAATATAATTTTCGAGGAAGCTAGCCGGAACAATGGACGAACACAGCCCGGAGAGTGAAACGCTCGGCGTCCGTTCCGTTCTGCAACGCGACGGAATCGCGGGCGCTCTCGTTTCACCCGGGGAACGCGAACCTGTAATTGAAATATATGTATAAAAAGAGAGAAGGCCGATCGGGCAGTCGGAACGTATCGGGTCCGAGAACGCTTTGCTCTTTTTCAATTAGAATCGCCGTCCGCGCGTCGTCGCTCCCGTTTCAAAACGTCACCGACGCGTCCGAGCCAATTTGACTCTTGCTCGCAGGAAACGCCGTGTCCCGCGCTGCGAAAAATCGGAACCTTCCTCGCGGAATCACTTCGGAGCGAAACGCTCGCCGATTACACGGCGGACAAACGATTTCTAAAGGGTGTCCATTTTTTTTAGCGTTACTTTCAAATTTCGCGCCGTTCAAATTTTTTCTACCGGATTGCCGTATATTATTTGACATTTGACGACAATTAAACGTGAGTAAAAATGATTAAAAATTTGGTGAAAGTTGTGCAGAAGTTGGAAGAAAATTTCGTACGGAACGTGGAAGTGAAATGTGTCCATCGAACATGCAAGTCAAATAAAATTAATGAACATCGTCGTTGTGCTTTTCTTCAGAACGAACACTAATTAAATGAAACAGATAAGATAAAACAAAAATTTTGAATAGATTGGAATAAAATCAAATATATTAAACTCAAATAAAATACAATAACTTGTACAACGAATTTAATATATGATACTAATTTTATAATATTATACATATAATATATTTTATATTCACATTAATATGATAGTAATTTACACATAATTCGGACCAGCGCTCTCGCGTTAAATAAAAAAGATGCTATAAAGCTGCACATTTTCAAAACCATATCTGGAAAATAACTGCCAGTTGATTCTCGTCTGAATTGCACCCCTTGAACTGTCATGGACCTGAACAATGGACACTGCGAAATTAATTAAAAATTGTCGAGTCGAACGCAATACTTTGTCGGGGAATATTGAAATTTTCGTAGCCAGTGGTGGACAAGTAAAATTCATTTTACGTGTACATTGTTAAATAAAATCGTGGTGGCGCGCGCGTTATGTGAACAGAGGTTTGCAGTGATGGAATTTTGTAACCAGACTGCTGGCACACAACGAGCCAGTGAATTGATGTTCGTTGTGCAAAAAGAGAAACGATTCGATTATCGAACAGCTTCGTATTCCAACTATTTTCCGTAATATCGTTATTATTATTTATTGTATACGAGTGATAAATCCGGAGATTTATAGAGGTAGTAAAAGAAAAATAATGGAAACTATATGAAAAAAGAAAGAAAGGCTGTGGAAAATAATGTGCATAAATTATTAGAGATGTGTGCTATAGTATCGAGCATACAATAATATAATATGCATTTATGGCAAAAAGCTTTTAAAGACTTTTAAAGAGAAGAAAGAATAGATTATTATTAAAAACTAGAAAAATACATTTCATATGATGCATAAAAATACACAGTGTAATAATAAACTCTAGATATCCAGTAAAAAAAATAGTATAGACTGCTCCGTTATCAAAAAGCATTGTAGACAAAGACAATATTCCAGAAAACTGAATTTCAAGAGAATTTAAGTCAATGTTAATCATCATGGGACTGCAGTTCCTGCGAGACACAGACGATATTATTCGATTCAAGTTAGAAACATACTATTATCACATCACGTGAAATCATAGTAAAAATAATACGTGAAATTCGACCACGCCTGACAATATACTACTGCTTATTTCTATTATTTCAAATCAGTTTGAAACAGATCAGTATCGCGTCACGCTGTTCATACATTATCACGCGCGGGCGGAAAGGTAGTATGCTTCTACTACCTTTATAGCTTGAAAACGAAAAGCTCGACAAAGCCGAAGTTAAACAATTGTAGCATTGTTAACAGATCGTTTTATTACCGCGCCGATTCGCGCGCGAAGTAATTACTTTAAAATATTTCTCAGCGCGAATTCGGCCGAATTTCATCATTTCCAGTTGGGAAAGTTAAACGAAAACGCCGCCGGATTCCTCGATTCTGAATAGCGCGGGGCCGCCGCCGCCGAGCGAGATGAAAATTCGGCGGAACGATCGTTTTTACATCGCCGGGGACGATTCCGGACCGGCGATATTGCATCCTGCGCCCGGTAATCGGTTCGGTTTATTACTCGCCACCGGAAGAAGTTTTCGCGAGTGAATTGCGAGCCGTTCACTCGGACCAACGAGCCGACCATTTATGTATCATCGGAGTCCGGAGTCCGCTTCGAACCGTTTAGAACCGCTTCGAACCGCCGCCCGGCACCGCCTTGAAACTTCGATCTCGCGGGGCAAAAGTTTGCGCGTCTCTTACTTTTCAATCCCGCCGCCGCCGCCGTTGCCTTGTTGGCCGTGTTTCTTGCGCGCGATTAGAGTTCGCCGAGAGTTCGTTTAATATCAATTTCACCGGGAAAACTCTTGCCTCTTCTCCGATAGACGAATCGAGCTTGTTATTTGATCGCGGGCATCCCGCTCGCCGTCGCGCGCCGTTCGCGCGGACAATGCGATATGAAATTTTTAGATCGATTTCCGTGAGCAAATTTCCTCTTTCATTCGAAATGATACGCAACAAGTTCTCTTTTCAAGACACAGTGAATTTCTGTAAGCTGCGACGCTGATTTATTTTCTGGCTCTGACGATAAATCGCTGTTCCAATTCGATACTGGGGCATTTAAAAAAAAAAATGTGATTTGGAGATATTCTATTATTTCATACCAAATAGTATTGTCTGGATAATTCAATACTGTTATATGTATAGTTAAATGTTTAAGACAAAAGCATTAATTAATGTACATTACTACAAAATTTAGTGGAAATAATATTTAATTATTTTCGAAAGCCAATTATTGCGAAAATAAAACTTTAAATACCTTCTTTTTAAACTTCATCATTTGAGCCGTTTATTTTGAAAGTGGCATAAGTCACTTTATCGTAATGAAAAATGGTGATTTTTTAATGTTTACACGAAATTATTTATACTGAGAAAAATATCAGTATCCTGAGATAACAAATACAAGTAAATCTTCTCGAAAGTTAGCATCCATATTTTTAAACGTGTTAAAACGCAAACCCTTAAATATATCGATACCATTACAATTAACACATTTTTGCCCATTTTTATACTTAACAATATAAAATGAATCAAATCAAACGCTTTCACAAGGGCGTGTAATCTTTTCCGCTCAAAATAAGACTTCCTTTATCTCACTCGCTTTGCTCCAAAAATGTGCCGGAGTTGCTGGTAGGTAATACTCGAAAAACGCGTGAAACGCTAAGGGCTAATTACCTATTCGATAGCAGCGAATGTAAAGTTTTAGAATTCAATTTTTTGATTTTTGATCGCAAACCGTCAAAAGACTTTGCGTCGGATTGAAATCACCGATCGTCACCGTAGAATCTCGGCCGCGACGCTTCTAATAAAATCGAGACCCGGCCTATGCGAAGCACAGAGTACTGGTCGTAGCGATGTCGGTAATTGCCGGGTAGCAAAGTGCAAACGCGTCTGCAGTCAGAAACACTCGGCCCGTTGGCTCGAAAATAAAAGAAACGGAATTGGAAGCAAATGGGCCGGGCAGGTACACGCCGTGTCGCAGTAAGCACCGAACAGAGTGCTCGGTATTATGCTTCCGCCGTAACTATGTTTGTTTACGCTCGCATGCAACGAGCCTGAAGATGCATTTCAAGTCGGCGAGCCCCGACGAACACGATAGAAACCGGTGTCTCGGTAGTTGCGCAGCTCATCCGCGAGTCGTCTCTGAAAATTTCAGAGCTTTCAGGACGGGGCGTGTTCCGCTTCCACGGCGGAAGGATTACGATCGTTTTACGCGCAACAATTCGCGGCGGTTCCTTCCTCGTTTCAAATATTAACCATTTGCAGACGAATGGCAACTCTCAGGTGCCACTGAAAAATCATCGTATCACCTTTCAAAATAATTTTGATGTTATCAACATATAATACTATCAAATATTATCAATATATAGCCATTACAATAAAAGGATAATATAGCAATTTAAAAATCTTTAGATAATACAGCAATGTAAAAAACGTGTTAAATGTCACAAAAATAAAGTCTTCGAGCTGAAATTTATTTTACAGTCTATGTTCACGGTGCCGTAAGAAAACAAGGGAATGAATCTCACGCTGCGATGATTTCTCTGAAAAAGAAAATGTTTTCTCTAATGTAAAAAATATATTTACAAAATTAATTTCTGCATATTTGAATTTGTCGTAAAAAATGCATATATTAAACATGTTATCTTAATAATTACTGGTAGCTGCTAAGGGTTGCTTATCGAACTATATAAATTTTGTTCAAACCAAGAAATTAATTCCAACGCATTTTAATGTCAGTGCGAGAAAAATTCCGCAGTAATGGGTGCGCCGGCAGTAATAGATTCCTTTAGGCCACGCGTGAGAGGAGGCAACCGTCGAAACGGCAATAAAAGGGCCGAAGCAATTTGCCCCGGACTTTTCATGCTGCCATAATCGCGCGATATTTGAAATTACTTACGGGTCCCGACGATGAGCAGACCGCCGTTTCTCACGAGCCAGGAAACGGGAGAAAGGACGCGGTTTTCCCGGGCCGGTGGCGACGGGACCGGGGAAACCGCGGCGAGAAAACGAAGACGCCTGGCACACGCCGACTAAAAACAAACGAGAACAATGCCATTCAGTTGGCGCGGCTGCGTCCTCTTCTGTGGCGTGTCACTCCGCCGTCCCGGATAAATCGTCGTTTGAATCTCCGACAATGGATATCGCTATCGGCGCGACTACCCTCGATATCTTCTGACGTTCTTTGACGGCGTTGAAAATAGGCGAAACCACCGCCGCTGTTCCGCGCCGGCTGTCATAAAGACAGCGGCGCATGACCGCGTTAACCCTTGCATCGATAACTGGGTCTCCAGGTTTCGGCCGGCGATGGAAAACCGCCGAACCATATTCGCGAGCTTTTTCGACGACTTTCCGTTCACCGACAGTTCCGAAACAAACAATGTACAACTTTCTATCGGTGATAGACACAATGCAGCGAATGAAACTGGCTGACTTAGTTTAGCACAGTGACTGTTATTAATATTCGGACACCTTTTAAAATGGAATAACTGGAATAAGTGATTTGAATTCTTTTAGACAATAGAGGAACTTAGTCTACTAGACAAGATCATCACTCTAAACAACTTCTTACTGTATACAGGGTGTCCCAAAAATGTCTCGCAATCCAGAAATGGCGGGTTACTCGGATCATTTGAAGCATTTTCTTCCTTTACAAAAATTTTCTCCGAGGCACCGTTAACGAGTTATTAACGGAAAACCGTGACCAATGAGAGGCGAGCTCGTCTGGCGTGAGGCGACCGAGCCAATGAGCGGAACTGTTCTTCGTGCGCTGGTTGACTGGGCCGCCTCGCGTCAGCCGTACTCGATTCTTATTGGTCACTGTTTTTCGACGGAGAAAATTTTTGTGAAGGAAAAAGTTGCTTCAAATGATCCGAGGATCCCGCCACTTTCGGATTGCGAGACATTTTTGGGACACCCTGTATATGTTATCGCCGGACGCTTTTAGTTTCCCAGATATTCACAAAAATACAATCAGTTTACGATTTTCATGAAATTACATAAAAAGAACCAGGTTACCATTCATAATATCTACAAAGTGTGGATAATGATGAGTTCAATATACATCAGTAAAAAATTTAGTGAAAATAATGTTTCGTTATTTTCGTAAACCAAATTATTATTGGGAAAATGAAATTTTAAATGCCCTTTTCTTTGAACTTCATTATTTGGACTTTCATTATATCTCAATATTGAATTAGAGCAGCGAATTGTGATATCGACGAACGCAATGCAAATCGATGAAATAAAACGGCTCGAATTTACCAGCACAACGGCTCGTATAATTTCGTAGTCGTCAGTTTCAGAAGCTCGTTACAAGCAAGTACTACTCCCATAATTTCATCAAGCCCCTACTTCCTACGTGCTGCGACTCAGAGGGCTAATTATCCGAGTTCCCCGATAATCCGAAAAAAAATGAAAGCTTCGCCCAGAAAGAGAAAACACCGAGGAAGGCAAAGTTCTCGGTAGCGGATCGACGCAAGAAGCGGATCTCTTTTCGCGAAGAGGAAAGCAATTATGACAGAAAAAGAGCCCGTGCCTCGAAAATGGTATCGATTGCAAGCCCTTCGGAGCGGTGCCCGAGAAGATCGGCGCGCTCGTTGCGCGCGGAACAATGCCGGTAACCGTATCACGGTGAGAAAACAGTTGAAATCCGGCGGAACGAAAACTGTGACGACAGCGAAAATAATTTGTACAGCCAGGAGGACGAGCGACGCGTCGGTTTCCGGCGAGGGTGAAGTGCGCTTCGGGCGTGGGAGTATCGCTAACGAGAATCCCCTTTTCTCCGTGCAGTGTCTGTCCTCCGTCCTCCTTTTTCTGCGCGCCGTTCGCGTAAGTGTCCCGTAAGTACCAGCTCTCGAATCATGGGCCGAGATTCGCGTAATCAAGCCTTCATTCAGCGGGAATGCATCCGTCGAGCCGCGTCGCGAGCGGAGGGCTTTCATTTTGCCCGATATGTCATCCAAAGAGGCGGCTCGCGGGCCTCCTCCCAGAGATGGGAAAAAGAGCAACAACCCGCTGGGAATAGAAACGAGGTGAAAACGAGGGCGGCGTTCCCGTTTTCGGCAAACGACCACGCTCGAACAAGCGCGCGAGTCTTCTCTCCTCTCTTTTTACATTCTGCGCCGGCACGTGGAACACCGCGCGATCCCATCGATCCTTTCGGATTTCCCGCTGAGTTTCCAAAAGAAATTAGCAGGCTACCGGCTGGCTCGATTTGCTCCAGTCAATCGAGTTTTATACGTGTCCAAAGACGCGTACGCTCCGCCGTGAACTGCTCGCGCACTCGCCTACCGCTACTCGCGTTAACACTGGAACTATCGAGCCAGTCGAAATCACTGGTTTCTCATTTTTTTTCTTTTACAGTTCGTGTTACTATAACGATATTCGCCCCCCTGGGGTGAGATATGGGACGAAGAATGCCAGATACAGTAATGTCTCTCTAATTGACGCTCAGATTGTCCAAAAAATTGGGCAATTTGGGGAGAGGAGGTACGATTGTTCGAGCCCTGCGGTTTGTTTTTGTAGTTACGAATTGTCCATAACTATAAAAACGAGTTGCGATGCTTGGATAATCGTATCTCCTTTTCCCAAATTGTCCATTTCTGTCCACAATCTGAGCGTCAATTAGGGAGACATTACTTTACTCCAACATACACTTTCCGGTTACCATAATTGTTTTAATCATAATGCGAATTGCTATGGACGCTTTCTTAATTATTTTCACGGCTCATGCGCATCCTTCAGGCACACAGATGTTACTATTACGATTATGGCTCACTTTTCTACTATTTTTCTTTGTATTCTTTTTCTTTTATTTTTTGGCAATTACATGTTTGATAAAATCTCCCACCTATTATATTTACTATATGTATGTACATATATCTATTATGCTCGATATTCTTCTTTGTATTCTTGTTCCTTCTTTGTATTATATGTATATGTGTCTAACACCTTTACAATATGAAATACTTTATAAATAAGTACAGTATATGTAGAAGCGTAGTTAACATTTGTCGTCTTAAATTTATGACCGCTACTTTGCAGTGGCTGGTGTCAGCCAGACGACAGCTCCATAAACCGAGACGGACGACGACGATTTTAATAACAATAAAAACAATAGCGCCAGTCTATTGACCCGAGGCTCGATAGGAAAGCTTTGAACGAGGCGGATCCGAAGGCAGTAAAAGCCAAGCTCCATAGATGCGTCGTCGTTCTCGCGTGTTAACCGTGGCAACTCGAGGCTGGTCGTCGAAAAGACGTTTCCCTGTTTCGCCCGAACGCGCGTTTCCCACTTTCGAACGAGTTCGAACTCGCCGGGATCCTCCTCGCGGTAACCGCTAACGGGCAAAGACCGTCGAAATATGCAAGGAAAAGCGGAGAGCGAATAGAGTGGAAACGCGGTTATCCTTCGTGGAATTCCAATTTGCCGGAACGCGAGCGTGTTTTCGCGTGCCGTACGCGGTCAGACCAAAGGGATCGAACCTTTGGACGAGCGGCCGGGAATGGAAGAAGCATTATCCGGAAGATCGAATCGGGAACCGAAGAAAAATAGGGTTCCGAATCGGTCGATCGCAAGACGACCGTTCGGATGAACGCGGTCCTCCTTTGCTGGTCGCTTTTTCGTCGAATTAGGCGGCGGGTTATGGATGTTCGATTCAGAATCGAATGGATCCTTTAATATTCGGTTCTTTGATATGCGATTCTGGTACGAATCGATTCTTCGATATTCGATCCTGACGCGAATCGATTTTTTGATATTCGATACTGGCAAAATCGATTTTTTGGTATTCGATCCTTTTTAATGGATACTTTGATATTCGATTCTTGCACACATTGATTTTTTTTGATATTTGATTCTAGTACGAATCGATTTTTTCATATTCGATTCTGACATGCATCGACTTTTTCATATTCGATTCTGGCACGAATCGATTTTTTCATATTCGATTCTGACATGAATCGATTTTTTGACATTCGATTCTTACACAAATCGATTTTTTGATATTCGTTTCTTTTTAATCAATCCTTGAATATTCGACTCTGGCACGAATCGATATTTTTGAATGAATTCTTTGGTATTCGATTCTTTTGAGTGAATTCTTTAATATTCGATTCTTACACAAATCGATTTTTTGATATTCGATTCTGGCACGAATCGATTTTTTGATGTTCAGCCCTGACGCAAATCGACTTTTTAATATTCGATTCTTACACAAATCGATTTTTTTACATTCGAGTCTTGCATAAATTGATTTTTTGATATTCGATTCTTCTGAATTCTTCGATATTTGTTTCTTTTTAATCGATCCTTGGATATTCAATTCTGGCACAAGTCACTTTTTTGATATTCGATTCTGGCACAAGTCACTTTTTTGATATTCGATTCTTCTGAGTCGATTATTTAGAGATATCTCTATTTTTAAGTATTGATATTATTTATTTATGTTCAATTAAATAAAAATCTCAATTAGCTATCTAAACTTAGAACATTAGACTATATCCCTTCGATAAAGTGTATTAAAACAGATCCAGACACCATTGTCCAAAGTTGATGAAAATCTTTTAACGCCCCAGTAAATCGCATCTGAAAAAGCAACAAATGCTTGTGCAATCAATTCCTTTTTACCTATGCAGATTCATATTACGAATACTTCGAGAACTGTCCCGTCGATATTCCGACAGGATATTTCGCAACAATATCCGTTTCTCGTTAAGCGACGGTCCCGTCCAAACGCTTGATTGTAATTACGAACGTCGCGCCGTATCGCTCCTTTCTAGTTAGTCACATCAATTCTGTATTCCTCGGTCATTATTCTTTGGAGACAAGCAGAAAATAAATGTTCGCTTTGCGTGACCGCTGTTATCGCGAGCGCAGCGATTTCTTTTTCGTTTTGCTCGGTACTTTTGACACGGGACGTTGGTAATTTCGTTTTATCAAACCCAAACGTGTGTATTACGACAGATAAGTTTTTATACGAGTGAAAATCATATGCTACCACTACTAACTAGTATTAAATTGTATACTGGTACTACTAACTAATACGAAATCGTATACTGCTACTACTAAGTAATATTAAATCGTATACTAGTACTACTAATTAATATGAAATCATATACTGCTACTACTAACTAATATGTATAAAATCGTATACTATTATACTACTATTAGCTAATATAAAATCGTATATTATTATACTACTATTAGCTAATATAAAATCGTATACACTACTATTAGCTAGTATAAAATCGTATACTACTACTATTAGCTAATATAAAATCGTATACAACTACTATTAGCTAATATAAAATCGTATACAACTACTATTAGCTAATATAAAATCGTATACAACTACTATTAGCTAATATAAAATCGTATACTGCTAATATAAAATCGTATACTACTACTATTAGCTAGTATAAAATCGTATACTACTACTATTAGCTAGTATAAAATCGTATACTACTACTATTAGCTAATATGAAATCGTATACTACTACTATTAGCTAATATAAAATCGTATACTACTACTATTAGCTAGTATAATGATATTAATCAAAGATGCAAAGAAATATTACTACTACTAGCTAATATAAAATCGTATACTACTACTATTAACTAGTATAATGTTATTAACCAAAAATGCAAAGAAAGATTTATGCAATTTAAGATCATTATATAATATTATCAATCAACAAAAAATCAGTACTTATAAGATTAATATCGAGATTACTTTCTCAAATGCGATAAGATCTAAAGAAGATTGTACGTAATTTAAGATTAGTATATGTATAATATTTATACGTACATACAACGAATAAATTAAAATAAATAAAATTAATTCCAATTAACACAAAAATGAACAAAACGCACTTTTCAAAAAAGATTAAAAATAAAAGCAGTAAACGTATGTGAAACTCACTGACACTACTCATTCTTCTAACAAAAGAACTGATCTTTCGAATTTTTCAAACTGGAATTAAATAGGTCCTTTATCTTTTTTTTGTATTATCTTGTCCCAAACGAAAGCGTCCCATTCATGATCGTTCTGTTCCACCACCGACGACGATACACGTGGCACGGGATGGTGTTAAATATAAATATTAGACGCGGAAAAATCACGCGACGCGACGTGACAGGCCGCAGACAGGCCGACGGATCCCGTCGACGGAAGCCCGATCGTTCGGAAATAATAACAACGCGACGTAATGATCGAGCGGACAGCGTCGATGGCAAAGGCAAACACCGCGTAAATATATTCCAAACACGGGCCGGCGTGGATTCGAAGGCTCGCCGAGGCCAAGTTACTTGTAATTTAACGTTAATCACGGCATTGTGCGGGCGCGTGCCACGTTTACATATTGCCGTGCATAATTGCTGTCGTTAAACGTTTCACGCCACTGAATTATTAACTGAAACGGATTACGGTGGCCGACGGCGTGCCGCGGCCCATTAAACGACGCGTGTTTCCCGAGGATCGGCGAGAGCATCGCCGACGAAGGGTCCCAGGGCCAGGGGCGGCAACTAATTTGATTTTCGTTCGGCCGTTTGGTCGGAACGGGGCGGATCCTACCGTGAAGAAAAACCGGCGGAAAAGTATCCGCGGGATTCTCTGCCGGTTGTTCTTTTCTCGTTGAAAGAAAATAAACCGGGGTAAAAAACGGGGAGCGAGTTACGGTCTGTCGAACGGGCAAAACGAAAAACGGTGGAACGGCACTGAATGTTAGTAGTACAAGTCCGGAACAAGTTGGGCGTTTCCGCGGGCGAGCAGCTGGCCGACATTCAACTGGGAAGAACAAGCGACCGCTTTTTATTCGCCGCCACCTGTTTCGTTCGCCTCGTTCCTTACTTTGCCCGGTGTACACACGTCCAGCCGAAAATCTCCAGCTACGAATATGCGGAATGCACGCTGTGCATGTGTGCAAGCTTGGTCGTTGCGACGACTACGACGACTACGACGACGACAACGTCGACAACGCGCAGCATCGCGACAAGGGACCGACGCGTTTCCGCCGTGCATTTGTCTCTACGGGCACTGGGAACCTCTGCATATGCTGATACGCGAGCAGATGCTCTGATATTGATGATTTGTGACGTCACGCTGTATTACGAATCGCCGATATTGTTTGGCGGAAGCTACTTCCGTGGACGCCGTGAAATCTCGCTGGCCTGGCTGACAAGTTTCGACGCGTTTTACAGGCTTAACGTTCTGCGGGCTTAACGTTCTCCGAGCTTAACATTTTGCGGACGAGCAGCTTTGAAGTTCAAACAGTTTTATTTATTTGCCTGCTCGTTTATTTACGGGTATAAGCTCTTTGGCGCATAAAGTTCGCCGTACATCGTAAATGGTGTAACGTTCAACCCGCCGCTGTCACGCTGGTTCAAAATCTTTCGTGGTTCTTTTTTGGGAAAACTGATATCGTCGTGAGAATAGCATGAAATGAACAATTAATTCAATATATGTATTCGGCAAAAAATGGGATATCGAGTAATTTCTAACCCGTAATTTCAACCCTGATGAAGCATGTCCAAGCGGGCCAAAGATCAAACAGCATCAAAATTCTGCTTGCAACGTCATCAGCCCGCTTCCGCCCGCAGGTGCGGGAAAACATCTGAGACATCCTGCTCAGCCATTGTCACTCGAAAACTTTGTTTCCCCAAACCTCGGCAGCACCCTCGAATCGGCGCGAGCCCGTTTCCAGTGAAATTCTGCCGCGAACAATCGCCGCGCTGCCTCGTCCCCATCGGAAACGTCGAGCGCAATAAAAGATGGATGAAAGTTCAATTCCACGTGATCGCGGAAAAATGATGTATTCGCCGCACACGCGTCGGCACGTGTATCGGCGAAGCGTGTTTCTAAGTGGGCTTCATTTCCTGTCTGTCGCAAGGACCGACCGAGCGTTCTCCAAACGGATGTTCCTAAGAGAGAGAGAGAGAGAGAGAGAGAGAGAGAGAGAGAGAGAATGAGAGAAATAGAGTGCGTCTCTCGTGTCTCTATAATACCAACAACTTTCAAATAAAAACCGTGAAACACAGTCATTTTCACCGCCATGCTAGACCGCGGTTTTTTATGCAAAATAAAAATGTTTTCCATTAATTTCAAGAAATCAGACTCGACTAAAAATCTATTTTTTCCCTTAATCCCTTGCCGTAATTCAACGAGTCTAATCCGTAACGAAGATTTTTAGTAAGAAGCTGTTAACACGTTCGTCGCCCAGCACAATTCGGTCGAGTTTCTCGCGGGGCCCAAATCCGACTGATGGAGCACCGAAACATAAACAGAGGGATAAATTTTTTAAATAAATAATGTTAAATAAATTTAACCTTGACATAACCTGAACTTCAAGAAGCGAAAAAAATGTAGAAAAAACTACGACCTATTGTTCGAATTATCCAAAATCACCTCAAATGTGTTTAGGATATAAGTTAGTAAAAAAAATAAATATAAATTAGTAAAAAGTATAGTATAATATGTATATAGTATAGTATTTTTAGTATTTTTATATTGTAGTATATATATATACAATATATTTTATATTGTTGTATATCCTATATTTATATTTCAGTGCTTATTCCATTTTATTCCTTTTAAAATTCAACTGAAAGTCCTATAAATTGAATAAGAAGAGCGTCACACATATTTGGGTGACGGGGCCCCCACGGAAGCATACCCGTCACCCAGATCTGGGTGACGCGACGACGAACGTGTTAAATACGAATGGTATTCCGTTCTTTTAAATTGAAATCGAATTCTGTTCTTCTCCCCATGATATTTAAGTATTCAAGGGAATGTAGGCACAGGATAAATTTAAATTTTCTTCTTCTTCTAAGAAATTGTTATAATCGAAAAACTTCTGGTCCGACAAACTGAGAAGAAAATGGTACGGCGAGGGATTGACAGTTTTAATTATTTAAAAATAACATGTCTGTATGTGCGCGATGTTTCCAAATGGAATTACGTTTAACGATGTCGCTGGTTGCCTTTACGTACACTTTAATAATATTACAGCTATGGTCTTAGCGATGCGTTATCTGCGTTCTTAGAGTTCTACGAGTTCTGACCGTTCTAACAGTTCTGGTGGTTCTAACAATTCTGGTGGTTCTAGCCGTTCTGGTGGTTCTAGCCGTTCTGGTGGTTCTGACAATTCTGGTGGTTCTAGCCGTTCTGTTTAACGTTCTAGGTGCCCTTCCGCTTGTCACCTCGGTTTTTTTGTTGATTGGTGGATGGTGGGTTTTGGTGGAGGAAATGAAGCGTTTTTGATTGGAGATGGGTGTGTCGGAAGGAACTTGAAATGAGGAGTGGGAAACTGTTCGAAAGTTCGGGTTGTAAATTTTCCGTTTTGGGAAATATGGA
The DNA here is from genome assembly GCF_051020955.1 of Megalopta genalis. NCBI lineage: Eukaryota > Metazoa > Arthropoda > Insecta > Hymenoptera > Halictidae > Megalopta > Megalopta genalis. The sequence continues at coordinate 24,082,993 of NC_135013.1, read as the reverse complement.
ATTTATGAGTCGTGTTGTCCGTTCGTCGGGTCGAAGGGTATTTTCGTTTGGGTGCATTTTTTACTGTCGCAGGTATCGCTTAATTGCTCAAGGGATGGCCAGGGACGTTCGACCTTCGGTGTTGCCGTCGCAACAATGTCTTTGATTTTTTATTCTCCAGATGTTCGACCTATTTTATGTTTCACGTTACCATTTTCCAGATGAAATGCACAAAATCCGCAGTCTATTGATCCAGTACCATGTGGAGTTGTATTTTTTTGTACGGCATGTTGCGCATCATTCCCCGTAGATCCGTAAATCCGCTCTTAGCGCACTATCTGCGGGTCGCAGATCGAGCTTTGCTCTCACGTCCAACGGGGGAAAATCAGTGAATTTTGAAAAAATCCGCTTTCCAAAAAACATTTAATATTTGCAAAGCTGACAATAAGATTTTGATAACAACTATGTAACTAGGATTTTTGGGATTTCACAGAGGAATTCTTTCGAATGTATAACGAAATTAGAACAAATTAAATTTTATGAAAAAGATATTAACGCGTCTCCCGCAGATAGCGCGTTAAAATTGCGAGCAAACTAACGAAATCGTGATTTCGCGAAGCTGTTCATTATTTCAGCGACTGCGACTGCAGCAGCTAACGAACTCGAACGAAACGAAGAAACATAGCAATCTGTTCTTCGCGGGAACGAAACAGAATCCTAAATTACAATCGCGGGAGCTCGAGGGTCCGCGGTCTCCATTCCCGAGTCATTCTTCGCGTTACCAGTTACCACGCCGGAATATCCGATCCACGGCGGATCCGAGCCGGCATCGAAGTTCTTTCATTAAACTTGCGAGGATTGTTGCCTCCGCGGATGTCCCGGGGCAACCGAGTGTCCGGAGCCAGCGACGAGCTTGACAAAGTTCCTCTCAGCCGAGACAAAGGGCGCGTGCAACCGTCGGCCCTCGATTTCGCATGAAATCTCACAAAATCGCATGAAATCTCACAAAATCGCACGAAATTGCACGGAATTGCACGGAATCGCGCGAACTTCCTACGGGCGCGGCACGCGAATTTTTCCCGTCGCCGCTTCGACCCGGTTTAGGTATTCAAACTTTCCGTTGCGAGCCACGCACGAACCAATCGTTTCGACGAAAACGAAACGTGTCCGACAGCCTGATCGCGGTCTCGCGATCGTCTGGCGATGTGAGCGACGTCTGCGCCCGACGCGGCATGGAGAAACTTTCGTCGGATCGTGCGGCCAAACTCTGCCGTCGTTCCGCGAAGGCTGCGCGAATTTAACGCACACAACCACGGACAGCGGAGCATTTTCACAATTGTTGTCAGAGTTACGATGATAATGTGGGAACGTGTTTGAACGTATCAATATTTTAACACTTTATCGACCGCTAGCCTATTTATCGGCTTTTCGATTGCCAATGTTTATCGATCGCTAGCCTATTAATCGGCTTTTCGATTGCCAATGCTCATCGACCGATAGCCTATTAATCGACTTTTAGCTATCGACGGTTTTCGCTTCTTTACTGTTTTGTTAGTAGCTGACCTCCTGTATGCTGACCTCCCCATATCCTTATGAATTATAATTATAATAATAATTATTATTTATTATTATTTTTAAAGGAATAAGCACAACACAATGAATAGCGAAAATTTAGCCGGTACTGGGAGCAAATGCGCGCGCGACTAAGCCAGTCCTTACTGAGTGGCAGCCTCAACCACGACCGGACGATAAAGTGTTAACACTAAAGCCTAAGATCGACGTGTCTAGTGGCCAGTCTCACATTTTTTATTTTCAAATTGTGAAGATTTTTTTCTTAAGATTGAATCAATTTTTTCATTCAGGTATGCTTGTAATAAAAATTGCGAGATGTCTGTATAAATACAATCCTTTCGTCGTTAGATAGGTTTAGCGTTAATTATGTTATAATCGTGGTACAATAATTTCAAAAAGTAAATGCTACGTAGAATTGAATGCATGATCCAACACTAAATTATATGTACTTATTTTTTAAAAACTTCGATAATATTTAAAACTAAGGGAGAGAACAAACCCCTGTGGGATACTGACCATGCGATACCATTCAAATTACACATAAAAAATGTTTTACTATCTGAAAGTTAAAGAAGATAATGGTTGCGTACAAGCTTTAAACTTGCAATTTTAATTGCTTCTAATTTACGATTATCTGAAAGAAATAATACAGTATTGGATTCGCATTGAAACCATCTATTGTATTATGACTAAAAAAATGTATGATTCCATTTACAAAAATCAACTTGACCTTGAAATATCATTCACCACTGTGTCAATAAAAAAATTGCTGATACTACCCAAAACATCTCTTTATACTGAACGCTTTCTGTATAAACATTATTTTCGTAGCTTCGATCTATTCCGAGATATTTCACTGTTCTCAGTTAGACGTAGCACCCTGTACATACAGGTCATTTGAAGCAACTTTTTCCTTTAGAAATATTTTCTCCGAGGCTCCGTTAACGAGTTATTAACGAAAAACCGTGACCAATGAGAAGCGAGCTCAGTTGGCGCGTGGCGACCGAGCCAATGAGCGGAACTGGGCTTCGTGCACTGATTAGCTGGGCCGCCTCGCGTCAGCCGTACTCGATTCTTATTGGTCACTCTTTTTCGTTAATAACTCGTTAACGGTGCCTCGGAGAAAATTTTTGTAAAGGAAGAAACTGCTTCAAATGATCCAAGGAACCCGCCATTTCTGGATTGCGAGACATTTTTGGGATACCCTGTATATTTGCTATATTATTATTTCTATATATAGTATGCTATGTTAAACACTATTTTTAACACGAGTTTATAAAAGCAACAATAATACATTTATTCTGATTTTTAGCATAATATTGTAATCTAAATAATCGTAAATTAAAAAATCTAAGCTAACCCATTATTTTAACTGATTCCGTAAACTTAGTATTAATATAATGTATAAGGTACGCACTGTAACTTCAACCCACTCTCGTTACAAAATCGATTACAGAAAAGCGAGAGTAGACCGGCAAATTCGCATTGCGATCCGTCACTCGAGAAAATTCGGTGCCAGGAATAGAAATATTAGCGAGTGATAGCGCGCCGGAAGGCCGTACGATAACGAAATGAAGCGAGTAATGGAATCTAGAGTAATGGCCAGGCGTCGGTGCGCAATCAGACGGAATCACGAGCTCGGGTGGCGAGCCTGCCGAAGCTTGCGATCATAAAGGCAACGGTGGCCCGACGCGAACACGGACACGAGAGGGGTAGCGTGAAACTCCGGAGGATGTAGTTGCCGTTCACCGTTCGGGGGTGGGAGGGTGAAAAGCAACAATACGTCTAGGTGCCAACGGCCAAGCGCTATCGTAAACATCGATCTGCCGGCCTCCGGTGTCAGCGGGGGCTGCAACGACGGTGTTCCGCGCAGATAGCGAAATCCCCGATATCAATTTTCCGGCGACAACACGGCGCCGTAGACAAATGTCGAATTTAAGAAAAGGTGCGCGGAAACGGGGCGAAACGATATCAAACGGTTCCGCGGGGAATAGCCGCCGTAAAATCGAACCTTATCGGGACCGGCCGGGATTCTCGTCGCGGAACCGTTATAGCGTATTATTTCGATTCTAATATCCATCGAGGATGTACTTTATTCAGATTTTACGATGCTCCCGCGCGCGACGGGAGACTTCGCAATTTATCGCACTCGACGCTGCTGCGGATAGCTGCGGCCATGATACTGCGGCCGATAACGCGGCTAACGAATGGATGCCACTCAGATTTTCCGGATTTCTTCTTCTTATAGAATAACTAACTCGCTGACTAAGTGCTTTAAACCGTTCAAAGTGGAGCAATCAGTGCCTGAATTGCCGCCGGAAGTGATCCGTTTAGGATCTTACGTGAGAAATTGCTCGAACGTTTATGTATGTATTTCTACACGAAATTTGAATTTTTATGCGAAATAATTACCGTGGTTCGTGCTCCACAGATTCGACTCCTTTTACGTCGATTACATTCAATTCTGTTTTTACACGCTATTTTTTTTTTTTATTATTCGATTTCAATTTTAAGGACAATTATTTTCATCAACCGCAGTTTTTTTTCTAGGTACATCCGGGGCAGTACTGTTTCTCTGTCTATGCACGTGGTAGCTTTTTTTGTACGGTATTTTTTCTACACAGTACTATTTCACATGATTTTTTCTAAAACCTATCTACGCGTGAAAACGGAATTGGCAATATAGCGTTGTATATGTTTCTTGGTATACATACATTGGTATATACATACTATATAGGGTGTCCTAAAAATGTCTCGCAATCCGAAAGTGACGGGTTCCTCAGGTCATTTGAAGCAACTGTCTCCTTTACAAAAATTTTCTCCGAGGTACCATTAACGAGTTATTAACAAAAAACAGTGGCCAATGAGAGGCGAGCTCAGCTGGCGCGAGGCGGCCGAGCCAATGAGCGGAACTGGGCATCGTGCGCTGGTTAGCTGGGCCGCCTCGCGTCAGCCGTACTCGATTCTTATTGGTCACTGTTTTTCGTTAATAACTCGTTAACGGTGCCTCGGAGAAAATTTTTGTAAAGAAAGAAGCTGCTTCAAATGATCTGAGAAACCCGCCATTTCCGGATTGCAAGACATTTTTGGGACACTCTGTATATACATATACATATATTGTTTGCGCAGAGATATGAAATTCTCCTCGACGATTTGAATCCGCTGACACGCACTGCTGAACAAAATTATAAGACAGCCAATGTTTTAAAACATTACTTTAAAAAAAGATTTACTTTTAAAAAAGATTTTACTTTTAAAAACATTACTCAAAAGCACTACCCATTATTAACATTTCAAAATGTGTGACAATTTTCTACAATTTTCTACATTCTTCTCAATTTTCTAAGCAGTGTCTCGTAATTATGTCCAAACAAAATTATATCGTTTTCAAATAAACTAGGAATCCGCTATTATTTTTCGCAAAATTTACAAAGATGTTATTAACCCTTTGCACTCGAGCGGTGACTCTGAGGCGCCATTAAAATTTATTATATCGCATTCTAAGATAATTTTTATATTAACAAAGTTTAGATTTAAAAAATTGTGAAGAGCATAACTGTTGCGCTAGTCACAAGAACCAATTTCATATGCATAAAATGCACTTTGTCATATCAAATAAAAATACTGTAAATCGGAAAAATGATTTTAAATTCACAGTTAAAACAGCTTCGAGTGCAAAGGGTTAAAAGATAAACAATTGTGATTTCGCGAGACGTATTTTCACGCAACTATAATTATCAAGTACCTGAAGCAAAAATTTGCAGGATGTCTTACAATTTTATCCACCGGTGTATGTACGGACTCGAGAGTTTTCAAACATGATTCTCGCTGCTTAAAAGGGGTCGAAATTGGTTCGTGACCTTCCCGGGGCGCCGATCGATTAACACGTTGCCTGCCACGCCGGGACATATAAAAAGCCTCGCAAACCGAAAGCATTTTATTCGGTGGAACCGGAATTGAAAAGGCAGGATTTGTCGTAACGATCACTCTTTCAAGCTGCTTGTATCTCGGAGATCCTAATAGAATTTCGTTCCACTCGATCCAGTAATAGGGGATGCTAGAACGAGCTAATTGGTTCCAGAAGTTCGTTCGTTATAGAACATCTGTTCGTTCTAGTTTAAAGTGAAATATATGTATTTAGGAGTAATCTGTTAGAAGCCCGAGCGAAGAGCAGAGTGGCCAATTAATACGACAATTTCATTCGAAAAAGTCGAAATGTGGATGCATGATTCGGCAGCAAATAGGAAAGATGCATGCAAGTGTAAGTATAAGAGATGTGGAGAAAATATGTGTAAGTTGAGTGAATATAAAACGCGAAGAGACGTAAAGAAATGTGAAAAAATGTAAAGAAATGTAAAGAAATGTAAAGAAATGTAAAGAAATGTAATAAATGTAAAGAAACGTAAAGAAATATAATAAATGTAATAAATGTAAAGAAATGTAAAGAAATGTAATAAATGCAAAGAAATGTAAAGAAATGTAATAAATGTAAAGAAATGTAAAGAAATGTAATAAATGTAAAGAAATGTAAAGAAATGTAATAAATGTAAAGAAATGTAAAGAAATGTAATAAATGTATATATAAAAATGTGAAGAAACATGGATATGTGGAAAATGTAAAGAAATCTGATCATACATATAGGAAATATAAAGAAAGCTCAATACATAGAAAATGTGAAAAAAACTGAATTTGTACGAAATCTAAAGATACTTGAAATACGTGAATTGTAAAAGAAGACGAAATACAAAGAAACGTGAGATGCATGAATCGAGAAAGAACAAGAAATATATGAAACACAAACAGTATCTCTAATGGAATTTACAATCAGCACCCATTACATTGTTCACGGAGCCACGCTAATCGGAAATCCGGTTGAATGTGACGCTTTCAAACTTTCTTCAAGGATATTATTTTGTATCTATAATAGAATGTAAATAGGAAATAACGAATAAAATTATAATTAACACAATGAATACTTTAATACGTGACGCGAACAAAAGATACAAAATATTAGTATTCTTGAAGAAAGTTTGAAGACGCCACATCCAACCAGTCAAACTCTGTCCGGTTCTAATTATCAGCACGACGTTTAATTGAATGTTTCAACCCCTTAACTTGTACGCTCGAGTTAATTCGAGCGCGCTAAACAGGCCAAACTGTGCACACTCGAGATAATTCGAGCGGCGCGTTGTATTTTATGCTGCTATAATTTTCCACGCTCGAATATAATCGAGAATTGAAAATAACAATGTGAAAGCAAAGAAAAAAAATCGTTTCATTGATATTTATCATTTACATGGGATTGTAAGCTATGACACTTATTTATTCAAGAATATAAATATAGCCTTTTTCCATGGAACAAAAAAATGCAGTATATCAAAATTCTCCACCAAAAGAAAAGTTGAATCAGGGGCGGTAACAAATGGATCAAAATCCACAATTAGAATAAAACTTTTGATTATTTTTGTATTCTTTTAATTTTTTTGCCAAGACAATGTTCTAAATTGTTTTTTTACATTAAAAAAAATTGATTCTTTTTGGCCGGTTTTTTTCAAAAAAACTGTACGTTAAGGGGTTAATTTGACAGTCATTTCTCGTAGCATAGCGCCAATCGCGCGATATCGGAGAACCGTGTTTCCAGGTGATGCAAAACTGACGGCTGTCGCGTACGACCGCGGTGTCAGTCAAAGTGTTAAATACGGCGGCCGAAGCTATTTCGGATAAAAGATGCGGGTCGAAGCTGGGAAATAATCCCGCGGACCTGGATTGCTGGTCGGCCTGGTTTCGCCGCTGTTATTCCGGCCGAATTCAGCTCGCGAGCGAACGAGCGAGCGAGAGCGCGATTGCAATAAACCGTGGCGCACTCGGCGGTTATTAAACGCGGCATAAATATAAAAGTAAGGAACGAAGCTCGGCCTCGATTGCGTTTCCCGGGTGGGAAAACGCGGAACAAGCGTAACAACGTAACGGGAGAGGCCGCACTTCGGGGAACACAACTCGAGCCCGGTCTTTGTTAATTGAACCAACCCCGGAATTCGAAACGACGAAACGTTCCGAGCGGAACTACTCGGCCAGGACGAGATGCGTCTCGCGACGAGGATCAAGGGAACGCGATCGTCGCGTTTCCAGGAATCTTACGTGTCCCGTGAATTTCTATAAGATTAGTCGTGCCAATTACTGTGCCTTTGGTTTATTTTCAAGCGTAATTAATTTTACATTTATCGAATATGGTATACATTGCTCAAGAAAATTACGAAAATTATTTACAAGTATTAAAAATTTAACATTATTTAATTTTCAAATTAAAGCTTGAAATCTCTACTTTAAGGTGCTGTTTCTCGATTTTAAGTTAGACGCACCCTCTCCAGTGTAAACCCTTAAACGTGAGACCATGTTTGTCATATTGAAAATTGTCAAGTTTGACGAAATGCATGGACTTCGTAAAATTTTTCTCGGACATGCCGTTTACAGTGCAATAAAGTTCGATCCTTCTCCTTTAATTTAGGGAAAAAGGAACGTGGCTGCGATTTTTTTTCGCAAAGTTACAGTACTTTAAAGTTACCCTCGTCAATCTCATATGTCAGTCTCTTGGAAAGAGGTGGTTCCTCGAAGCAGTTTTCAATATGACGAACACAGCTTCACATTTAAATGGTTACAGTGATGTGGGTGCGTGAAACTTGTGAAATCGGAAAATAGTATTTCAAAGTAGAGGTTTCAAGCTTTAATTTCTAAAAAATGTCATCATCCTGCGATAATTTTTCACGGAATTATCGTCGGCCAAAGATGATGGCCGATTTTAATCCAAAGTTTTTCTATACTATAATTTTCTGAGCAGTCTGTTAAATATTGTTATTTAATATATGAATATTGTTATTTGTTAAAATGAATCGTGTAAAAGACGGAACACAGAAATTACTTCAACATCTTGATACTGATTTTGCAAAATTTTCTGCAGACCTTGTTATGAACAAAGCTTGAAAAAGTACTAAACGAGTGAAAAATCAATATTCAGTTAAGGCCTCGAGATTCATGGGAACGCGTCGCGGTTCGAGTTAACGCGTTCATCGTCCCATGACCCATATATTAGTCATGACTAGACTGCGGATGTTGATGCAAATTCGTCTCTTCGGAGACTGTGTGCCGCTGCGGGAAAGTCTCGATTACACCGAAATCTGCTTTCTGGGCTGAGAGCTTCGCGAAGTTCACTGCGAACTGTATCAATGTTTATTAACGCTAAAACTACGATCTAGATCACTAAACTAGGTTCCCGATGTTTATTTTTACAGTTACTGAAATTATAAAAATCTTTCTACGAGGAACTGACCGGCCTGCGCACATTTTTCTTGCGATCGAACAACATATCATTATTTGAAATAATCCGATTGTTTCTCAAATACTTCATCATTCTTAGTTTATAGATTATATATATATAACTAACTTTTTTTTTGTTTTCAATTCAAACAAATTATCTTCAAACATGTTTCTATTTGAATAACTTTTCATTTCGATTACGCGCTCAAATAAAGTAACAAACAATTTGACATACGAAGCATTAAGTTAATTGGAACGGAAATTAATAAGAACTAATAAGGATTCTTGAATCAATTGTTTGAAATTAACTGAAAATTATTGAATTAAATTAATTATACTTAACTGAATTTAATTGTACGCAGATAAACTCCAATTATACTTGGGATGGTGTTTTTATGATTTAAATTATTTCCTTTTAAATCAAAATAACGATGCAACGTTTGAAAAATTACTTGACAGCTCAAATAGACTAACGTGTAGTTATTTCGAATAAGGTACAAACAAATACAGTAATATATTATCTTTACGATTTTTTTTTTTTAATATTTCATTTGAAAGAAGTGGAAATATTCGATCAATATTCATACATTGCGATTTCAGTCAATATACAAAGCTAAATATCCCAGTATTTACATCCTCTATTTATTTTTATTAAATAATACGTCCTCAATGCGCGCATTTCTATATTTTCAATTTCTTTTTACAATGGCCCCGTTGGATTTTACGCTGCAAATCAATTTACACCCGACACGCTTTGCACGATGCGGTCCCTTTTTGTATGCATCCGCCATGTCAAAACGGACCGAGATGTATAGCGTAAAAAAAATCAACAACGAAGTACTAGAAATAGTATCCTGCTTCGTGTTTCATTCGCTGGAAGCTTTGTCAAAGGAACAATAACCGAAGCGTCATTGTAAAAAGCAACGTAAGTGCTAAAATCGAAAAATGTTGTTCTTTCAATGAAAAACATTGTGCGCGGGGATTGGAATATCCTGGTGTACAATTTCAGTGTAATTTCTTTTCGCCTGTGCGAAACCATATCGATTGTCCACAAATTTAATTGGGTGACAAAGTTTTCTATAAATTGAAAAATCGTAGATTTTGTGGCATTATTGGTTTATCGTGTTTCTAATCGCTACGCAGATTCTCATTTTCATTTCTTGTTTTGTGAAATCTATAATCATTTTCTTTGAACATATAACGAAAATACAAACGATACACTTTTTATAGACATATTTATTTTGTTTAGTTACACATTACATACAGAGATTTAGAAATGAATTATATATTAATATGTAAAAAATGTATTATATATTCAGATATGTATTAATATAATTGTTAAGTAAAAGAACCTTTGCTGTTATAGGAGGGTCGAACATTGAATCTGAATAAATGTAAACATCAAAAAGTTATTCCTAATAACGAATAATTTTTCTTTGAATAAAATTATATTCGAATAACATTTCGAACGTATCCTTTGAATAAATTCTTTAAATAAAATTTTATTCAAATAATATATCGAATAAATGCTTTGAATAAAATTTTATTCAAGTAACATATCGAATAAATTTAATAAAATTATAATACATTTAATTTAATTTTATTCAAAAACCGTATCGAAAAGGGGAATGGATAGACATTTATTTCTTCTCTTAACCATTTTTCTGAGTTACGAATAGAGACCTCGGATCTTTATAAATTATTATTCTATATATATAAAATAAACTTTTCCGAATAAAATTGTATTCGACAAACATCTCGAATAAATCCTACGAATGAAATTGTATTCGTTATTCGAGTGAAATACAACCAACTGTAATTTTAAGGTGACGACTGTTCACGCTGTTTCGCAGCAGGAGCACCGGAATCGCGGAAGAGAACGTCGAGAAAAATCTCTCGTGGTCTCGGCTGAGAGAGAGTCCACTGTAATTGGTAATCGCGATATGCTCGAGATCGCGGCGGCGGAATAAAAGCGAGGCGGTGACGGATCGAAGATTGACGCCATTAGGTAAGAGATTGCTTTCCCGGCGAGTCTGCGATCAGCATTTTTCCGGGAAGCCCGGGTGCCGGCGTTCCCTCGGAGAGTTCGTTACCTGTTTCAATTTTCTCGAATCGAACGTGACGATGGAACAATCGGGCAGCCGGCGAGGAAACGCTCGACGGAGAAAACAGCCGTGTCCGATACACGGAAACGAAGCGTCGCGCTTTATTTGGGAAAAGAGCTCGTCGGGTTTTCAGTGCTCTCCGGTAGCTGGTAGGGTCTCCAAGTGGAAAATCGCTGGAGCGTAGGCGAGGTACAGCAATATGTACGGCGATTGTCCTCATCTTTCATCGCGCGCGTCGCGGCGCTCTTTTAGGATGGGAGGTCAAAGGCGAGGCGCGAAATAGAAAGCTGTCACCGGAGTGCAGACACAGGACCGACCATACAGGAACCAGTTGCACGGACTTCCTCGTCCTTTGATCCCTCGACCTCCTTCTTTCCGGATCCGGCGATCGCGTTTCGCGAATCGCCCTTCGATCCGGATTCACCCGCAAGCTCGACGGTCACATTCCACAAGATTTTGCAATTCTTGCGATGCTTGCTGGCAATAACAATGCACTGTTCACTTCGTACACGGTTTCAAACCATAAATTGTCTCTGCGCGGTCTGTCTTGGGCTTTACGTAACGCGAGGATGCAACTCAGGCACTGTTTCATTTTATATATACGTATGTATGTATGTATTTATTTATTTATTTATTTATATTATATTTATATTGTATTATACTTATTTATTTATTCATTGTTATATATTTATTATATGTACATAACATAAGAAATAATTTCTATTCAAAATTGTTAAAAGATGTCGTTTAACCTCTTCGGAAAAAAAATAGAATAATTTAAATAGAAATTATTGTAAGATGTCCTTGGATACCTTCGATAAGAATAACGTTAAATTTTTCTTTTCTATTATTGAAACCCCATGTAAGATTTTTTAATACGCTACATCGAATTGCAAAAAAACAAGAATAAATTACATGTAATATTTTGCAATTCTCCATCGGCTCGCAATTCTTCTCTCCCAAGAGTATGGCAAATAATTGCATAGATTTAATTTGGGTATTAATACTTTGTTCAAGATCAAGCTAATGCAATTTGTAATAGTCCGAATTGCAATGATATCGCGACGGCCGTGCTATAACAGGACTGAAAATGCAAATATTAAACAAGTAATCCCCACGGTCAACGCAAAACCAATTAACTATGTAAGACCTCCCACTTACAACGTGTCCATCACTGTGTACTCTGCATACATCAAATATTGTTACGAGATTCTGCGCGTCTATGTAAATTTGTAGTTTTATTCGTCGTTTTACGAACTACGAAATTCAGTAGAATTTCGTTGCGTACACTAGTGGCTTTATCACTATAAATCCATTAAGATCCACGATCTAATTATTGCAGAATATTAACTGAAGTTTACTTTCTGTGAACGAGATACATATATACATATTTGCGAAAGCGTTGAATAAATATAATTTCACGAACAGCACCAGAAATTTTGTTAAATAGAACAATGAATAGCCATTGAATTCGCAATTCGAGTCACACGACTTCGAAACTGTGTACGTTGTGCATTCAATTTTTCTTGTGCTTTTATTTTGTATATTTTTAATAAAAAATTGTAATACGTCTTGATGTGTCCGGCGTAATTAACATTATATTTACCTAATAAAACATATTAAATTTGCTTATTCTTTTATTTTGCTTATTTCTGAATTAAAAAATCTATTGTTTCTTATTCGATAAATCTAAAGCTCATTACGCCCGACATATTACAACATATTAAATTTCTTTTATTCAAAAGTAAACAAAATAAAAGAATAAAAAAAATTCAACATTTGTTATTCGACAAATACGAAATTAATTATGACCGAAAACAAACGAAAGGTTCAGTAATTACAAATATGTACAAGGCGTTGGTTCTTTAAAATTTCATTGGCCTGTCCCGCGTGTAATTTGCATCTTGCCAGATTATCGGAAACCTTTTGAGACCCGTATTATTACAAAGTTCGAGCTCGGCGCCGGCCGAGAGGGCCTCGCCTCGAAAATTCATCCCCGGGATCCGTTTCGCAACGGTTTATCGATCTGCTCGATTATTACGAGACACGATCAAATATTGGACGAGCGCGGGCGCGCACGTCTTTTCATCGAACAGAATTCGGTGTGCGGGTGCGGGTCGGGCCGGGCCGGGCCAGGTCGTGGCTCGATAATCCGCAGCAGATTTATCGCGCTAATGCATCGGCGATTCTTACGTAGCGAAGTGCATACAACGATCTCCGGTCGATCCATAAATTACGTCAAACAAAGCCGCAGAGCGGAAGAAGGAGCAGCTAAATCAAAACGCGCTTAAAGAACTCACCGGGCCGGTTCGGGCCGCGGCGATGGCACCGGGCCATCGAAGCGAAAGTTATGGAGGCCGGGCAGACCACAGGCAAATAGGGTGGGCCCGTGGCTATGGTGGTTCGAACGAACACGACACACAGGGAATTAAATTTCACACTAACTTCACGGTTTTTAAACAACAATGACGGATTCTAAATTGTTCAATCAGATTATTGAGGTTGTAAATATAAATTTAATATACATTTATGTTATAAATATAAATTTGATACGATATACATTTATATTATAAACATAAATTTAATACAATATTCATTTATATTATAAATATAAATTTAATACAATATACATTTATATTATAAATATAAATTTAATACAATATACATTTATATTGTAAATATAAATATACATTTATGAGGAATTTATTCAATAAAGTTGTTACTTAGGACAAATATTACAGTAAACAGCTCTAAGAATCAGCATAAATATATTATTGTTTTCTTTATAAAGTAATATAAAACAGTTGCGTTTAGTGATCGGTAAACTTATTGTTAATACATTGTGGCAAAATACCACCGACCCAAACTCGACGAAATAACTTGAATTTTTTTTCAAATATTTATAGGGACTAGTTAACTATAATATGACTAAGATAGTTCTTTTTAATTTTGCTGTTACTTAAATGCATACTGTAAAGTAAACGTTAAACTCCATTGAATGCACTATAGAATAATATTTATGAAAATAATGGTACAATAATTATTTTGAAAATATTTGTAATATAATCGAACTGCATCAAAAATTTTCCGCAATGTATTTCACAAGCATGGTCGTCCATGACACTAAACGAAGATCCACAGTCTAGTTATTACCATCTTTGAAACTAGGAAATGGTGATAAGATGAGACAAGATCGAAACGGGATTACTCCAGTCGTTCACAAACAAGATATTGAAGTGCAGATTATCCTTCTTCTTCGAGACTTCTACGAAACTTCTTCGAAACTTCTAAATTCTTCAGGGACAAGGATTGTTACAATATCTATTGTCTTTAATGTCTTTAGCAGAGTTTAAAACAGATGATGTTTCTCGACAAAATACCCAAAGGATTAATTCTTCTGGGGTTGATAACCACTATATGGTCTAAAACAGAACATTATACAGTAGAAATCAAAATTCAAAATCCAAATTCAAAATTGCTAGTTAAATTCTTTATATTTTCGATTAATTATTGATACGATAGGATAAGGTGACAGATTCTAGATTTGATCGAAGTCCTTTTATGGCATCATCGTAGCAAAGTCTCCCTAATTGACGTTCCCTGATTGTACACAAAAATGGACAATTTGGGAGACAATTTTTATTCGAGTCTCGCGGTTCGTTTTTATACTTGTTGGCAATCGATAACTATAAAAACGAGCCGTAAGAAGCGCAAAAAACGAGCCTCTTCCCAAATTGTCCATTTTATGTACAACCTGAACGTCAATTAGGGAGAATCGACTGTACTTGGAATAATCAAGAATCTATATAATAAAAACCGAGGAAAATCCAGTTTGCTTAATCGAAGTTCTACCGAATCCCAAGGTTACAATTACATCGCCAGATTTTTCGAAGAAGATAGCGAACTAATTACTAGTGTCTGTTCTTAACGTATGCGTGGCGAGAATGGAAGAGAGGGTGGATGAAATGTACCGGAAATTCTAGAGCATATAGAAAACTGTGAATAGGAAAGTTCGAGAAAGAAAAAGAACGACTTCCCCGTACGGGAAGTTGAAAAGAAAGGAATGGAGAAAAGTTAGGAGTACGAGCTCTTAATAGATTGAGGATAAGAATAAGATTAGAACAAGAAGAGGGATGAATGAGTATTGATCGATTGGGGAAGGAATTAAAGGGAGAAGTCGCGTTCACAAGAACAGTTACTCCTTGAGTTCTTGCAATGAATTTAATCGGTATATTGGAAGATGCTAAGTATTGTATAAATTGATAGACATAGTACAAAATGACGCAAGAATCTTCATTTGAAAAATGTTACTTTATCCAAACGGTACATGTCATTAAATCCCAAAATGCGTAAGATTTTTTGGCCAACCGAACATTTTATCAAATGCACGAATAAACTTTGCTCTTATATAAAGTATTAAGATCGGACAACTGCAGTTTTAAAGAAAATTTGATCAATATCAAATTATGACGAATAATTACGAATAAATGCTGACCCGAAATGTTATGTCTAGACTACGGATATTATGCATTCATACAACTTTATGATTTTATGCAATTTAAAGAAATTGTATGCAATTTAAAATTTTATGCATTTTAATAGAAAGATTAAAAGCCTTTCATGGTACCGACATACTAAGTGCAATCTACCGAAATTATTACAGAAGGAATAAAATCTCTGAGTGTCTCCTGTCTGTCGCCAGACAGTTTTTATTTTGTCTAAAGATCCGAAGTCTAGTAAGGTCAATTAATTGTTAAGTAGATCGAAGACTAAATAAAAATCGATGGCTAACAAGAATGCTTTCTTTGTTGGGCAGGTGCAATGAGCTAATGACGTAACCGGAAGTACGAGGCCCTCGAACGTTGGCCTCGAGCACCTCTTCCCAGTAATTACATCGGTGCGGTGGTCGGCTACGTGTTTCCGAAACACGTCGAGAAACGTCGGACCGACGATCATTGTGACGACATGTCGTTCCTCTTGAGCCGCGGTGGTCGAAAGGGGCCCATCATCTGCTTCGTTGGCCTCTTATTGATCTTTGCGCTGTACCAGTTGGGTATCATCTGCGGCTCCATGAAATCCGTCCCCACTGCCATGATGGTCGCTAAAGAGGTAAGCATTCTCACTTGTGCATATTAAACCGATCAATTTTTGTTTATTAAACGTCGACGATTATTCAAAGATTCGTTCAAAAAGTTCGAAAAGTTCCGTTTATTTCGGCCTGGAAATTTTCTTGCATTCAGTCCGAGACACAGCGATTAGTACGTAGAGGGAGAAACAACATGTTAATTGTTTTGTTATTAACTTGCTTAACTTTAATTTATTACACTTCGGGATTCGATTATTTATTTATTATTATATCGCAATAATGAATGAATATACAATTAAACATCGAAAGCGCCTTTGCATCAACGAATATGAAAAGGTAGAAGAGGAGTTATTATCATAAACGTTATAAATCAACGGCTAGTCGACTCAATATGTTCATCGATTTCATATTGTCATATCTTTCGAGTTTATATATTTAAAGGGAAATTATTAAACCGCTTATTACACAGTCAATAAAGATGCCGTTAATGGGCTTGGAGCGAGTCAAAGAAGTAAAAAGAACACGACGCAGAACTCTTCTCCCGATTCCCGGCTCCTTTCTTGTTCGAGCACGGTGCTCAAAAAGAGAAAAGAGGAATCCGAATTTTCTTCCTTTAATAACGTCATATTGAATTTAATTGTACTTTACATTCTGTTGCACCCATTGTATCCGTGTTGAACGCTGTAAATACCGAGAACAGTCGGAGCGAACGAGTTTTTAGTTCTCTATACAAATTGCCGAAGTACATTTATTAAAGTTTCAACAACTTTGCAGCGAAATATGAATCTGAGCGGAGTTTTTGTATATTATTAAATCAACGCCGATGAGCGTACGTTCGCGTTATCGATAATTCTAACCTGTGGAAAATTCAGAATTATCTCCGATCCTCTTCACCATACTGTCAACATGAATGCATAAATATTATAGTGGAATCAATCGTGCCAATTTATAATGATAAGAGTAAGTCGAATTTAGAGCTATTAATAATATAAGTGATCGTTTTTAGAAAGAAGGGAAATATTTCTAAGCCGGTACACTTTTTGAGTCCAATAAAATGAAACACATGTTCAACATATATATACAAAATATATATAAATAAATAATAAAAAAACATAAATATATATACAAATATATACAAAACGCATTTTTTAAATTTTCGTTGTAGGCTCAGATAAAGATATTAAAAAATATTCAAATCGTTTAGTCCAGTTTTAGAAAACAGTTATTACGTTTTAAAAGGTTTCCGAATATTAACCCTTTGCACTCGAGAGATGTCTCTGACGCACCACGTGCCAAAATAATTTTTACATTATCAAAGCTCAGACATAACAGATTGTTAGAAGTCTAACTGTTGTATGAGCCACAAGACCCAATTCCATACGCATGAAATGAACTTTATTATATGAGCCGTTTATTTTGAAAGTAGCTTAAGTCATTTTACCGTAATGAAAAGTGGTGATTTTTTAATGTTTACACGAAATTATTTATACTGAGAAAAATATCAGTATCCTCAGATAACAAATACAAGTAAAACTTCTCGAAAGTTAGCATCCATATTTTTAAACGTGTTAAAACGCAAACCCTTAAATATATCGACTCAAAAACAAAGTGACTTATGCCACTTTCAAAATAAACGGCTCATATAACATGGAAATGCTGTAAGTCAGTAAAGTTAATTTAGATTTACAATTAAAATTCGAGTGCAAAGGGTTAATATGAGTCACTGTATCAGACAGAGACTATAATTGCAGCTTTCGCACTTTACTTTTAAGACTTGAAATTACTATTTAGAACCAAAAGAAGAAATTCGATTTTTTTAAAGATTTCGAAGTCACCTAACCCCCTGAACGGGCCAACAGCGCTATCGAAGAACAAATAAACCCCGACCCGGGCTCCTCCGTCGACCAAAGAATCACGCTCGTAATTTCGTCTCTCAGGATCCAGCGGCGCGGATCCGCTCGAAATTCGCGCAGAATCCGCGGGCAGGCCGCGGAGTAATTACGGATTAGTTTCGGCCGAGTTTTCGCGGCTCGGTTCGGTTCGGCAAACGGCTCGTACGTGCGCGGAACAATCGTCGATGGCCCCGAACGACCGGACAAACGAGTTCCTCAACTTTGCGGGTACGTGTTTCCGCGAGCGGGCGAGAATTACGCGATCGAGCAACACACCGGGGCCAGCGGCGACACGGTCAGTCGCGCAAAGAATGTCCGGCTAAACGTTGCTGGGTAAGAGCAACCGAGCCGAGGGCGGCGGGCGTTCCTGATGGCCGGAAATTAATGTCGCCGCTGTACTTCGTTGCCGGATGCCTGCGAGGGATGAGCTATTTATTCACGAGCACGCCGCCGCGCCGCGCCGAAACGCTGCGCGTACGTGCGAGCTAACCAGTTTCCGCGAGACCCGCTCCGACGAACCCTGCCCTCCCGGGGAATAAGTTATTAACAACCGGTCGGCCCGCTCGCGAGATGAAAATAGTTTGATAATTCGGAGTGTCCGATTAAAAATCGCCACGCGAGACCCGGCGAAATTCGCGCGCGGCCTCTCTGCTGCGGCCTCGAAGCTCCGACCCCTGGAACTCGATCAACTCTATAATTTGATAACGCCGAGCTACGCGAGCATTTTTAATCTCGCACGCTGCACATTTGTTTGCGCGTCGATACCGGACCAGCTTGTGTTAGTGCAAATGATACAGAAGATGCGGTAAACGAGATCGTTGTACAGCTACGACAGCTTTTAATATATCTTTACTCGTTTTAGTTTCACAATAATTTAATATATATAATATTTATAAAACTTAATATATTTGTCATATTTGTTATATTTAATATTTGTAATATTTATTATATTTAATATTTGTAATATTTAATATTTCTAATATCTAATATTTGTGATATTTAACATTTCAGATATTTAATATTTGTAATATTTAATATTTCTAATATCTAATATTTGTGATATTTAATATTTATGATATTAAATATTTGTGATATTTAACATTTCGGATATTTAATATTTAATTAAATTAGATATCTAACTTTATTATTTAATATTGAATATTATAAATATCATAAATGTTAAATAATACAAATATTAAATAATTAATTAATAATGCACACCGGTAATTTTCGAACTTATTTAAAAGAGTATAGCATTAGATTATTATTTAATATTGAATATTATAAATATCATAAACGTTAAATAATACAAATATTAAATAATTATCTAATGCTATACTCTTTTAAATAAGTTCGAAAATTATCGGTGTGCTCGATATTCTTCCGCGCACCAGCGTGTCCTCCCCGGTAATTAATTGTTTTCATAATGGGCCGCTGTCGGGAATTCGATTAAAAGTTCCCGGCGATATTCGCCGGGCCATCGCCGGCGGGGAACAAAACCGGCAGGAAAATCCACGAAAATCCGGCAACCATTCTGCCGATGCTTTGCTCGCCGAACCACGGGACGTCGGACCGATCGGAAAGGGTTGTAACGCGGGGATTAAGAAGTTGCCGCCGCTGCGGCAGCGGAAGACGCGGCGGAGGAACGCGAGGAGGAAGTTCGCCGAGCCGACGATAAGGAACTTTATGCGTCCAGCCTCGCTCGAATCATAATGAAATTTTCCAACAAATAAAGCAGCCGGATAAAAAGTTCGGGGAACTTAATTGTCACTGGACGACGTTCAAGACGGTCCCGATGGGGAGACGGGAAGACGGGCGACAACTGGGACAAAGACACATTTCGTTCCCGCGATAATGTCCCGCCCGTGTCCCTTTAATCGCGACTCGCCTAATTCCGTCGAATTTCCATTGAAATTTTCCCGCGGAACCCGCGGCCGTTTCACGGTTCGCAGATCAGACTAATAGTCCCTTCGAGTTGTTCTGAAGGGAATCGTCGTCGAATCATGGTTGTTTGTTCGCGTTTGCCGGGGCTGTTGCCATTTCTCGCAATTTCGGTTCGGCTACCTGTTGTTAAACAGAGCTCCGGAGAGATCTAAAGAGCTTACTAGATTATACAGGGTGGTCCAGTAACATGGCCACCTAGCGAACTCCTTCAATAGCGATGTTGCAACTAGCAATCATGATGCGCCTTTAAATGCTTACAGCGACGAGGGTGCTTGAAACTTAAAATCGGGAACAAGTGTCTCGAAGTAGAGGTTTCAAGCTGCAATTTAAAAAGAAAATCATTATCGTGCGATGATATTTCGCGGAGTTATCGTCAGTCAAAGTTGGTCAAATTTTATACGAATTTCTTTTTCATTCTAAATATGACAAACATGATTTCACATTTAAATTACTAAAGTGGGCATGTCGAACTTAAAATCGGGAAAGTGTGTCTCGAAGTAGAGGTTTCAAGCTTTAATTTAATA
This sequence comes from Megalopta genalis, assembly GCF_051020955.1. NCBI lineage: Eukaryota > Metazoa > Arthropoda > Insecta > Hymenoptera > Halictidae > Megalopta > Megalopta genalis. The sequence goes on along the minus strand of NC_135013.1, from coordinate 24,062,579 downwards.
AAAAAGTCATTATCGTACGTTGATTTTTCGCGAAGTTGTCGTCGGTCGAAGTTGGTGTACTTTTATAATTTCGTTGTGCAGTGTGTATAACAGTATATAATATATTTTATATTGTATACAATAATCTACTATTATTCTCTTTTAATAACCTAGTCGCAAGCGCATAAATCCTCAGTCCACTTAAAAATGCATAAAATCCGCAGTCCAAGTATAAGTGCATAAAATCCGCAACGCAATCACAAGTACATAAAATCCGCAATGCAATCACAAGTGCATAAAACCCAGAGTTTACTTAAAGATGCGCAAAATCCGCGCCGCGTAAACAAATTTGCCGAGATAAGAACGATATTAGAACACAATCTAGCAATTGTCAGTGGCGCCTCAGAGTCGCCATCCGAGTGCAAACGGTTAAATCGAGCAGATAGATCGTCGGCGTGGCATCGATCATCGTCGAAGCCGTAACGATCGCCGGAGAAAAGTTTCGCGGCGATAACAAGATCCGATTAACCGGTCGAAGAGGCCCGACGGAAGATCAGCCGTGGCAGGTCCCGTAATTACAACTCGCTGGCCAATTAGCCGGATAAGTTTGCGACGAGATTGCGCCGCGATCCACCTGTCCGTCGACGATCCTCGCCGTTCTTTCGCGGCGAGACGACGCCCAGCATTCTCCCTCGACCTAATCCGACGAACAAAAATCCAATTTGAAAGTTTCGCTGCGTAAACGAAGTTCCGCGGGAATTTCTGCGTTCGCCTCGCGTCGCGACACGAACTTCGTAGCCGCGAGGCTCTGACTTTTCCTCATAAGCTATGCATAGGGACAGGTGCGCCGCCCGTCAAAGGCAGACTCGCGATTTTCCGAGGCCGTAAATGGAAATCCGAGGAACCAATGTTCGCATTCGCCGCGTTTTTGAAGTATTTAGGGGAGAGGCGACATTTTTAAAGGGACGTTATTGTCTCGAACAGGATAGGAAATAAACGAAGTGATTATTTTACTTCTACTCGGCACCATCGAAAACGTACATTATCTGACTACAAATTATTTGTTCACATCCATAAGGAAGTCAATGAAATTCGTTAATTATTTATTTTTAAAAAATATTGTATATATGAAATTATTTTCTTCGGTTAGAGAAATATTTTGAATGAATTCTTCGAATAAAAGTTTGTTTGTATCATATTTCGAATAATATTTGATTTATATAATATTTCGAATAACATTTGATTCGTATAATATTTCGAATAAAATTTTATGTTTATAATATTTCGAATAAAATTGTATTCAAACTATCTCCCGAGTAAGTTTGTTTTAAGCTTGTTTTAAGAATGTACTGAAATCATTTCTCGAATAAAATTTTATTGGTAATATCTCTTGAATCAAATTTTATTCGAGGAATTAATTTGAATTATTATATGAATAAAATTTCGTTTTAAGAATGCATACAAACCATTTTTCGAATAAAATCTTACTCAAAGAATTTATTCAAACTGTGTCACGAATAAAATCTTATTTAAAAAATTTATTCAAACTATGTCACGAATAAAATCTTATACAAAGAACTTATTCGAAATACTTCTCGAATAAAATTCTATTCTGGTAATGTCCAATCCTCGTCTTAGTCCTCGACCGAACTGTAACATTTGAACAATGCGTGAACGAGTCGAAGAATCACAATGGAATCATTTCGTGTCGAGACTACGAAAGCATTTAGCATTCTCACGATTGAATGGCAGCAGGGAGCAGCTGAGAGCCGCTGGATTTTCGCAGACCACGGCGAAACCTCGTCAATTCGCGTCGATATACGTCCGTCATAGCGCAAGTTCGGTGACAGGCGCGTCCGCTAAAATTACAAAGGAACGCGACGGTATGTAATATGCAGGTATCACGGGATGTTCGCAATATGCTCGCGTGACAAACGCGACGGCGGAAGCCCGCCAATCGATGGATTTAAAATTATCCTGTTACAGGAGAGATCGTTCCGAAACCAAAGGAGACGTCAACCCTTTCTCTGGCGAGCAGGCGGCCAGAGATTCGCGACGAGAGCCGCCGCACATTGCGACCGTCAATGGACAAAATGACAAAAAGTCGCTGCTTCAAATTGATTGAAAACTATGCGTACGATGTGTTAAAATGTCTGAATAATCATATCTAGGAACAAAATGTTCAAAAAATTGAGCGGCAGATTAATTTGAAGCGAGTTTTTCAAGCGAATATTAGGAAGATCAAACACAGCTCATTTACATTGTCTTATGAACAAAAGGCCACTTTGCGGAATAATCTTTATAGAAAATGATGGTCAGGCGTTATACGGTTGCAATTAATCTATAGAAATTTTATTATACTTATATGTAATATAATAATTGACACGAAATGAAATAATTAAGTTTTATATAAATAATAATTTATTTTCCTACATTTCTTGATTATAAAGTTTTAAAAAAAGCCGCTCAAAATATCCTGGGATTCTCATTCCGATATATCGTCGGATAGCACATTTTGATATTATAAAAACTGTTTTGCAAAAAGTTGCGATCTTCAGAGTTATTTGACAAAATATATAGCCATAACCGGACGCTACGAATTTTCTCAGGCACTAACGCAGAAGTTAATGAAAGAATCTTTCGGACAAAAGTAACTCAAAGTTGATGAAAATCTGCGTAAAAATTTTTATGCAGTAAAAGATAAAGTTGACAAGAATTTTTTGTATGAAATAAATATCTGTATTTTCTTTGACAAATTATTAAGGGATTTTGTTCAAAAATTAATTAGCTTAGAAGTTACGATTTTTGTTACGGACGCACACATAAACGACGCACCGTGCCGCAAAGAGAGCGAACAAAGAGATTAGAATCAAAGGGTAGTTGACATTAAAACCCTCGCGGACATATTAAAGCTCGACGTAAGTCTTGTGGATGATGCGGCCGGGTCTAAAGGGCGCCCCGGCTGCTTTGGCCCGATCCGAAGAGCAAACAGCGCGGTTTTATGAAAATGCCACGGGAAAACGTGTACGTTTTCCGGTGATAATATTCTCCGGGGCGTTGCGTGTTTCTACCTTGCCATGAGAACGATGCACAGCAGGGTATTTCGTCGATCTAGTTGGTCAAAGGCCATTTTTCTGGAATTCATCGTAATAAAAATGGACTTTCTACCTGACTAAATAAAACTGCATTTGCTTTGCCTTTCGCGCAGCGTTTGACCAATCAAAATTTTATCGTAGAAAATATGAAGCTAATAAATTGTGAAGCTGATAAATGAAGCTGATAAATATTATATTTAAAAAATCATAGCGCAGAAGAATTTCGGATAAAATTGGTCAAATTTGACCGCCGATAACTCCGCGAAAAATCATCGTAGGATGATGATCTTTTACTCAAATTAAAGCGTGAAATATCTACTTTAGGATGGTGTTTCTCGATTTTAAGTTTGACGCACCCACATCACTGTAACAATTTAAATGCGAGGCCATGTTTCTCATACTAAAAATCGCCAAATTCGGCAAAATGCACGAACCTTGTCGAATTTTTTTCGGAGATACCGTTTATAGCGAAATGAAGTTCGATGCATTCCCTTCGATTTAAAAAAAGTGGAACGTGGCTATGATTTTTTTTCGCAAAATTACAGCAAGAAACTCTTGTCAATCTTTAGTTGCTTATTTTTATTATCTTTATTGGAAACGATTAAACTGTTTAAAAAATGTATTAGAATTTTTTGTTGACCTTAAACTGTGTAAATTTCACCACTAATCCTTACAATACCGTGTTTCGTGTCAAACAAATAATAGAAATAATTTCGACCGTCTAAATCGATGAAATGCCCCACTGTGCGACGTTGGAAAGCGTTAAGTTATCGGTTCTATGTGTACCCGTGAACGTAGAATCGTGTGGTTTTCGTTTCGTAATGAATTTTGCTCGAATAGCGACAGCATGTCGGTGACGTTCCGTGTTTCCAATCGATTCCAATGCCAAACAATTCCGTGAGCCGAAATCGTTCCGACAGTTTTCGTTCCGCATTAGCTACAATAAAGCGTCGCGGTGAAAGCTTGCGCCGAATAAAAACAGTACCCTTGGGAACGTCGACGGAAATAATTCTTCATGGACTTTGAATATGGGTTCCAGCAGGATTTGTTATTAATGAACGGCCACCGTTGTAATTAATTACCGCGACGTGTGAATTGCGAACGCGTTTCGGCCGTACAATGTACCGCGACTCGCGATCAACATCTACGAAACTCAATTAATACCGATCCGAATATTGTTTGTTCTGCCGGTGCGAACGCAACAGTAAGTTATTAATATTAATATTTTAATAAAACATTCAAATACGAGTGCAACAGTATGTTATTAAAATTTACGATCGAAAGTAAAACGAGGATTGCGATTTCAATGAGATAATGTCTCTGTGTGTATTTATTAAACTTTGTATTTTCGATGCGAGGAGATTAATATATAAATGCATTTTTCTTCGTCATTTACTGCCACTCTTGTATAACGTTTGATATGCAGCCGGGGGCGGCGTAAAAAATTTGTTTTCTGGAAAAAGTTACTGCAGACTCACGATGCAACCCAATAGAATTTTAAAATTTCCGGGAGTGAGGGTAGTTGGGTGAAGCTCATGAATAATGATGGACAGCAAATGAGAACCTTGAGAAAAATTATTTTCTGAAGTCTGTTCCCTTCTTGGAAATGTTTTAACGCTAACCACAAACGGCTTTTAAACATGTTTATAAGCATAATACGTTGAAAATGTTCGATAAATTGTATATGTGAAAATACATAGGTTTCTACTTAGGCTTCTTTAACGACTCACAGTTGAACACATCTGACTTTTTAATAATATGCCTTACACTTTTTTATCTAATTATGTGATTAATCCTAAAATTAAGAAATTAGAAAATTTCATTGCTAATTTCTCTCAGTTTCTTCTTATTGAGAGCATTACTTTTTGTCCCAAAATACTCAAATGACATAACCAAAGATCTAAAACAGATTCTATGTAATTTAAGATTATTATATAAAATATTGTAAGTACTTACAATGAACAAAAAATAAACAATACTTGAAATAAATGCAAATCAAATTAAAATAAAATTAATCCTAATTTTACTTTATATTGTTACGTTAAAAAATAAAGCAAGTTAACATAGGAGAAATTCATTGACACTATGCATTCTTACAGTAAAAGAACTGATCCTTCCAAAGTATCAAGCTAAAATTAGATAAAATGGCACACAAAAATAATCGTGCACCTTTTAAAACGCAATACCTATTTTGAAACTGAACTAAATGACTTGATTTTCTTTTTTAGATGACTAGTCTACTAGATGATGACTGAAATGCTTTCTCTTTTTATTTTACTATTACTTGAAATGACAAAAAAATACAAATCTCTCGTTTTTAACATTTTTATCTGAGCCTATAACGAGAATTTAAAAAATGTCTTTCGTAGATCTCGGTAACTTATATGCGTGTTAAAAATTTTATCCAAATCGATTCACGTTGTTATTAGTTACAGGTAATTAAAGATCGCAAAAATCGTTATTTTATCACGATTCTGACCAAAAAGCTTTTAAAATCCTTCTACGCAAGTTACCGAGATCTACAAAAGGCATTTTTTAAATTTACGTTATAGTCTCAGATAAAAAAGTTAAAACACAAGGATTTTTAATTATTTCTTTCAATTCCAAATAATAGCAAAATTAAAAAGAAGCTTTTCAGTCATCGTCCAGTAGACTAGTCCCTCTATCATCTAAACAAAATTCAAGTAATTTAGTTCAGTTTTAAAAAATTTATTGCGTTTTAAAAGGTGGTAAATCGTTCACTTTGTTTTGTATTTTGTCCTAAATAAAAATGTTCCATTCACGGAACAACATTTCGTCGTGGAATTGCAAAAATCGCGGTAAACAATGACCGCGCGAGTGTCCCGAGAAATTGAAAAATCGGAGCTCGGTCGCGCGATCGATTGTCCTCGCGAGACGCTCGAAGCGGCGAGAACAGGAGCGGAGAGGGTGGCTCGCTTGTCGCGTCGTTAATCGCGACAACCGCGGCGAGAAACGGGTGGAAAAAGCGCGGCGGCGACCCTCTGGAACACGGCCTTGTCGCGACAGCCGCCCCGTTCTCCGGGCCCGGGGGCATCCGGAGGGCAAAAATGAGGGACAAGAAGAAGCAACACGCGTGAATACGTGCACGCTCGAGCCCGTATCCGCGGACCGCGCGCGAACGGAACAGAAAGAACGAGTTTCTGTCGGGCTGAAACCCTCCGCGCGCCATAAATCGCGACGGTTGAGTTTCGCGCGTACTTTTCTCCCCGCTTACGGGTCGCGAACGGAACAGAGGGTTGGCGAGGGGATGGGTGAACCGGGAGGGGGCTGTGCCAGCCCGAATTACGAAGCCACCCTGGTTACACGTTGGAATGCTAATTGCGAGCGTGTCGTGTGTCCCCGGCGCCGCGCCGCGCCGCCGCGAAAAATCGTGAAACGCGAGGCAAACTGCGCGTCTTTATTCCTGAAACGAGTGCCTATTTCTGGGAAAGGGAGCGTGATCGACTGCGGCTGCGAGGCGCCTGTGCACAAATTATGCTACTAGAATTTAGCTGGAATTATTGTACATTCCACGTAAACGATACGGCATTATGTACACTCGCCGGCAAAAGTAAAGAAACTTTATGTATTGTTAAAACGTTTTAGGAATATTTGATATTTTAATATTTAATATTTTATCCTTATTTCATAGAATCTTATTTAATAGAAATATTTAAAGAATCTCTTTCACATATATACTTAATAAAAATCTTTTATACATATTTTATTAAAATATTGTAATAATAATAATAGAGTCGGGGTACAAAGTATTCGTATACCTTTTAAAACGGAACAACTTTCTAATATTTGCGCCAAGCGGTCTAAATTTTTTTGGTTAAATTGTCTAGTAAATTGTCTAACATCTCCAACAAATTTTAATCGCTTGGTCGAATTTCTAAAAACGTTATTCCGTCTTCAAAGGTGTACAAATACATTGTACGCCGACTGTATTATAATAACCAAATGACATTGTTTATATTACCATATTGCTTAATTCAGTGCATACGAGTTAACACAAGTCAAGATAGAACAAGTATTGTTCTCGTCTCAAAATTATGGTACTTCCGCGAAAAAGGGGGTTCCTGAGATCATTTGAAGCAACTTTTTCCTTAGCGAAAATGCAATCCGTGGCTTCGTTTACGAGTTATTAACGAAAATCACTGACCAATGAGAAGTCGCGTACGACTGACGCCCCGCCCTCGCGACCACCATCGCTGCGTCAGATGACCGGCGCGACGCGGCATTGACCGCAAGGGCAGAGCGTCGGCCGTACTCGCTCTTCGATTGGTCAGTGTTTTTCGTTAATAACTCATAAACAAAGCCGCGGATTAAATTTGCGCCAAGGAAAAAGTTACTTTAAATGACCTCAGGAACCCCTTATTTCCCGGAAATGCCATAATTTTGGAACACCCTGTATAGACATAGAAAATAGTAAAATCAGATGTGCGTCAAATTTCTATCAAAATATCAAGTTTATGTCAGAGTTATTTCAGATTTATGTCAGATTCGCTGTCACATTTATGTCAGATTTTAAGTTTAACACGTTGAGCGCTACGTCAGCCATCGGTGGCTGACACTGGACTTTCCGTTCAGGCCGCGTCAGCCATCGGTGGCTGACACTGGACTTTCCGTTCAGGCCGCGTCAACCATCGATGGCTGACAGCGTGTAACATGAGAACTCTAAAATTTTACACTATTTTACGGAATTACAGAAATTATATTTAAAATTTACTTAATTTGGTATCATTTCAGGATTAATGGGATTCATTGTAACATGGCAAACATAAAAATGGTTTTCCTTTACAAGTATTACAAAATGTTACAACACGCTTGGTCTTTCTCCTTGCCATCACTCTACCATCTTTTCTTACATTTTTGTCATAACACAATTTACAGTACTTTCGAACTTCAGAGACTTTTCCCGATTTTCTTTCGAGTTTGTGTTTTTTTCTGGATCTTCTTGCAATTCTGCTCGGTGGAATGTTTTCTTTGTCACAACTTGTAAGATGGACTGCTAATTGTTTCCGAAATTCAATAATGTTAATTTGTTTTCAAAGAAATCTTATCTGAGCGGGCCAAGCGGTAAAGAAAGCAAAACAGATTTGGCGCGTAACGTGTTCTTTCAAAGAAATCTTATCTGAGCGGGCCAAACGGTAAAGAAAACAAAACAGACTTGACGCGTAACGTGTTCTTTCAAAGAAATCTTATCTGAGCGGGCCAAACGGTAAAGAAAACAAAACAGACTTGGCGCGTAACGTGTTGAACCAATACCTATAGGTATCACGATACAAACGTAAACTATCTTTTATTGCGATCGGAAACACCGGCCTTACAATACCAGCGCGTAAAAGCGGCGCGCGTGGCCTGAACGGGATTGCTTTAGAAAAATGCGTGGCGCTCAACGTGTTAATATACCGTGAACATGATCGAAAGATTTCCTTTGCCACGCGCATAATCGATCAAATTGTTGAAATCGGTAAAACCCTTCCAAGGTTCCATCAATTTTTTAACGATCTTGCGTTCTTTCGTCTTTCACTTCCTCCAATTGTTACACAACCATAATCCAAGGCATCGTGTTCATACTCGGTTACCTCCCTGTTCTCTCCTCTTCGCGTTTCCTCGATTGTTATGCAAGGAAAGTACACGTCGTACGAGCACCCCATTATCGCGCCCCATTATTCTTTTAATGAAGTGTATCGTCGGTTTACCTAACTCGATTGTTCTTTAATCGAATCATCGGGGACGAAAGCATGCGTGGTATTCGCGTCGGGTCTCTAATATCGATTGTGCGTCGCGTAAACACACGAATGCCAATACCACCGCCGTGTATATGTATGTATACAGGTTATACGTTCGTCCGTGGCCGGCAGATTATTAACAAATCTCTGATATTTTGTTAATTTATCGAGCAGCCCGACCCAATTACGGCCGCCGATCGTAAATGTCAATTGTTCGGGCGATTGTTAGCGGCCGCGTCGCTGGAATTTTAATCGCGCAGCTAATTAAGCTGTTCCTCGTCGAACTGCATTGTTCGTCACGTGTCGCCGCCGAATGGCACGCGTCGCTTGTAAAATGTATGAGGCAACATGCGACCCGTTATAAAAAGGAGTAGGAAGAGAGAGGCGCGAAAGCAACCGGGAAATGTATTTTTCATCCTCGCGAGGCACGCGGTGCCGTCTCGAGCACGCGGATCGCGCTCCCGACTTTCCGTTTCGATCGCCAACGAGGTCCGCTCGACCTTAGAGAGCGTTCAATTAACAGCTAATTAACCGGCGGATGTCCGCGTGTCAGGCGACCGGATAAAAGACGAACCTGGATCGTTGCCGGCGATGCGGCAATTCGTTGTCTATGCTCGGGGCAGCAATTTGTTTTTTCCTTTGCTATTTTGACCCCGTAGGTCGAAATGACGAGTCTCGCAGACGTTCTCTGCGCCAAACGCGAATTTTAAAAACCATAAAATGTTTGAAACATTTATCGTTAAATTTGTAATTAATCTCGTACTATTTTCTTCATAGTTGCAATGATTGGAAGGTTTTCGATTGTAGTCATTTCTAAGAAGAAAAAAAACAGTTTATGTTATTTATCGTGTGTCTACGTTTATTTAAATGTTTAGGTATTTATATTTATAATATTAGGTATTAATAACAAAAAATCAGAATTTTATTTTATTTTACTAGAAATTATTAAGGATCTACTCTAAGTTGTGTTACTAGAAATCTCAATCACGTATTAATTATTATACGTATGTACACAGGGTGTTCGCGATCATTTTTATCAGCGTTTTTTGCGTTAACGGTAAACATTAGGGAAAAAACGGAAGAGGAAGAAGTTATACTATATTTTACTGATAATATGATAGCATATCTCAACTTTTTGTATTTTTAATATTTCCTGAGACACAAAGATGACCTTTATTTTTTTTAATGGAACCCTACATATTTTTTACATCATATGAAATTGTGCATTAAGACGAATCCAACCATGTAGTATACTCTGGTCTTCAGGATCATAGAAGAACAGAAATAAAGGAAATAAATGTAACATTTCGTAATATCGTATTTATTAGTATTTTTGTTTTTAGTATTCATTAGTATTATTGCATAACAATTAAACAACGAAACAAACTTATTATCACCCACTCTTTCGGTGAAAATTAATTCTGCACTCTTAAACTAATTATAAAATATCTTTTCGGAATATAAACAAATTCAATAATGTTCAAATGATTTTGAAACATGATCTGACAATTTTTAGTGGTGCCTTAGAGTTATCACGCGACACTGCACATGGTTAGTACATATTCTAAAATATTAAAATTTCCTAAGGGTGACATTTTTGTCCGTGAAAATTTCTGGGAAACAGTAATTGTCCCCAACGATGCGTAAAAGTTTGAACGAAATGTTTAAAAAAAAAAAAACGAAATTTCATTCCCCGAATTGAAGTCAAGTAGGCCAAATAATAGACCAAACTAATAGAATAATAATAGAATAAATAAACGACATCGTGCGTAATCCAGAGAACAGGATCAGCACCGCAAAACCGGGAAATATTAACGCGTTGTCGCTCGCAAATTGCCGACTTATTTCCGCGCGAGGAGTCCGTCGCGCAGCAATTTCAGAAACAGACTTCTGCGTGACTCTTCAGAACGAAAGGGTTAAAACGACACAACCAGCTAATGAGTGAGTTAATTACCGGTTTTTATTAAAACCATGCTGCCCGGCTACCGTAGAATTTCGGCCGCAAATTTACTCTAGCCGCGCGTGCGAACAGGAAAGAATGGAAAGTCGGTGGACACACGTGTGTGCGCGCGCGTTATTTTCGCCGTGAAAAAATGCTAATTACGGAGCGTGTTTCCGTTGGCGGGTGGAAGGGCAGCGCAAGAACACCTCGATAATGGAAAAATTTCCGTTGCTGCGGAGACCCGATCGCAGCGAACCGATAAGATGCGCGTTCTACTTTTCTTCTTTATTGCCGTTTCATTTATATTCGCTATCATTATCAGTACTATTTTTACTTCTCCTTTTATTTTATGCTATATCTCCCGTTTGTCTGTTTTCCTATTGTTTGCAAATCTTCTTGAACTATTTGCAACGAAGGTATTTTCCCCGTTTATATACAAATTAATGCAAGGGTTACTTTAAAGTGCTGTAACTTTGCGAAAAAAAATCGCAGCCACGATTCTTTTTTTTTTAATTAAACGGCAAGAATCGAATTTCATTGCACTGCAAACGGCATCTCCGAAATAAGATCTGACAAAGCCCGTGCATTTTCTCAAACTTGGCAATTTTCAGTGTGACAAACATGGTTTCACATTTGAATGGTTACAGAGATCTAGAAGCGCCGAATTTAAAATCGAGAAATACTGTCTCAAAGTAGACATTTTAAGCTTTAATTTGAGTAGAAGATCATCGTCCTACGATGATTTCTCGCGGAGTTATCATCGCTCAAATATAACCAATTTTATCTGAAATTTTTCTATGCCATAATTTTTTGATGCGAATAATAAACGATTCAAATAGTTTCCGTACGAATTTTCTAAATATATATATATCTTAACTCTATTATTATTATCTATTAGTTAAAAATTTCGTTGCTACGAAGACTCGATTGCCGCGAACGCATAGGACGCGCAAGCACGCGTGAATCATACGAGCGTAATTCACTCGCAATTTATGCGCCGAGCTAATGAATCGTAACCGTGGACGTTTATTAATAATCATGCAAACTGCATCGACGGCACGATCGATTCTGCGCTATAGTGCGAATGTTCTCCCACCGCGTCGCTGCGGTTAATTAAACAATTCCCAGCGACGGTTCACGCGATCCTTCAACTTCCACGGTTACCCCATCGAGCATCAAGTTCGAAATCCGATGAACTATAGGGTAAGGGTCTCAGTTATCGACACATTAAGAATAATTTTTCGTTCGTCTATACATTCTCAGCTGAAATTTACATAGAAATTCACTTTTCCTTGCATTTCATACCGTTTAATCCTCTGATTATATAGCTAAATATTTTCAGAACGTTGAAGGCTTAAATTTGCTACGAGATTAATGAAAAATATATGTTTATGTAAATGTCCCTGTTACCGATGCTTCATCGTGATATCTCTAATATCTCTAATTTGTTCTTCGTTCATTTTTTTAAATATTTATACTAAATTAAGTGTTTGATAATCTAACCTACTTAAATAAAATTATTAAGGTATGTAAATTGTTTTAAACATTGCATATGGACACAGTCGGTATTTCTATAAATTTATAGATTATGCAAATTAAGTACTAGATTTTATTAATTAATGATTATTAGACTGCGGATCTTTATGCAAATTGAGAATTATCTTCGTTAATTGCAAGATATAGCAATTACGTAGACATTTATTCGTTTTCTTAATAATTTTAGTAAGTTGACAGCGATGCAATAATATGTTTAAATTGTTCGAACGATTTCGCATTTTGCATCTACTCGTTCTTGTTGTAAACACGTAAAATCCGCTGTCTGTATCGATTATCGTTAAAACAAATGAAATTGGCGGACAACCTCGGTACAGTAAATTCTCCCCAATTTTTCCTCAGCTTGTAAACAAAACAAAAAATGGACAATTTGAGAAAAGGAGATACGATTATTCGAGCCTCGCGACTCGTTTTTATAGTTGCCGATTAATAACAACCATAAAAACGAGGCGCAACACTCGAAGAATCATATCTCCAATTAAAGAGAATTTACTGTACTTGGGAACAAAATAAAATGAAAAACATGAATGCTTTCTCTTCTTTTCTTTTTCTTCTCTGTATTCATTTTTTAATCATTTGTTTATCGTTAGATTAATACTTCTACATTTGGATCGTCGATGGTTCGTGTGAAATTTCGTTTGGAATTAGATCGTTTAACCCCTTGCCATACTTCGACGAGTTCGATTCGTCATGAAAATTTCTAGTAATAATTTATCGAGTATAGCTGTTATTCTGTCCTTTAAAATTGCAATAAATTTCTAATCTCTTGTTATCAATGTGTAAGCATTCAAGTGAATTTAGGCATACAATAAGCAGCAATTTTCTTTCGCTTCTAAGAAATTATTGCAATCGAAAAATTTCTAATCGTAGTAACTGCGAAGAAAATGGTATGTCAAGGGGTTAATTAAATTGTCGATGTGTTATTCTTCGTACTTCATTCTTCATTTTGTTTACAAGCTGAAGAAAAATTAGGAAGAATTTACTATAATTGGTACGCTAGCAACGAAAAACCATCGTAGGAACATCGGCCACGCGAACGCGCGTTTGTGCCCGCGGATTTCGTCGGCGCAGCTTCAAGCGAGATTTCCTTCGTTTCTCGGGTCATAAATACGCAGCGCACACCTTCTATATATCCCATCCTCTTCTTTTAGCTGCTCCTTCGGCTGCGTTCCACCTTCGAAACGATGGAAAGTAAATATTCCCTGCTACGAGATAAAACGAAAGCTTCGCAGAGTATTCTCTTGACAGTAACCGGTGCTTCGTTTCATTCTTTTCATTCTACGACGAACGATAATATTTTTCGCGCTTCATACTGCAAATGGTTTTTCTATCGCTTTGCTTGCTCGATTAAACATTTCTTCACTCGAACCGCCCACGTTCGCAGGATCCGACGTGTACAGATCGCATTTAGGAGCTCCTGATTGGTACGTAATCTCGTCGTCTGCTAAAAAGAATCATTCAGTGGACAGTTAGTTAGTATTATTTGTTGAGATTTTATTTAAGAACGTTTATTAACACTAGATTTACGGAGCACAAAAAACAGCTGTTTTATATTAGCTTATAAAAGTAACAATAAGACATTTATTCTGATTTTTAACAAGTGTTATTGTAACATTTGCCGTAACATATGAATTGAATAAATAACTCATAAATGTATCTTTACGATATGAATATAATCGTAAATTAAAAAATTAGTGACCCGTCATTTTGACGAGCTCCGTAAATCTAGTGTTAAGGAAATTAATGCAAGTTTAACAACGATAACTCCGAACAAACATATGACATAACAGAAGACACAAAATCAATTATAACAAAAACGAGATTATCCTGTGTTCTTTCTTTACATTCGTCCAAAAAACACTTGGATAAATCGTTTCAATCGATTCTAACATTATTTTTCCTTTACAACGAACGATTACGGTTCGATTGCCCGATATAGACGATGATTTTAGTCTCAGACATGCTCAATCGAATATTGAAGAAGGTAGTATTGCTTCTAGTGAATTCATGTGATCGAAGTAACGAACATTGCAGTCCATGTAATATTCACAATGCATTCCAAGACCTTTTACCCAGTGTTCAAAATATTGTTTCTTCTTTCATGGAATAACTTGAACGTACTGTAGACAATAATAATAACTATAATACTCATAATAATGTACTAATAAATACTAATAATATACTAATAAATTCTAATAATATACTCTAATAAATAATAATAAATATATAAATAATAATAATAATAATAACTCTACTGTACATTTTCTGGTTTCTAACTTTCAAGATCATCTGCGTACAGCGTTTACGAATTAAAATCATTCGATGACTTGGTCTCGCAAAAGACGCAGTGAAAAATCGTAAGCGATGATAAAAACTGATGATAAAAGGACTAAAAATGTCAGAGCAACGTTTACTTCTCGAAATTACGTCGCGCGAACATAAATGAAAAATATCTAAACGCTGCAATTTTATAACTGAACTGTGGATCTCTATGTAAAATAAAAATTGTTCTCATCAAATTCGATTTCCCTTTTAATAATTTTGGTAATTTGACGATGTTTATAACAATTCTGTGCGCTTTATACAGCAATCTTTCCAAACACATTTTCGAAGATATTTCTCGCAGACTTATCAGCCTTTCTCTTATTCCCATTTTAACAGCAATTTCTTTGACTTACGTACCCGAAAATTGAGTAATTAAGTGAACGATTTAATTGCCACGAGTCAAAATCGACCCGATCACCGCGTTACGAGGGTTCTCAAATTCGTTTAACCTGTCTATTGCTTCAAATCGCATCTACTCGTTTTCGCCAAAAAATGCATAAAATCAGCGATCGAATTATAAACGGATCGCGAAAAACCGCAATTTATTGTCGGATACCCGAACAGTCACAGATCGAGCAACGTATATCTACGTCAGAAGGTACAGTTCTGACATGCAGGTTGCATCTAGTTTCTCCGGATTAGGCCGGGCGTGGCATAATGTTGCCAGGGATTTGCTAAGCAGAAGCTCTCACTCGATGATGAAGTGCGATGCGGTTCCGAAACAGGTTGAAATTGCTCTCGGAGCTGAAAATACAAATTCGCTCCCGATGTTTTCGCGAATAATTGCGCGTGTCCGACGATGCTTGGCCTTTCTGGAGAATCTTTCGGTAAACGTGAACCGCGTATCGCAAAAATTCCCCGCGACCAAGAGGAATCGTGCTTTCCGGGCGCTTCAGCGGTACGTATTCGGTTCTTCGTGCTCCTAACATTCGCGGGGTTTATGCGAGAGGCTTGAATTCGCATCTTAAGGCTCGTAGAATCACAAAAGCCAACAGTCGGACGTTCTACTTCACATACTTTGAACAGAACAGGCTTGTACTCTCTCAATGGGAGCAGAAACTTTTCGCTTATACTCCCAGATGAACATACACGATACTTGGGATACAAGCGGCTCAGATAAAACTTGACGGTATGCGGCGGCGGGGCTCTAGAAAAATCGGTCCTTTAAGATGGAAAATGGAAATCTCGCTGGATTCTGTTCCGGAATCGTTTACAATACGATCTTTCAGGCGCGTTGCTTAACAGAATTCCGCAGCGTTGTTATAGTCCGTGGAGACTCGTCGTATTAATTTAAGGATTTGCGATTATCTCATTTTTTTTACTTTTTTTTTACTTACTTTAACTCTGTATTTTTTTCAATTTTATAAGTAATGGGTAATTTCCCGAATTCATATATTCAATAACTAAATAAATAAATAATATTATTAACGCTGGAACCACCGAGTTCTAAACACTACTAATAAATATTCTTTTAGAATAACGACAAGATTGGATTTATTTGAAGCTCTATTTCTATTACAATAAATGCTTGACTAAAGAAAATCTAAAAGTTTCTCGCACAAACATTTCTTCACTATCAGTAATTGTAAACGAAAAAATCAGAAACCTTCGACGAAAATATTTCGACTTTGTTTAGTAGTACCAGTGTTAATAAACGCACACGTTTGCGATTTATTAAAAGCTCCACCTCTGGCGGTTTTATATCAGCAGATTAAAAATCTCCGACGATTTCGAATTATAATTATAATGATATATCGATATTATATATTATAATGATATTAATATATATTATAATATTAACCCTTTGCACTCGAAACCATTTTAACCATGAATCTAACATAATTTTTCTGACTTATGGTATTTCTATTTTATGTAACAAAGTGCATTTTAATGAAATTGAGTCTTGCGATGACTTGTGATTACAGTTACACCTTTAACGATTGTTTAAATTTAAACTTCGTTAATATAAAAATTACCTTGGAACGTGAACTAACAATTTCAGTGGTGCCTCAGAGTCATCACACGAGAGCAAAGGGTTAATATATTATTATATTATAATTTATTACTATTATATCATAATACATATTATTACAATATAATATTAATATATATTGTAATAACTGAATATTATTCGCGTCTTTGAAGTGGAAACGTTAAGGCACAGGTGAAAATTTGTCGAGAACGTGACCATGATACTAACCCGCCCGGTTGATAAATTGATCGCGGCCCATTAAGGTCTCGTTCGTTTTTTCCCTTTCAGAAATACGTGGTGGGCCCGTTCGATCACAAGAGGTACGCGTACGATCGCTATATGCCGTTAATTTTCATCGGCGGCGTGCCACGCTCCGGCACTACCCTCGTGCGCGCCATGCTCGATGCACATCCCGATGTCAGGTGAGTCCCCCATTCACCGGACAAATTGCCAATTAACGCCTGATACGATTGACGCCGAGTGCTCTCGATCAATGCCCGCGTCAAAGACCGGCCGACAAATAGCCGGATATGCTGACTCTCGCGGATCGTTTTTCTGTGACAGGTGCGGCCAAGAGACCAGGGTGATACCGAGGATCCTGCAGATGAGGATGCACTGGCTGAAATCGGAGAGGGAGAACCTGCGGCTGTCCGAGGCAGGAATCTCGAAAGAGGCAAGTGTCCTTCGGAACCAAACGAGACCGACGCTCTCCTGCGAAATTCCTCGGTGCCGTCGAAATTATTCCGACTCGGATTTGTTTCGGACGTTAAAACACAAATTCCGCTATCGCTCAACACCCGCGCTACGATTTTGTGCCGTGTTTTCACTGTCCATTGGATTCGTCTTGATCTTAGCTATCAGGATACAACGATAGAAATATGTAATCCTATTTAACAAAACATCGATGACCTTGAAATCTCGAAAAATATGTTCTTTGAAAAAAAACGATTTCCACCATGACATGCGCTCCTTTGAACCAAACAATTTGTTCATTAAGCATTTTCGCGTATCATTAACGATAACGGAGATATCGCTTTGTAACAGAGTGACTGAGACACTATGTACATTTAGGGTGTCCCAAAATTATGGTACTTCTGGGAAATGAGGGATCCCTGAGGTTATTCGAAGCAAATTTTTCCTTAGCACAAATGCAATCCGCGGCTTCGTTTACGAGTTATTAACGAAAAACACTGACCAATGAGGGGCGAGCTCGCCTGGCGGTAGGCGGAACTGGAGCCAATCAGCGGAACTGGACTTCCTCCGCTCGTTGGCTCGACCGATTCGCGTCAACCGAGCTCGCCTCTCATTGGTCAGTGTTTTTCGTGAATAACTCGTTAACGATGCCTCGGAGAAAATTTTTGTAAAGGAAAAAGTTGCTTCGAATGACCTCAGGAATCTATAATTTCCTGGAAGTGCCATATAATCCATTTATAATTCACGTATGATTTACATACACATGTACAGCAATATGCCCGATAAAAGGATTATTTTGATATAACAATTTATACGATTCTCAATCATTATTACTATCATTGTGATAATATATTTTTATTAATATAAATTTATTCCTTAAAATTCCAAATTTTTGCTCAACTTTGAAGAGTTTGACTCGTGATGGAAATTTCCGATATCAATGATATCTGTTCTTTCGAGTTATCTAACACCATCGCAATGACTAAACAAGAAAACCGTGGAAACAATTCATTGCACATTGCGTCAATTCATTGTTTTTCTTGTTCGAAAGCATCGAACAGCGTCGCATCGCGCGGCGTCCGGCTGAGAAACGTCTCGTTGTCAGCGTTGAATGGCGGTTGGTGCCATACCGACGGGCAACGAGCCGAGATACGTGTCTATTAATTACGAAATAATCATTTGCCCAGGTGATGGACAGCGCGATAGCGGCATTCTGTCTGGAGATCATAGCGCGACACGCGGAGCCAGCGCCGCGATTGTGCAACAAGGATCCCCTCACTCTGAAGATGGGCTCGTACATCCTCGATCTCTTTCCAAATGCCAAGTTTATCTTCATGATCCGCGATGGCCGTGCCACCGTGCATTCCATTATCTCGAGAAAGGTAGGACCTAAGATCGAAGCTCGCTCGGCCGTCGCGGGCTCGTTTATGCAGATCTGTCCCACTCGATTCGCGAATTTTAACCTTTTAGGTACGGCTGAATTCTGCGCGAAGCTATTTCTCTGGACGGCAGAGTCTGATGTGTACTGTACAGTGTCTGATACTGTGTATATTCTAATAATCGTCTGTAATAATCGATATTCTATAATAATCGTCTATAATAATCGCTATTCTATAATAATCGTCTTCATATGCATTGTTTCACACTTCTTTTGTCTTCACATCAATTTACAACAATCTACAGGATGTCCCAAAAATGTCTCGCAATCCGAAAGTGGCGGGTTCCTCGGGCCATTTGAAGCAACTTTTTCCTTTACAAAAATTTTCTCCGAGGCACCGTTAACGAGTTATTAACGAAAAACAGTGACCAATGAGAGGCGAGCTCAGCTGGCGCGAGGCGATCGAGCCAATGAGCGGAACTGGGCTTCGTGCGCTCGTTGGCTGGGCCGCCTCGCGTCAGCCGTACTCGATTCTTATTGGTCACTGTTTTTCGTTAATAACTCGTTAACGGTGCCTCGGAGAACATTTTTGTAAAGGAAGAAGTTGCTTCAAATGATCCAAGGAACCCGCCATTTCCGGATTGCGAGACATTTTTGGGACATCCTGTAGACTGTTGTAAATCGATGCGAAGACGAAAGAAGTGTGAAACAATGCATATGAAGACGATTATTTGATTCAAACGATGAGCGAGTGAGCTACTAGAGTAAGCCACTATAGTGGCGCGCCGTTCAGAGAGATGACATCCGCGAAAGCCACTATAGTGGCGGTGTCGTTCTAAAAGTTGATATCCGCGGAAGCCACTATAGTGGCGCATCGTGTCTAAAAAATTAAAGCGCCGCGCGCGGCGCCGGGAAATAGGGGACGAAAGGAAGAGCCGGGAGGACTTCACCGGCCAGGAATTCACGGCGATAGATTCCGAACGAGATCCGAAGAACTAGTCGAAATCTTCCGCTCAGTTTTCGTAAAACGAACTGGAGATCGGTTTCGCGAGGTCTTGCTGGGACAGTGTGCTTCGACGAGGCCGTCTTAAAGATCTACAGTGGCTGTACAGTTCTTCTTTGATACTAAACCTATCCGAGCAGTCAAAATGACCGGTTTCTTAGTTTGAAATCCTGCAAACTTTGAAGACTCTTTCGTGGAAGATGCTTGAATAAAGTACAGTATTGGAGCAAGTTTTATAATAAAAACTTTACAAAATTTATTTAAAGCTTTCATTACTGCTTGGTAGATTTAGTGTGAAATTCCAATTAGCCGCAGTGCCAAATCAAAGTAAAAAATTCATTTTTTTTAAATCTGAGGCTAGCAAATTTAAAGGTGATTTGGTGATTTGGATGCGCATTGAATATTTCGTCGATGGAGTTTGTTACGAGTAGACTGCAGATTTTGTTTGTTTATGGTAGATCGCGCATCGGTAAATCGCATGGAAAATAGCAGAAACATGTGAACACCGCGAAAATGTTATCGGATTGCTATCAACTGATTAAAATTACTAAGAAAAAACATTATTAAAAAGATAGTCCCCACTTCTTGCAATTGACGAGGACAATGTTCATTTCGCATAAAAATCCGCGGTCTACTTATAAGCTACAAACAATTAAGGGTTGCGAAAATCGCAAATATGTAAGATAACTGTAAACAATCTGGAGATTTTTAAGCTCGGCTAAAAAGCATGAAAGATCCAATTTTCATCTTTTTGTCACCCCAACCAATTGCAATCTAAAAAAATAGATTCACGACCCTGTAAACTAGTTTCTCTACTATATATTGGGTTGGCAACTAAGTGATTGCCGATTTGTTCAGTGAAATAAAAAATTTTCTTTTACTTGGAACGAAGTTTAATCTGTAATGTATTTTCCATTTTGTTCGATGACCTTTTGCCATCTCTCTGACAACTTGAAAATTCCACGCTCGTAGAAAGTCTGATCCTTTTCGGCCAAAAACTGAGTTAAGTGAGATTTTACAGCGTCATCATTGTTAAAAGTTTTACCACGAAGAGAGTTGTCCAGGGATCGAAATAAGTGGTAATTCGATGGCGCGAGATCAGGGCTATATGGTGGGTGTAACATCAATTCCCAACCAATATCCATCAATTTTTGTCGAGTGGACAAAAACGTGTGCGGCCTAGCATTGTCCTGCTGGAAAATGACACCTTTACGATTGACCAATTCTGGTCGCTTATCCTTGACCGCTGCATTCAATTTGTCCAGTTGCTAACATTCACGGATAATAAAAAATAACATAATAATAATAATAATAATTTTATAATATAACATTTACGGATATCATAAAAATGGGAGTGAGAGACATCTATAACTGAAATCGGCGATTACTTAGTTGCCAACCCAATAAAAAAAAGATCCAAGTGATCTGGTCGAATTTAGAAAGAGCTTCAATAATGTCTCCCTAATTGACGCTCACATTGTCCACAAAGATGAACACTTTGCGAAGAGGAGATACAATTATTCGAGCCTTGCGGCTCGTTTTTATAGTTATTGACAATTGGTAATTACAAAAAACGAGCCGCAAGGCTCGAATAATCGCGTCTCCTCTTCCCAAATTGTCTATTCTAGCGCACAATTTGGGCGACAATTAGGGAGACATCACTGTATTCCGTTTCAATCGGTGTCCGAACAGTTTCGCGAGCCACTGCATATACTATTGCGATACGGAACATTATAAGCGCAGCCGACTTCGATTTCCAACCGGCAGAACAGCTTCCG
Source organism: Megalopta genalis (assembly GCF_051020955.1). NCBI lineage: Eukaryota > Metazoa > Arthropoda > Insecta > Hymenoptera > Halictidae > Megalopta > Megalopta genalis. The sequence continues at coordinate 24,041,122 of NC_135013.1, read as the reverse complement.
ATGATGACTCACGAATTACTAGTACCGTGAATGGCTATTTTAGCCGGCTGTCCGAGCACAGGCTGACGTAATTAATTCGCGATGCGTGTAGTCGGATCGAACGAATGCACTCTCCGCGTTGAAAACGCGAGATCGCAGGGTCACGTTCGTTCCCGGTTGCCGATCGCGATCGAGTATCGAATGACAATGGCGCGTCGTCTTCCAGGTCACCATCACCGGGTTCGACTTGTCCTCGTACAGGCAGTCGCTGATCAAGTGGAACCACGCGATCTCGACGATGTACGGCCAGTGCAAGGAAATCGGGTCGGGCAAGTGTCTGATGGTGCCGTACGAGCAGCTGGTGCTGCACCCGCGCCAATGGATGAAGAAGATACTGAACTTCCTGGACGTTCCTTGGAACGAGTCGGTCATGCACCACGAGGAGTTCATTAACAAGCCGGGCGGCGTGCCTCTCAGCAAGTAAGAGAACCGATATGCGGCGGTAACGGCGTGTCTCGTTCGTCCGAGAATGATGTCATTCGTCGGGAATGAGGGGACCGGTCGACGGAAAAGGACGATCGACACGCTGCCGCGATCGAATACTAAATTCTGTATTTTCGGAATGCAGGGTGGAGAGGTCGTCGGATCAGATCATAAAGCCAGTCAACTTGGAAGCACTGACCAAGTGGGTCGGCCACATTCCGGACGACGTAGTCAGAGAAATGCCGGACATCGCGCCGATGCTTTCTGTCCTCGGCTATGATCCTTATGCTAATTCGCCGGTCTACGGAGCGCCGGATAGGCTGGTCAGCGAGAACACCAGACGGTACGTATTCGATCGATACATCCGCAGGACTCATTCCTTCGATCGTATGTCCGGGCTATCCTTTAGAACGCGGCTCTCGGGGGAGGATAATGCCTCCGGAGAACGCTAAAGCGTCCCAGACTCTAGATTCTAAGGGGATAGTAATACATTTGAAACGCGTAGTTGAAGTTGCATCACTTCGTTTCATTTATTTGCAATAACTGCGGAGTTTGTACGTTTATGGCAAAATTGGGTAGTTGTAATTGGAAATATTGTAAGGATTAAAGGAATTTAAAAATTGTCGATCTATTATTTTGAATCTGTTAGAAGGATTAATGAAAGTGCGAACTTGAGATTTAGTCTCCATTTCTTGCAATTCGTATGGACAATTTCTTTGCATAAAAATCCGCACAGTCTGATGATAACTTTTCCAACTGAACTATCTTTAAATTTATGCGTTTAACGTGAAATCCGCGCAATCTACTAATTATATTTGACGAAATATACTGTAATACTCTGTAAACCCTTTGAACTATGATTTCTTTCACAACTGAGTCGATTAGCACTTCCTCATTTTCTTAAAATTTTTGTTATTTTCTATGCCTTCGTTTACTTTCGTTTCTAGACTTTGCTAACAGAAGAATCAAACTTTGTTTCAATTTCAAAGGAATTAAAGAATTTATGCGGATCTTTGTGCAATTAAAAATGTTCTTCATCAATTGCGATAGGAAAGAGCCAAAATAGGAGTTCCTCTCTTTCTTTAATCATTTTAATAAGTCTAAGATAAAACACGAACAATGTTAAATTTCTAAAATTTGTCCGACGTTTTAAATTACGTCCACTCATTTCTACAATAAATACATAAAATCCATAGTCCAATAACATTCATGTTTAATAGATCTTCTTCAACGAATACAACTCGTTGTTACAGTAGAATTTTTTTATATATATTTATACAGATGTTTTTGTTATATAGAATTTTTCAGTAGCAAGAAGTTCTCCCCCAATTAATATGAAATAAACGTAAAACGCGCGGCGCGGCAGCCGTCGCGTTTCACCCCTCGCACTCGTAAAAGCAGCCTCCGTTGGATAACATCCTTAAAATACGGCTCTTATTGTTGCAGGGTGCTAGCGAACGGAGAAGTGTGGGCGGCGAGGGCGCGCCAATTTTCCCTGGAGAAGCTGATAGAGCTGAGCAAAGAGGACGAGAGCACCAACGCGGCAAACGCGTGACCTCGGTTACACGCTACCCTAGGCGCGCGGACCTTGAACCTGTACAATTTCTGCAACGTTTAACAAGCTGGTAAAACCTCACGGCGGAGCCAGTTCGTACCGAATACCGTTGAAAGAGCGAATTCCCTCTCGTCGTTTGCCTCTTCCCGGTGGGATTCGGGGACAGCGAACCGTGATCGTGAAAATAAAGAAAAAAAGCGAGCTCTCTGGACTATACTTTAATTGTAAGATCAAGCGTGCATACTTGGTAGCCACGGCACAGCGAGTTCAACGACGAGACCGTGAAAGAGAGAAGCTTAGCGAACCCGAAGAAGCCGGAGAGTACTAGAGGCGGGGACCTTTCTTCTTGAACAACTCGAGGCCGATCTGAAAGGGACACAAAACTTGAACAGAGCCTGCTTCGCATGGCTGACCCATCATTTTCCTACCAGCCACGGAATCCCTCGTTGACCAACCCTTTGTCTACAACCCAGTCGATTGTTCGCGCGTTCTCGCTGTGTCGTTATCTCCGAATGTACGCGCTGCATTCTCGTATTAGCGAACGATCGCGGTTCGCGAGACTACGCTACACGATGGTTACTCTTTCTCTGTATATTTTAACCGGTAGATGTCTAACTGCGGGACGGCACTTGCGTTCGCGAACGGCCGCACGGTTCCTGTTGCGGGAGGTTCGGCTGGATCGCGCGTGCCCTCTTTCTCCCGCGGACGAAATGCCGTGCGAATGGTCGCCGATTACTCTCGTTTCGTTTGTCCAGTGTTTCGTTGACGCGACCAACCAGGACTGTCGGAGACCCGCTAAACAATTTCTGTACAGTCCCGACCAACGGCCAGTGACCGGAACGTAGATCATAATGGTCTGAAGCAAGCGTGGAATAAAGTTGTCTTCGTGAGCGAATGGAGGAAGGTGGATGGAAGCGACGAAACGTGATGGGATGTCTCTCCCGCGATCAAAGCTATGATCCTTTTTTTTTATATTCTTGTATCGTGTAACACAAAACAAATTTGTTCATGAGAGAATGGTATTTATCGATCGTCGAAGGAAATTCTTGCGTGCGTTCCTTCTTTTGATATGTTCTTCTTTCCTTCAGTTTCTACGTTTGTAAGGTAGACTAGGAGCAGCAGTAGCGAATATTGAAGATCAATGTGCGTTCACTGCCCGACCGTTTCACGCGACCCATATTTCAAGCGACGCGCAAAGTCTTCGTGGTCATTTTTCACCGTTTACATTGTACTGTTAGAATATTGTATTTCATATTCATGAGGATAACATCACGTTTCGAAACAGTAGAGCACATTCTGGCCCTGTCCTGCGGCACGAGATTTCTTTCTATCTCTGCGCATAGTAAATGTTACAGTATTTTAACATTATTCTCAATTATATAGCAAAACCGGTCTTGGAATTAGAAGTAAAAGACTTAGACGAAGAACTAATTGTATGCGAAAAAATAAAATTCGTATCGGCCGGAAATGACCAAAAGACGGTGGTGTGTAAGGGTCAAGAATTTTGCAGATTTTTGCTCCATCTTAGAGTGATATCGAGCGAAAATCGGAAAGAATTTCGGACAATGTTGGATTTGGACATCTGGCAGCGAACGTGTAGAGTCTCCCTATTACGAAATAATCAGTGTTCAGCATCTGACGGCGAGTACGTCCCACGAATGAATCTCCGGACACTGATTGTCTCGAGTGCAAAGGTTCTTGAGTTGTAGGAACGCGAGACTATAAAAGGTTTCTTGTTATTCCTATTGTATTACTAATTATAAGCAAATATAGATTGTGACGTGGAGCCGCGGGCAAAAAATATAACGCAGACGAATTGTTTAACCGGTCCCTCGATTTACGATTTACGATTTACCGGAGTTCTTCTGTTATCGATGGTCGATTATAGTACGCAGCGATGGTTGTCGCAAGCAAATATTACTGTAACTCCGCGAGAACAATAAATGTCCTCCATTGTTGGTAGACCCTTGTCCAAACGGCGACCACGACAGGTGCAACAACTTCGATGTGGCATTACGTCATTCGTGTAAACCATGTTACTGTCTATCGAATTATACAATTAAATTATTTTAATATTACAGAACCCCTGCAATTGTCATTTCCCCTAAACTGGCATGGATCAGGATAATCTACAGCATATTTGAACGCTACACAAATAAGATCGCGCAATCTCCAAACCGGATAGGTACAAATTGATGTGATTCGTAAATAGTGGCACGTTCGTTTTACACGCGACTGCATTCCGAACGGACAATTCTAAAATACATGTTATCGAATTATAGTTACCGAACGGACGTTATTGTAATTTACGAGCCGATTCTGATCATAAAATTATTCTCGGTTGCAATGTATAGGTCATAACGGTTTGCGGTTAAAGCATTTGAAATCAATTGCACGTGCGATATAGTTACTATAATACTGCCGTGATAAATTGATACAGACGGATGAGCAGATTTGAAGTTTGGTCGTTATATTCAGATTTCTAATTGTAATTATTTTCAAATGGGAATATACTTAATGTACAGTGCAATCTTCCAGCTTTCATTGAAGGTCTTAAGATTACAAAATTTCAATAGGAAGATATTTAAATATTATTTTTCATTCATGCACAAATGATTTTCGCGTTTTACATATAAGAAATAATATAAATTTCGACAACAATCAAAAAGGGTGAACAAATTTGTCGACAACAGTGCCTCTTATGGCGAATTTTGGTAGCTTTGTTGAGAGGTCCGTACAGCGCCAATTGTAGTAGTGGAAAAACACTTAAACTAGTAACCAAAATTACCAACAGTCGAATTCGCCTAACAGTTTGAGCGTTTTGCCACTACCCCAATTGGCGCTGTACGGATCCCTCAACAAAGCTACTAAAATTCGCCGTAAGAGGCACTGCTATCGACAAATTTGTTCACCCTTTTTCATCGTTGCCAAAATTTATAGTTTTTTATATGTAAAACGGTAAGAATCATTTGCACTTGAATAAAAAATAATATTTAAATATTTTTCTATTGAGATTTTATGATTTTGAGGTCTCAAATTGAAGCTGATAGAATGCATTTCATATATGCGACATTCTGATTTGAAAATGACCATAAGATAATGAAAATCTAAATATAAGGAGATAATTACGCAGGAATCAAAGTCGAACAAAACTAATAAGAATTTGTGAAAGGGTTCCTTTTAGATTCTTTAATCCATAACTTTATTAGATTCTTTAATCCATATTCCATAATTAACAATAGAAATACATATACATAAATGAAATTGTAAATATTCAAATTATAGTTTATCATACAAACTTGTGCACGCATGCAAACTTAAATACAGTACGAGATTCGCCTTCTAATAAGGGAAGATCGTTCAAACAAGTTTTCGTAATCGAAAACATAAACAACTGTTTCTCATAACTTTAACTCTAGAGAAGTAAGTAAATTCTTTCTGTCTCCTTACTTGTCAAATCATCCTTTCCTTTATCACATTGATGACTTCCATGTGTTTTATATTTTGTACCTTCTTTCAGACGGGCTGCTACATTAAGAAAATCTCTGTTGACGGAAAATGCCATTAAGCAGAGTATTAAAAAGCATATCCTTCAATATTCTGACAATGAGGAGGAGGATAGCTATGTACATAATCTTCTTAATTCAACCAGTAGCAGTGAAGAAGATGGAAGATGTTGAATACTTTTAAATATCAAAAAGATACAGTATGAGAACTATATTGTAAACATATGATATCACGGACAAAGTTGAACAAAATAATGCAGTTAATGAAGAAAAGAACCTCAAGAAAGATTTCAAAACA